>NC_136488.1:165420762-166003262 GCF_053919585.1 Euprymna scolopes | reverse complement strand
TGACCCCCCCCTTTTTGTTTTAAAATTTTTTTAAAGCTCAACATATACCTCCAAACACCCGGGCAACGCCGGGCTGAAATGCTAGTTTATCATATTTGATTTGTTCATTTCACATGCTGGCATGTGTTGGACAGGTTTATTTATTTATTTATTTTTTTAGCAACTTCTGAACTCTGTTCATTATTTATCTCTCTTCCTCTCAAATCCATCTATATCACTTTCTCCCTTGTTTTGCTTGGTCTTCTACCAACTGATTCCACTTTCTCAACTGTTCTGCATCTACTCTCATTCATTCTAAAAATGTGACCAAACCATCAAGGTCTTCTGTTCTGCACACATATACTCTCTATTCTGTCCAGATTTAATCTTGCTCTGAGGGCATTAAGTTAAGTTTGTTTAAACTCGCACTACATATCCATAACTAATTAAGAGAAACAAGTAAATACTTGGTCAGGAATAAAGTGTAGTATCTGATCCTTCACTTTTTCATTCTCAGTCGGTGGAGGAGAAATCCTTCATGACTGAGACAATTTTTGTTCCTATCCCCCTTTGTGAGGGAGATAGATTTCCCACATTAAAAACCGACCATGTGTCTAACTCTCCCCTCGTGGGGAAATTAGTAACAAAATACAGTACAGCATATAATACACATGTATATAATCAAATCTATCTATAAAAGTGAAAATGTGTGTGTGTCTGCACACTTCCCTACCAAACTGTCAATTTTCGGTCTAGAGACTCGAGATTTGACATAAGGGGTATTGAGATTTTAATCAGTTTTCGGCCAGAAATTTGGCTGTTAAGGATCAAAGTTCAACGATTTGACCTTTGAAAACTCTACCAAACTCCTCCACTAATTTTGAGTCTAAACACTTGAAATTTTAAATGTAGGTTACTTGGACATGGATCAAACTTTGTTTTTAGAGTGGAGCATAGGGATTTACTCCACATGGGATGAGGGTCTAAGTGCACAAAAAACATCGTGTTCCACATTGTAACCTGAAAAAAAAATGTATCCTAGGGCCACCGTATCCCTGGATTCTACTTTACACATAATTTATGACATAATTAGCCTAACATCTCACAGGTGGTCTAATATTGATTAGTCTTCTGTAGGATGAACTAATAATTCCTGAAAATTGAGTTTGAATCAGATCATTGATGGACGCTTAACTCTAAATATTTTATTGTTCCTGGTTTGAAAACCGTTACTGAGTCTGCTGTCTTGCAGGCACTTATTTTTTTCTTGACAGCCGTCACTTGTTGCCAGTGAGGAGGGGGGGGAGATGTAGGTATGTAACAAGTAGATGAGTTTATTTTGAAAAGTAGGCTGTGTACCCGCTTGACCTCTATTTGCCAGAAGTTACTTAAATTGGGTAACTCCCTTTCCTTCGTTAGAGGTTTTTTTTTCAACACATTTCTTCTAGTTTTGTCTGTTGTTGATCAAGTTTGGTCATTCCCCCCCCCCCCGCCGTTTTAGTTTTGAGGTGTCTAACAATAAAACAACTCCTATATCAAGGAGAGTAGAAAGTGGATATTTTGGGTTTACTTCCGGCAGTTGCATAACTCCTTTTTCCTTTATTTTATCCTTTAACCCTCACATTCCAGGAGTAATGTTTCTTACAAAGAGGGAAGAATTGGATCCAAATCTATTCCATCTAACACTTATGTTGGCAAGTTTTTGACCTTGAAGGATCTTTTTCTTTTCCTTACATCAAATCTTGTCTTGAGCGATTTCCATAATAAAAAAAGAAAAAAAGAACATTAACTTCAATAGTAGCATGCTGTCTGCTTCACTGTGGGCCAGACTAATGCTGCTAACTGACAGCTGGCCAGTATGCAATTAAGTGCCACATATATATGCCAGTGACCAAGGTGGTATATATGGTTAATTTAACCAATAAATTAAATTAGCCTTTCAGTTTTTCTTAATTTTTTTTTAAAGTTTTAAATAAAATAAATCATCAGCACTAATTATTCTAAATAATTATAGATCGAAAGCAATACCTCAATCCCTTCTTCATATACTGTTTTTGTTTGCTTTTCATTTTGAATCGCTATGCATGAGAAAATTGCTTACATGAGAAAATTGCCTGGAATTATTTTCATCCATTATTTTTTAGTTAAATTTAAATATTCTGGTATCATTTAGTTGGTGAATACGTCACAATTATGTTGACACACAGGTTCTCATTAGATAACTGAAGTTAAGCAATACTGAGCCTGGCCAGTACCAGATGGGTAGTCATTTATGACTATCAAGGCGTTATATGTAGGTTGAAAGTCAGGTCTCAGTCCTCCTGCTTTTTCGATGATTGTAATGCTGGCGTGCGCACACATTAACAGTCCTATGAAAAGATAGGGTTTACTGACCTGCATCATGTTGATTGCGATTGTAAAATGATAATTCATTGATTTTTACTTAAGTCACCACTTATCGAGGCTCGAAGGCCACTCAAGGATAAGGGGCAATGACTGTAAGGTGGTAGTGTAGTAATCGTTAATGGTGTAAATTAGGTAGAATTTGATTATTTATGGGGACGGCTTAACAAAAAATTGTTTACATTGGATTTAAAGGCTACCATATTGTATTCAATCGGAAAGCAGGTCAGTGGAACAGTGTTCCACAGGCGGTTCTGTGAAAGGAGTTTTGTTTATGAAATCTGTTTCGATTTATGCACGGATAGTGGGGGAAATTGTTGATAGTGGCTGTAGCTAGTAGAGTTATTAATCGAACCAAATTGTTATAAAACTAATTGTTAAGAGGATGTTGCTTTAATCTCTTCATATTTTGGGAGCTATTTACACCAATTCTTTTGAGCAATTCTTTGAACAATTAATAATAAATGCGAACATTCTAAGAATTTGGAAGTCAGAAATTACTTGTTAAACTTTCAGATTTTGAAGGGTTGTAAAAATCGTCCGTTCATTTTTTTTTTTTTTTTTTTTTTTTTAAAGATTAAAAGGTCTTTGTTTACAAGGAAGCCAGAATGGATTCTGACGAATTTTAGTAATTAAATAAAATAGAATTAAAACAATTTTTTGCACCATTTCATTCTTGATTTAAAAAAAAAAAAAAAAAAAAAAAAAAAAAAAAAATCAGTTAGAAAATTAGAAGTTACGTAGGTGTGAAAAAAAAAAAGCACAAAGTGATAACAGTTCGATTCCAATAAAAGAATTTTCAAAGCATTAGTTTGAACACTTTTTTCTCATCATATTCGTACAAGAAATCTGCGCCATTTCCTATGATTATTGTTCTTGCTTCTCTAAGGAAATGGTTAAATCTTGTATCGTATCTTTCTTCATATAATCGTTTGTTTTTTCTATAGAAAATACCGATCGTTAATCAAAGGTGACAGTACTTATCTGATTATTGCAATGCCTCCGCTGAGACAAGGACATTATTTTGTGACAAGATTTGTTTCTTGTGAATCGAACGCTTTGGTTATTGTATTCTTATAATCTTTATCATTTGAGAGCGTTTATTATAACAAATCGCGCGCGCGCTCGCAGTAGGCCTCCGTTTAATCCTGAAATAATGGATATCCTCTGCAAGTGTGAATCTATAATGAAACAATAGTTGCACAGTCCCCAACTGCATCTCTCCTCAACCAGTATTGCTAGAGTTCAATTGGAAGAAGTCTAGAACGACTGGAAATGCTGGGGGTAAAAAGAAATACTAAGATCGTAATATCGCCATTATAAGCTGTTTTGGGTTAATTATTCACTAGCCTGGGTGCCCGGAGGTGTGTTGAGCAAAAAAAACACAAGTGGTAGTAGGCAGACAGGTTCGAACCCATACCACGAAAGAGGAAAAGAACGTGAACAAGAAAAACATGACGTCTTTGCCGTTGCATCCATCGCCAAACTGGAAGTGGTGAAGGTTTAAATTAAGGCTAGTGAATGGAAAAGAGGGGATGATTTTCGAAAAAAGCGACCCCCCCGTAGAAAAGTGCCCAGCTGAGGGTGAAGGAATTAATGTTTTTGGCCAATTTTTCAATATCTGTCGTCCAAAGAGTCAGGCTTCAAAATGATACCGAGCTCGTGACAATCTGTCGCCTCTGTCCTAAATTTTAGGCAGACATACAAACATACATGCATTTAAACAGGCAAGTGAGATTTATATTATAGGTTGATACAATTTCTTGGTGGATAAGTCAGTTTCTGAACCACATTAAGAAATGCGATTATGAGCAGTTTTTACATAGAATGTACATTTTCTGGTTTAGTGTATTCCTTTAATCCTATTTTTTCTCTTTTATTTAAGTTTGCATTTATTTGTCTGTTTTTGAACTGTTTCAGTTCGTCATACTGAATCTATTTTTCTTCTGTTCTGAAAAAGTTTTCTAAAAAAAAAAAAATTTTTTTTTAATGTATTTTTTTTATTGTTTGCCATCTTGTCTCTAAAGTTAACATTTAATAAATGCCAAACAGTTATCTTTGACTTTTTGCTTTCTTGGCTATAGCACTCTGTCTCCCCCTCCCCCCTGAGACGAGCAGCAGGGGTTAAAAGTAACCAACAATATGTCTGCAAAAAGAGAGAGAGAGCTCTTAAACATTTTTTTTTTTTAATTCTCCCATCTTGTTAGATTTTCTTAATATATTTTTAGATCTTTTTCTTTTCTTTTTGTCATTAAAAGTTTGTGATTATTGCTTAAGAAATGAGCCATCCTGTGAAATAAATGAACTTGTGAAATAAATGAACTTATCAAATTTCCAGCATTACTATACCTATTAATCCTTATCCTTGAGTGGCCTTCAACCTTGAGTGGTGACTAATATATATAAATTTCCCTTACTCGTTATCTCTGCCTAAATCTAACCGATAAAAATTCCATGAGCAAATTTTTTCTGCCAACTTCTCGTCTGTGGAACACAATGCCACAGAGCTAATTCTCAGCTTACTATAACATGATCGTTTTCAAGTTTAACGTAAAAAGGTTGTTGATGAGTCATCCTGTGAAATAAATGAGCTTATCAAATTTCCAGCATTACTATACCCATTAATCCTTATCCTTGAGTGGCCTTCAACCTTGAGTGGTGACCTAATGTAAAAAAAAAAAAAAAATTACCTCGTATTGTATATAGTTCTTTGACACTTATATAATCCTCTCAGCTTTTCAAAAGAATGTGGCCGGTTGGGACCGGCGCATAAATTTTCTAGTAATAAATTAAAAACTTTTTTGTATCATTCTAAAAAATCCTGAGTCCGAGTTCTCCATATTTCTTTTTTCTTTTTTTTTTTTCCTTCTCTTCTTTCAGCTTGTACTTTCCTTAATGTGTCATTTGAGTGACAATCATACATTCTTTATGTCTGTAAAATACCCCCCCCCCCTTTTTTTTTCTCTTAAGAAAGGAGATCAGACCAGAATGTGCTTCCTTCGTATTTTATTTTTTTTTTTTTCAGTGGAAAGTGGGGCAATTCTATTTCGGCTATATCGAAGGTGGGTAGGTGGGGGAGGGGGGGGGTACAAAACAATATCATGGCATTCCGAAACTTAATGAAGCAAGATTCCTTTCTTTCATGGTCTGAATGAATGCGAGAATTGTGCGAGATAAAGGGTTTTCCTATCGTTTATGTATATTAATAAGCTATTTATTTAGAAGGAATTTATGTGCAGCCATATTTGTAATGGAATATTTGATATTTTCTCCCATAAAGTTTATCAATGGGGGGGGGATAGGTTGTTAAAATTTACTATGTACTACGATGTGGGGAGTTTCGCTATTCCATATATAAAAAAAAAATGGTTTTCTGCTTAAACCACTTCGGTCTTTCATATGTGAGCTCTCAGCCCCCCCCCCCAAAATAAGAAAAAAAATGGTTTCTTATAGCTCTCGCTAATTAATGAAAATATTAATTTTGCGGTGAAAGCAAAGACACCAAACAATTTTTATTTCGTTAAAAAATGACTTCCTGTTTCATCTCCTACATACCAACTCGGTGACCTTAGTCGAAACTGATTGGAGTAGTTTTAGAAATTAAAAATATTTTATACTGCCTTCTCGTAACACGCATACAGGAGACCATGAGCCACAGTTTAAGAAAATTCCTCTCGATTTCGGCTCCTCCACTTCATTGCCTACTCGGTTCCAAAGATTATTTAAAAAGCTATTGAGAACACAAACATTTCATTTCTTAATAGTTTGTCTACAACTTCATTCTAAGAGTGATTGCTGATGAAAATATTGACTTTTCCATTTTCTCTCTAGATCATTAGATACAGCCATCACATTTTTATAACTAGCTATACCCCTCTCCCGATCTGTTTGGTTTAATTTTTTTCTTTTGTTAATTTTCATTCCATGCATATGATTTTGATACAGAAACTTTTCATAAGATTGGGATTTTATAGAAATTTAAATAGAATTAAACATTTTATTGAAAACTAGTGGGGAGGAGGGGACGCCCGGTTTTGCCCGACCGTAAAATACGTTCAAATATGATATTTCATAATATATTATTATAGTCGTGATTTTTAAAGTATTTGGGTGCCATCAGCTAGAACCGAAAGCAAAACTGTAGCATTCAAAGCTGGTGACGTTACCACTGTACCAATGTGACATGCATATGAACTGATTAAAAATTTTAAATAAAAAAGAGGAATGTACAAAATGTATAATTTTTTCAATTTTGACCCCTTAAAAACCATTTTAACCAGCTAAAGACCCATAAAAGAATGTTCTGTAAAAAATCCAATCATTTGATGCCCCTAGCGCCGCTCTGAAACTTAGTTTCAGAGGAGATAGTTTGAAAATATGGAGACAGACACACAGACATAACCTTTTATATATTAGATTAAAATAGGAGTGTGGAAGCCTGCTTTGAGTAAGATTGAAGCCGCTAGCATTCAGACAATGCTCACCTGGAAAACGTGCAATAGAAGACAGTAATTACTGAGGATGCAGTTTCAAAATTCCGCATTCCTATCCCATCGCGATTAATCACCTGAAGAACATGGTCGAATGGTGACCTTATAGAGGTACAGGATATTTTCAAGCATAAGTAATTTTCTAGCACGGTAGAGAGAGCCCACCTTCTTCACTGCAGCCTTGGCAATGCTCTCAATGTATCTGTTCCAATTCATGTTCCCTGTGAACCTTAAGCTGAGGGGTTTGACAGAAGTACTTTCGGGTAATTTAACTTTAGCCGTAGTTATTGATGGTTGAAAAGGTTTCTTGTAATTATTGAAGGAAACCAGCTTAATCTTGGCAGTATTGAATATGACCATCCATTTTTGTCCCCATTCCACTACAGATTGGAGACCTTACTCTAGTGTTTCTGCCATTGCTTCAGATGTGTTAATTCGTTCTCCTCACGTGCCTGTTATAGAGCTTGGTGTTATCAGCAAATATACTCATCTTGGAGACAATTTTATCAGGGAGGTCATTTATGAATATTAGGAATAAGAAAAGTCCAAGGATTGATCCTTGAGGTACACCCGCATTTTTATCATAATGTTTAGATTACGACCATCAACGACAACCTGTATTCTTCTCGTATTTAAAAAGGATTTAATTATTTTAGGTATTCGTCCAGTGATACTGTAAGATCTGAAAAGACCATCGTGACATACCCTGTCAAAAACCTTAGATATATCTAGGGCTACTGCCCTCCCCTTCCCTACTTTTTCCAGTGTTTTGTACATATGTTCAAAGATTAGTTAGGATATCTGTTGTAGAATGGACTTTCCTAAATCCATTTTGTTAGCCAGTCAGAAGTTTAGCAACTGTAAGGTGATGTACTAAAGCTTGATTAATTATGGGTTCAAATATTTTAGTGAAGACAGGGAGGAGGTTAATGGGACAATAATTTAATGGGACAATAATTTAATGGGTCAGTTCTTTCACCAGAATTTTTATAAACTGATACCACAGAAGCAGTTTTCCAGCAGTCAGGAAAGCAAGATTCATTCAGGCATTTGCTGTAAAGTTTGGAGAGGACTGTAGCAACCTCAGCAGAGCATTTTTTTAATAGTACAGCCGGGATGAGATTGGGTCCACATGCTTTTGAGGTGTCTAGTTTTTTTTTATGATTTTTATGATATCCTTCGCCTGAGAAGTGGTGATGGTGTCAGTCCGCAAAGGAAAATCATGGAAGGAGTGGTTTGCTGGGTCCAATGTAAAGTTTGAAGCAAACTGACTAGCAAGGATGTTAACCTTCTTGGTTGCCATGCAAACAACCTCATGATTGTTGGATAGTGGGGGAATTGTTGATTGCCCATTATTTACTAACATTGCTGTAGATTTTTCAGAAATCACAAGTTCCTAATGTCTGTGCTTCAATGCCTTTTCTGGTGGTTTTGGTATATTTTCTTGGCTGTCAGTATTTCTTTCTTACAATTACTTCTAGCTTCTATAAACTTTTGTCTGTTTCTACTGGACTTATGTCGGATGAATCTGCAGTATGCATGCTGCCTTTGAGCAATGGCAGTTGCACAAGTAGTACACCATTGGGGAGAGTAGGGTTTGCTATAGAACTTGCATGAACTTCAATTGCTGTTTTTAACCATTCAGTGGTCTCGTTTGCGCACTGGTCTGCAGGAACAGAAGATATTCCCCATTCCCGAGGAGATCCCTGATGGCTTCCTAGTCGGCCTTCTCATAATACCTTGTCATTTTGAGTAATGGCTCTTCAGCTTTGGGTTGAGTTTAGGACGATTTCAACCATTATCACAGTGTGATCAACATTCTTGAGTGGGTTATGGGCATACGTTACAATCATCTGGAACTGTGGTCGGAAATGGGTCTAGAAGTGTGGCTTGTTGATCTTGCTGGTCTGGGAAACATGTCGGAAACGTAACTGTCTGTGATAGGGAATGAGATATAGAGAAGCTATGTGTTATGCTACCAGCTGCGTCTATGTAGGTTGATTAAATAAAGTTCTGTTAGAAATTCTGTGCAGATTCCCAAATTCGACAAGATATGCCTGAAAAAGGTCAGAGATTATATCGACCGAAACGTTGTGAAAATAACACTGAAGATGAGAACAGTAGTCGGAATAATCCAAATAATGACTTTTATTGATCCCCCATCCCCCAACCTCTCACCATGCAATATATCTGCACCTGGACAACGCGGGCTAATGCAGTTAAAAAAAATCAAGTTATTTGAAAAGATTAAAGGAATTCATCATCAGATTTATTAAAAAAATTAAGCGACAAAAAAAAAAAATATATAAAATTTGGTGACATTTAATTTTTCCTTGTCACCTAGGATTAGTTAGAAAAACAAAAGCTCTTTTCACTCATAATCTTTTTTTTTTTAATCTTTTAATCCTTTTTATTTATGTCTTGTCCTTATAGAGATGAAATTATAAAATTCAGATGCCGTTGTCAATTATAAAAATTTCATCAGTGAAATTTTGTGTCGCCATCTTGCTGTAATCTTGTCATTGTTATGGAATTAGATAGCAATGAATACTTATCTATAAAAACAATAACTAAGAATTAGTAGGCAGTGACTAATTAGTTGAGAAAGATGAGGCGGCTATGGGGGATGAACAGAGATTTTACTGAAGGAAGTGATGAGGATTTAGATGAGATTAACATCCTCAAGGTCTGCTTCATTTCGTGGTCACATTTTCGCGTGGACGGACTCTGGAGTATATTTGCCGTGACTGAAAGTTTTGGTGGCAAAAATTTATACCAAAATGGGTTGTTACAGTTCTCGTCACCAGGAGAAAATATTGCGGTTGAGCCGTAAATTGAGTTTGCACGCAAAAATGAATGTGCATTCCGTTGTTGTTAATTGTGGTCGGAATCCTTCAAAAGTCTTTTGTAAGTGTATTTATATATATATATATATATATATATATATATATATATATATATATATATATATATATTTATTTATTTATTTATTTATTTTTTTTTTAGCGTTTCAAATTAAATCTTTTTTTTTCTTTTTTTTTTCTTTTAAATCTGACAATTTTTTTTTTTAATAATTCTTTATCATATTTAAAAATTTACTATTTTTTTTTTTTTTTTTTTTTTTTAAATTTTTGTTTATTTTGTTTCGTTTTAGTAAAATGAAAATCCATGCAAGAACACAGTTCGTATTTGGAGAACTAAATGTTTTTTTTCTTTTTTAAATAAACAAATAATTTATATCAAAGTAAATCCTTTCATTCTAATACCACACAGACATGATCACATAAAACTCTTATTATGACATCCATTATAACATTTACATTTTTGCCTTATTGTGCAAAATTCTGAACATAAAGTTCTTAACGCAACTTTTGGAAACGTTTTACTTACTTCAAATGATATTTAATATAGTTCATGGATGCTTCTTTCGTCAATTTGTTCCTTTATTCATTTATCCGACACATTTTGGACTTTATAAAAGCACGGTTTAAAATATTAAATATTGTTTCGCTTTTCCGAGAGTCAGAATTTTCGATGGACCTTTCATTTTTATCGGTTATAAAAATACAAAATCTGATTTTTTATTTTTTTTTTATTTTTTTATTTTTTTTTTTTAATACTTGTATGGAAGTTGAGTCTTGCTTTCGTTTGAGAAAAAAAAAAAAAATAATGGGTTACTTTTTTTGGGGGGGGGAGGGGTGGGGGTCTGTTTAAAATTCACTTTCTATCTGTCTCCACACATGTTCCTTTTATTACTCCAACAATATCTTAACGAAAAAAATCGCTTCATTTTCTGTAATTCAAAATTATGACCATTCTAATAACAATTTTTGTGTGTGGGGGGGGGGGTAACTTTTACACATGTTTCTAGAGGGGTTGAAGGTAAAAACCAGGTATCCAGGTTGTTTACTCTCTCCCCCTCTCATCAGAAATTTAAAAACGCTATTCTGATCATTCCAGTAATTATCAGAGAAACTGGCTTCATGAAAAAGTTTAAAAAAAAAAAAAAATAAAAAAAAAATAAAAATACCTGGCAAATATATTCAATGAATCAAGTGCAAGAAAGATTCAAACAATTCCACTTAAAGGGACGATCAGAATCTTAAAAAGATTTCTCAGTTGTAATATCAGAATTACCGAGTGAATGTTTGGCATCTGGTAGGATGCCCCATCCCCAGCTTTAACAAACTAAGAAAATTTAAAAAAAGAAAAAAATCAGAAAAATGGCACATGGACAACAATAGTTGGATAAAAAAAAAAAAGTCAGAAAGAAAAAATATTCCAAACAAAATGTTAAAAAGTTTTATGGGAATAAAATCCAAAGAATTTTAAGTTAATAGTCTAGAAATCAAGTGTTAAAAAGAAAAATTGTTAACATCTTCCATTTCTGACATAGATCGAAGAATTGTACTCAAAGATGAGAATCAAAACTATTTTGGAATTATTTCCTTTTTCTTCTGCTCCCCCCCCCCATATGTGTAATGGGAGACTTGCCCAAAAACGTGGTCACTAAAAAAAAAAAAAAAAAAAAAAAAAAATTCCAATATTCATCTAACCCAACACTGCCATTCTTTTTATTTTTTTTCATAAAGATTTTTTTGTGTTTGGATTGTTTGGATTATTATTCTCATCATGGTTGTTTTCTTTTTCTACAACTTTTCGGCCGATGTAACCTCTGACCGTCTTCAGGTTTATTCACGGTGGATGTTATTGGTGAATGGTAAAAAATAGCTCCAAATTTTTTTTTTTTTTTTTTTTTTTTAAACCAGAGTCCATTCCGTTTTTTGTTGATGTTTGTATATTTTTTAGATTTTTTACCAATAACATAGTGTGAATGCATCTGAAGATGGTCGGAGGTTACAGCAGCCAAAACGTTGTGGAAAAAAACAACCAAGATGAGAATAATAGTCCAAACAATGCAAATATTACAAAAACCAATTATCAAGTTTCATCTCAAAAATATACAAACATCATGAACATTTGTCTGTTTATAAAATTAGGGTAAAAATTAGTGATGGGACGATTCCAATATTTTTAACGATTCCGATTCTTTATGAACCTCTAAATATTTAACTATAAAATTGTTATTTCGTCCCGATTATTGTAAAAACTCATCTTGAATGTGCATGTATTTTCTCAAACGTAGGAACCCACTTGTGAGGGGATGGGTTAGAGATTTTAATCTTATTGGAAGTTTAAATCAATATAATTAATTATTTTATTATTACTGCAAGCAGTAGATGTTTCTTAAACCAAAATCAAATAAAAAAGATGATTTAAGGAATCGGTTTTGACATCGGAAAATAGGCTAAAAAATTTTTCGATTACGATACCCCAAAAGCTCCGATTTTTTTTTTTTTTTTTTTTTTCCGATTAATCGTCCCAACACTAGTAAAAAGACTAGCTGTCATTACACGGTCATCATGCAGTGATTGACAAACCATTAAAGCATAGTTTGATCCTTACTGATTGGCTTGCGTGGAGGACATGAAATATCGCTCGGTAGTGATGAGAACTTGTAAGTTTTGAAGAACGTGGAGTGACCCCTTTGTCGTTACGACTCTCGGGTCCATTCTAATCCAAAATGGTAGTACTTATGGATCAAATAGAATTTCTCTTTTAACAAAAATACTAAACTGCTCCAGAAACCCTTAAGCAAAGTGTTCACCCTTATGCCACCTAACCCCACCACTCATTGCTCACCCCCCCCCTTTTTTGTTGCCATTTCCAAACCTTTGCAAACGCTTTTTACCCTATGCTGTTAGATATTACACCAAACTCAATCGGATATTGAGACCTCAATTTGGAAGTTTAGGAGTGTGGAATCATCTATGGGTTGTCATTGCTATCAAGTCTACACTGACATTGGTGTGGTAGTACATATCATAGTATGTTTTACATAGACGGAAAAGTGGTTAAAACCAAATATATAGCAATGTTATCAAAGGCAAGATTAATTACTTTTTATATACCTGGATAAGTTTTTAGTGCTTTAACTTATTTTAAAGCGTTTATTCAGTACGAAAAACAAGTGTTGTTGAGTGTTATGTAAGAACAAGAAAAAACACATCTTGGATGATCACTCAAAAATCGAAAATTAAACAAAATACTGGTAAGAACCAGAGATTTAGCAATCGCAAACTATTTACAAAATTATGCTTACAAAACAAATCTACGAATTATTTGTGTACAATTATAAGCATCTAAAGATTTGAAAATAAATTTGAACTTAGTAACTTTTATCAAAATAACTGAATCGTTAAGGTGTTAAATTACTAAAACGGAAAAAATATACCAGACTACTTTAAGTCTAATGGATATTTTAGATTTATAAATAAAAAATTTAATTCACTTTAAAAAAATTGTTGACACTGAATTATTTTTACAGATGGTGTGACAAAAAAAAAATTAAATTTTTGTTTTAAATTAAAAACATAAAATTAACTATTTTGGACTTGATTTTAGCACAATTGTGTTGACTATGATAATTAAGCTTGTGCAGGTTCTAATAGTGGTCAATGTTTAAAGCATTAAGATGTCACTTGCCTACAGTGCCTGCCTCATAGTAAAGTGATTAGTTGCTGACTATCACCTGGATGCTCATGAATTCCATTGTCTAGCTACATTGAGGAGTTGTGCGTAGATGACACTGGCACACATAACTGCGTTTACTTTATGCGTTTTGGGTGAAATGCTTAAATAAAATTATACCGATGATAAATTACAATAACGGTTTCGATTATCGATAATTATGGGAGTATTCTGAGACACAGCTTAACTAAGATCACTCCCAGACTTATACACTAAAGTCCTGTAGATTTAAAAAAAAAAAAAAAAAAAAAAAAAAACACTGTTCAGCCGTTTCGGAGTCTATAAGGAACGAACTAACACACACACAGTTGCATTTATATAATTGTGTGCGTGTGTATATATATAAATGGTAAAGCGAAGATTTAAAACTCAAGAATCCATCTTGATGTTTGAATTCTATGAGGGCTTTATCATTTGTGAACTTGAAAAAGTGGCAAAGGACGAGAAAGCCTGCACTTTTTCAACTTCATTCTTGATAAAACCATCAGAAAAAATTCTGTTGTGTGTATGTGATATATATAAAGAAGCGTAAACGAACATGTAAAATTTGACAGAATACCTCAAACAAAGATAAATCCTTATTCCGTGGAGTTTCAAAGAATGCAAAATTTTTCTCTTCAGAAGAAAGAAATGTTAGCAAATTTATACATATTGCAAAGCTAAAAGTTTGCAGATTTTAGCATTGTGTGAAATGTCATGACGGTGGTCATGAAATGCCAGAAAGTATTTGTAAAATGTTTGAAAATGAAAAACAAACCGAAAATTGTAATTCCATAGTGAAATGAAGTCTTTTGGTAAGATCGAGAAACGATAAGTTAAAAAAAACATATATATACACACACAAAGACATTTTAAGATGAGGATTGATTATTTGTATGTAAATTCATCGCACTACTCATCTTGAGTGTGATTTTCATAATGTTTTGGTCGATATAATCTCCGACCTTTTTCAGGTGTATCTTGTCAAACTTGGGAATGTTTCTGTTGAACTTAGGAATTTGGACAGAATTTCGAGCGGAATCCTTTATTTACTTCATGGGGGGGGGGGTAGCGTGCTCTTTTTCTGTCAGCCATGACTGGATAGAGGTACTAAGTAATTCGCAAATGTATATTTCGGTCGCCCGCTCCAGTCATGGCTGACGGAACAAGAGCACGCTACCCCCATGTTACCCCTGTGAAGTAAATAAAGGGTTCCGCTCGAAATTCCAGAGTTAGACAATATACTCCTGAAGGTCAGAGAGTACATCGACCAAAACAAGATGAGAACAGGAGTCCAATGTATCCAAATACCAATCCTCATCACAAAAATTAAGAAACATCATTTGAACCATTGTTCTCATCTTGAGCGTCATTTTCACGTTTTTCCGATCTTTAGGTGTATCTTGTTGAACTCGGGAATCTGCACAGAATTTTGAATGGAACCCTTTATTTGATCCACAAGGGTAGCATGCTCCCATTTCATCAGCCGTGACTGGGTAGAAATCTTAAGTAATTTACATTTGTATTTTGAGTGTCGCCCACACTGAGGATTGAACCTTCAGTCATCCAGAAGAGTAACTTATACAACGGAATTTACCAAATATTTTTATTCAGTGCACGACACTGAAAAGTTGTCACTACTCTTCTGGCCTCAGTGATAATACCGTTATGGATTAAATAGAACTATCGTTTACAAAATAAGCGTTTATATAAAATAATTTGTAAACTAATCGTGTACAAATATCTACTTTCGGCATAAAATGATAGTTGACATACCACAAAAACGACAGCCATTTTTTTTTTTTTTTTTTTTTTCCACGAGAAAATCGATTGATAATCTCAAACGAAATAATCTCTTTATGAAATGTGGATATGGGTGGGGGATAATTAACTGTAATCCTATACCAGATGAAGAGTAAAACCAAGTAAAATACACTTGAAATGATTAAACTAGATTCTAATAGATTTTTTTCTTGTAAAAAAAAACAAAAAATTCATGAGAACTAGATGTACATTTTGAACGGTACTAGTATGTATTTAAGCAAACATTGCTAAGCATAAAAAAATTTCTGTATGTGTGTGAGGACACTTCTCAACCTATATACTCAACGAATTTTTGGTCTGCAGACTTGAAATTTGGTATATAGGACATGCAAACATGTGAAAAATCCATTTTCGTCCGGGAAAAGGGATAAAAATTGAAAAATCGGTACGTGGAGGGGGAGGTCATCTGATTTTTCTTCTGTTTGTCAACTGTTTCACGAATGCGCATGCGTAAATCGTTCACATCAGATTAAGAATAAGTAGGTTTGAAAACACTTAAGATCGTGTCAAGCTGATCTATTGTCTTTAGATTTTGGTTTTGATCTTGGGTAGAATTTTTTTTTTTTTACTTACAAGAAGTGAACTGTTTGGTAAAAAAAAAAAAAAACATACTTGCATGCACATGTCTCGGTTTCTGTCTGAATTAAAATATATTTATGCATATTTTACGACCAGGCAACGCCGAGTGGCCTACTAGTATGTGTGTGTATATATATATATATATATATATATATATATATATATATATAATGTGTCAAAATCAACAATTAATGAAACGGAAATAGATTTATATCGGATTAAAATTTCTCAAACAATCCGGTGTAAATAAAAATTCAACAAAAGGTTTTTAATTGAACAGGAAACGAGGCTGACACCTCATAATTCCCAATCTGAGTTTGCTGTTTTAATCCTGCAACAGGAAGCGGCAAACGGTTGTCATTAATCTTTCAATCTCTGTTATTTACGTGTCTTACATCCGATTATAAAATTATGGTTAAAAAAAAAAAAAAAAAAAAAAATGGTTCTAATCTATCTTTACTCTTAGGCGGAAGTTAATTTTTAAGTTTTTATGACTTTTTCGTTTCATTAGTTTATGGGTAAAAAAAAATTATTTGGTTCAAGAAAACAATGACTATTCTCAAGATGAATTTCTGATAAGAGTTGAAGTGTTCAGTTTATAGAACTCGTTAGGCAAGAAAAAAAACTTACTGTTAGCTTGGTTTCAATGACAAACTCTACATTTTAAATCTTATTTGGACTTGGTTTCACTAATTGAATCTGGAAAAATTACAAAACCATTTGCTGCTCTTTGTTGAGCATCATTCATGATGATGATGATGCTGATGATTGTTGTTGGCATTCGTTTTTCGGATGTCTTTCTATTAAAAGTTCTTCCTACAAGGATATCGGGTACCTACTGGAGGGACCACATGAAGGTTGCCAACATTTCTAAGTGAAAGTGATCCTGTGGAATGAACTGGATTTGAACTTGGCACACCCAGGTTGTCAGCCCACATCATTAACGAATAAGCCACCCTCCTCTCCCTGTTCTTGCAACTGCCCTGCTTCCTATTCTGTCCTTGTTCTTTGCCTCCTTTGCTCTTATAGTCTCATCAGTATTTAAACTTGAATACTCTCAAGTTGTAATCCAGAAACTTTAGCTGTTCCTTGTAGATCATACACATTACCATTTGTACTAAAGACTCACTCTCACCGACTGGGTTCAAACTGCGCACGCCCATGTCATTAGTCAATGTTGTTAACCACCGAGCCATCATCACTTCTCTGTTGTTGAAAATCATTCATGATGATTTTGTTGGTATTCGTTTCCCCGATATCTTTCTATTAAGAATTTCTTTCTAGAAAAAAATACCAAGTACTTACGAGAGGGACAACAAGGTGGCTGCCAACATCCCTAAATGAAAGTTTCTGTAGAACGAACTAGATTCGAACTTAGTACACCCAAGTTGTCAGTCTGTCTCATTAACCACTGAGCCACTTCTTGCATTTGTTGCAGCAAGTTAAAATTGGAGGCGACTAATTGTTGTTTGAAGGTTGCTAACGTCCTTAAATGTAAGTGTGTTTATGGCCACGCATACATCCATACCAGTGATTGTTTCTTGCGTCCACGGGTCTTGCATACATTAAGCCATTGTTTGGGGTAAGACAGGAACATAATAGTCTCTTCAGCTTGACATAAAAAAAAAAACTTTGAAAGGCGCGGAACACTGTACAAATAGTTCATTGAAAGTGTTCTGATCGTATGATGTATCAGTTACTTCGCTTGGAAGGACAAGCTTGTGTCAAAGAAAAAATAAAACTTAAACGTGTAACTGCTACAACTCTATTTTAGACATGCTCCTTGGCGCTTTGTTTAGGGCCAAAGTGTAATAGCCGTCTTTTCTGTTCTCAGTCGCTGAAAGAGAGATCTGTCTAGACTGAGGCCATCCAGAGTGCCCTTTTTTTCTCCCCCCCCCCCATTTGCTGGCCAAGTAGTAATTCTTAGTTATTCTATGTGCAGCATTTAAACAGATTCTACACTTAGCTCAAGTCAAGCTGTCATATTTTTTTATTTTGTGATAATTTCAATGTACATTTTCAGAAAGTTTAAATCTACTGTTTTAAATTTTGTGGATGAGAGGAAAGCAGTGCGTCTATATATTAATATCGTAGTACCTTTTAATATACATACATACATGTGTCACGGTTTCCAGATTATAAATTATTTGAGCAGGAGATCCTATTAAAAAGGATAGGTGATAACATATTACGAACATTAAATTAGCTTATCTATATACTGATTTAATGTTTGTATCTTATGACCTTCTATTCTCCTTAGTAAATAGGATCTCCCGATCACCAAAGACACAATGTGTAGTTTAAAAACAAACAAACAAAAAAGTTGCTTTTTGGCAATACGTGAAACTAAAATATACCTTCTTGGTCTTCTGGTTAGGATCAAAGGTAATTTCTGTTCGTGTCGGATGTTCATACGATGGAAATATGTCAGATTCCTATAAGAATGTTGGAAATAAAGCCAAAATACTTTGCCTGCAACAAAAAGATATGTAATGGTGAAGATGCTGTAGCTGAATGCATTCTCCAGAAATGATTTAAGTTTAGAATTGGAGATATTAGCCTTAAGAAGAATGCTCCTGTAATCCCCACACTACATAGGATGACCAAAGACCTTGAGTATAATAGATTTTACACATAAAAACTAGAAAGTTTTAAAATATCAAAATCCATCATTCGTGAAACTTGGGTACACAAATTGACACAAGGTTTCTAGACAACCTGATACATTGTTCAAATGAATTATTTTTAATTAAAAAAACTTACAAATGCAAGGTAGAACAATAAAAAAGTTGCCCTATTTTAAAACTTATTGAAAAAAATCAATTTAGGTAACTCGTGTCGTAGAGCTGACATCTATACAATGTAGCCAACTTCAACCACAATCACCTCTATAAAGGTCCGGACCTGGAATTGTGCCTTTTCCACAAACGCTGACGAGAACTCGGCAAATATTCGACATATGGTGATCAGGCTGGCTTTGGTGATGTTCTCAACATATGACCAAACGAAGTAGTCCAGCGGTTTCAGGTTGAGGGAGGAGAGCAGGCGGTGAGAGAAGGGTACAAAGTTGTAGCACTTTTAGACTTGTGGGCCGTTGCCGAGTCTTGCTGCTACACCCAGGGTCTGCTAGCAGCCACCTGATTGTACCAGGGGATCACCACACTCTTCAGCACATCCAGGTACACTTTGTAAAAAAAAAAAAAAAAAAGTCAACATCAAAGGCACCACCACTTATCAAGGCCAAGAGGCCACTCAAAGATAAGGGTTAAAGAGTGTACAGTAGACAATTCGACAATAAAGTAATAGTTAGTAATGAGAATTTGGTAAATTTGTTAACTTATATGGAACGGCTCATAAAAAACTTGTTTACGTTAGATTTGAAGACAGGCATCTTGTAGTCAGCTGGAAAGCAGGAAAACTGAAGACAGTTCCATAGGCGTGCAGTTCTAAGAACGAACAGTCCGACCTGATGTGCCCTTGCTTGAAATCATACAGTGGCCAGAAATTTTTTCATCACCATGGACACGTCTGTTATTCGTGGCAATCCAGGAATGCATTTTGAAGGTGCTGGCAATGGTCCTGCTTTCATAAATTGGATCGGTAGAGCATGGGTTGTACAGTGGAGCATCTCCGATCTCACTTGTTGAACATTGTCTCACTTTCAGATATGATAGACTCCTGTTGCCCTTGGGATTTGTATGGCCAACTAGTAGATGGTCTGCAACAAAAAAAAGAAAACCAGTTTTCATCAAACGGAAATGGAATCATGTCATTGTCTTTTCTAGGGCGACAATTTTATCGTTCCACCCTGTATAATGGAATTAAGGCATTGTGAAAATTCTCTAATGAATTATTTTTTATTAAAAAAAAAAAAAAAATTTACAAATTTATAATGGAATTATGACTTTGTTTTTATTTTCCTGTTCATTATCTCTATTATATAAAAGAAACTTTGTGAGTTTGTTCCCTATAGACTTTGATGGGCTGATTTTAAATTTCACACAATGTTGCTTGATGTGTTTTGGGGTGTTCTTACCTAGGTTTTGTATCAGAATGCATCTGATAAGTAAAATCAAAAATATCCGATTAAAGAAAATCCGATTTTGACTAAAGTTAACACTTTTTTGTACAACCTTACATTACAAGTGCATTTGAGAATTTTTATCACTGCACAAGCAGAAAGGCCCAGCCTATAAAATCAACTGGAGATTCTTTTATAAAAACAGGCATGCTCAAAATGAATGTTTCTGTTAGGAGCACAATTAAGCCATGAAACTTGACTTTTGCATTTTAAATGAAAATTATTTACTAACAATTTTATAAAATCAAAAGTATAGTCTCTACAGTGCAATGTAAATTACAATGTATTGTGGACTATGTCGTTGCAAGGAGACATGTGAAGCTTCCTTCCAATACATTGTGGGGGTGGGGAGAGGGGTTCCTAACAAGAGCAGGCAATTAATAGATTTGATATAAAAAAAAAAAAAAATCAGATTTCACGGATTTCTGTGACAATATAAATGTGTGTGTGGAACATGTTTATCCTCATTCAATCCCGGACAACGTCGAGTCTCTCTGCTAGTTGTTGAATAAATGTATGTTTAACAATTATGAAGAGATCAAAAAATGATCTGTAAAAGTTTTAAAACGTATAACTTTTGGAACCGGATCATTTGGCATGTTTAGTGTTAATGGACCGGAAGAAGAAAGATGTGGGTTCAATCTTCTATCATTGAAGGCTCAACAAATGATAATGACCTCTTGCCAAACACTCAGCATTATAAGGTGTGGCTTTAGAGCAATCCAACGAAAAGGAGTGGATCCCACCCTACCACTCTGTAGTAGCCACTATAGTTGACCTACTTCCTTGCTTACCTTTCAATTGTACTTGAAAATTCAAGTACCTTAATTCTTGAATTTTCATGAGTTTGAATATCTGTGAATCAATCTTGGAATTTAATCCATGTTGAATGGCAAGTGGATGATGGTTCAATGTGTTTATTACCAACTCCATAAAAACGCCTCAATAGTTTAATTTGCAAAATTTTGGTAAAAATGATTAAAAACAAAAAATATTATCAATTAAAAATGATTAAAAACAAAAAATATTATCAATTAAAAATGATTAAAAAAAAAAAATATTATCAATTAAAAATGATTAAAAACAAAAAATATTATCAATTAAAAATGATTAAAAACAAAAAATTATTTTTAGCCATGATTTATGTTTAGTTCACTCTCACTGCAAGAACTTAGACACCAGGGTCGGAAAGTGGGATTGACAAGTCAGACACCCCCACCCCACCCCCGAGAGAGGCCTTCTGATCTGCAAAAAGTGACTGGGCAGCCCCGTCGACATTCCCCATTGAGGGCGCCTCAGATGATTAACAATAAACTAATGTCTTAAAGAGAGAAGGCAAAGCCTGGAAGAGTAGATCTCCTAGAATTGCACAGAATTAAACTCCCACCACAAAATCAACAGGGAGCAGATCGTTACAGGAATAGTCTAATCTCTGTTGAATTTGGGGGCCAAGGATAAAGATCTCTAGCTGAGTTAATTATGTATTTTTTATTTACTAACAGTTCAGCCCCGCTTTGCTCAGCCTCTATGTACTGTTCATAACTTTGTGCATATATATGTGTGTGTGTGTGTGTGTGTGTATTAATATTAAAAAGTTTGACTCGTGTCCAGGTAACTTACATCTAAAATTTCAAGTGTTTAGACCCAATATTAGCGGAGAAATTTGTTAGTTTTCAAAGGTCAACTCTTTCAACTCAGAACTCTTGGCAACCAAATTTTTGCCCCAAAACTGATTAAAAAGCTTGCTGCATGTCTGAATACCCTTTATGTAAGATTTCAAATGTTTAGACCCGAAATTAGCTGAATAGTTTGCTAGAGACCGCAAAGGTAAAATCTTTTGAACTTTAACCCTTTGGCAGCCAAATTTTCGGCCCAAAATCAATTTAAAAAAAAATAAAATAAAAAAACGTGCCTTATGTCTGAATACACTTTATGTAAAATTTTAAATGTTTAGATAAAAAATTGGCTGAGTAATTGGATAGGGACTGCAGAGGACAATTTTTTAAAAAATTTTGACCCCAATTTTGAACCCTTAACATTTATGGCTTTGGGCTCAAATCAAATTTAAAAATTTGATCTATATCCAAGTAATCTATATCTAAAATTTCAAGTGTGTATACCCAAAATTGATGGAGGAGTTTGGTAGTTTTCACAGGTCAAATCGTTGAACTTTGACCCCCTTGACAGCAAAATTTCTGACCAAAAACCGATTCAAGATTTTCCCAAATCTCAATAGCCTTTATGTCAAATCTCGAATCTGTAGACTGAAAATTGACAGAGTAGTTTGGTAGGGAAATGTACACACACACACACACACACACACACACACACACACACACACACACACACACAATTTAATTTTTATAGATATATAGATTTATTTTATTAAACTAGCATTTCAGCCCGGCGTTGCCCGGGTATTTAGAGGTGTATGTTGAGCAAAAAAAAAAAAGTAGTCAATTTTAACTTTGACCCCTATTATGACCCCCTTAACATTTGTTTTGGGCCCAAATCAAGTTAAAAATTTAGATCCATGTCCAAAGAACCTATATCTAAAATTTCAAGTGTTTAGACCCAAAATTGTCCGAGGAGTTTGGTAGAATTCTCAAGGGTCAAATCGTTGAACTTTGACCCCTTAACAACCAAATTTCTGGCCGAAAACCGATCATAAAGATTTTCCCAAATCTCAGTACTCTGTATATCAAATTTCGAGTCTGTAGACTTAAAATTGACGCACACACACACGTTCACTATTATATATTTATTAAATTACTTTTTAAAACCCCTTCATTATAATTGTCTGAGTGTCATCTTGAAAACACTTGTGGTTAGTAGTCCCCCCCTTTTCTCAGCTGCTAAAATCATGCATGGTCAGCTGTTTTAGGTATGACAGGTTAAAATGAAGTACCACTCATTTGAAGAATGATTTTTATCTCCATTTTTCTGCGTTCCTTTTGGATTTTTAGTTCATCAATTATTAAATTGATACATTTCGAGGGTGAGAAAAAAATGTTTTTCTTAAAATAAGGATTTACTAAGCAATAAATTAGCCCCCCCCCCCTCAAAACAATTTTTTTAAAAGAAAGGCCTTCATTGTTCACGACCTGCCAGCTTTCAGATTTTGTTTTCATAGAAATTGCTCCAGACTAGGCATAAAACGACTTGATGTAAGGAGCTAAAAAAAATAGTACTTCAAGGTCAAAAACTTGCCAAAGAGAAGTGTTAGATGGAGTAGATTCTGACCCAGAAAACAGCAATTCTTTCCTTTTAGTCAGAAATATTACTCATGGAATGTGAGGACTAAAGGACAAAATAAAGGTTAGTGAGTTACGTGGCTGCCGATTTAGTCAAAGTATTTTTTGACTTTGACTTATTTCTATTATTCCAACTACTGTTCTTATCTCAAGTGTTATTTTTATAACTTTTTGATAGATGTAACCATCGACCTTCTTCAGGGATATCTTGTCAAACTCTGAATATTTCTATTGAACCCAATTTCGACAGAATGATTCCAGAGTTGGGCAAGATACACCTAGATGTTAATATCCATTGTAAATAATTGCTTGGATACGAAGCTGATAGTTTACCCATAATTGTGGAGGCGAGGAGTGGTCATACCTTTTCCAGCATTGCACGACTGAACATTAGTAGATCCGATAAACCTCAGCTAAGATTCATATTGGTAATGTATCCCAAGGGTTCTTCTTGATTTTTTATTTTATTTTTTTTTTTAACATAGGCATCACCACTTATCAAGGCCAAGAGGCCACTCGAGAAGATAAGGGTTAAAGAGTGTACAGTAGAAATTGGACACTATAGTAATCATTAGTAATGAAAATTCGGTAAATTTGTTAACTTATATGGAACGGCTCATCAAGAACTTATTTACGTTAGACTTGAAGATAACCATATTGTAGTCAGCTGGAAAGCAGGAAAACGAAAGACAATTTCACAGGTGTGCAGTTCTAAGAAAGAAGCTTTGCACATGGAATCTACATTTAGGTTTAGGCATAGATAAAATTGCTGACATTGCTGTTTAGTTAAGTAAATCACTTGCTGTTATAATCATTTCTATCAGAAATCTTGTATCCTAATTTAATGCATCAACTTGTGAGATAGTTAAAGTTTTTTATCGTTTAGTTATTAAATTGAGCCGAATGAACTATTTCTCACAAAGTTCGTTTTAAAAAATTTTAGTTCGGCAGTTTCAAATTGGAAAGGGTCAGAAAGTAATACTTTTTTCTTTTTTTTTTTTCTTTTTTCAATTATTTAACAAGAAAAAAATGTCTAAATTGATATAAAAAAAAAACGAAATTTCAACTCTAGTTAAATTATTTTAAATAGTTTCTAAAGTTATTTTTTGTACTATTACATGTTTGAGTTTAATACATTAATAGCAAATAAAATGTTCAAGTCATGTATAGTCAAGAAACTCTCTCACATCCATTAGAAGTAGTTATACAAATTAAAGGAGATTTGGTATCTATTTCAAAACGAACCTTATGACTTTTAGTGCTTTATTCAGCTTAGAATTTCAGATTAATGTATTATCTTTCAGTGCTCAATTTGGGGTGGGTGCTTATTTTATCTGTTGTCATGAGACCATTTCCCAGGCATTATCATTCCCTCTTTAAAAGAAGGAAGATATAAGCGAAATGTATAATCAGGGGATCATATTTTTGTAAAGTTGCCTAAAATCTGATTTTTCTCTCTTCCTAATCTTAAGTCATTTCTTTAAGAAATTATGATTTTGGGGAGACCTAGTAAAGACTTTGAAATAGGATTTAAATATTTATTTAAATGGCTTCGTAGTTTTATAGCATGTACTCTTTTTTTTCCAGTAGATGGATTGGGTTTCTTATTACTTCTACTCCATTACCTTTTAGTTTTTTGCCTGAGAAAATTTTTCTAATTTTTTTTATTACATAAATGCTTAATTGATATTTTAATTTGATTTCAGATTTATCACCTGATGAGCAGGAACTCTTAAAGAACATCCGTGGAAGGAAACAGCAGCTGGAATTGGACATAAAAGTAAGATCTTTTTTCTTTTTCTTTCCTTTTTTTTTCTTTTTCTTTTCTTTTTTTCTTTTCCTTTTTTCCTTTTTTCCTTTTTCCTTTTTTTCCTTTCTTTTTTTCCTTTCTTTTTTTCCTTTTTCTTTTTTTCCTTTCTTTTTTTCCTTTCTTTTTTTCCTTTCTTTTTTTCCTTTCTTTTTTTCCTTTCTTTTTTTCCTTTTTCTTTTTTTCCTTTTTCTTTTTTCCTTTTTCTTTTTTCCTTTTTCTTTTTTCCTTTTTCTTTTTTCCTTTTTCTTTTTTCCTTTTTCTTTTTTCCTTTTTCTTTTTTCCTTTTTCTTTTTTCCTTTTTCTTTTTTCCTTTTTCTTTTTTCCTTTTTCTTTTTTCCTTTTTCTTTTTTCCTTTTTCTTTTTTCCTTTTTCTTTTTTCCTTTTTCTTTTTTCCTTTTTCTTTTTTCCTTTTTCTTTTTTCCTTTTTCTTTTTTCCTTTTTCTTTTTTCCTTTTTCTTTTTTCCTTTTTCTTTTTTCCTTTTTCTTTTTTCCTTTTTCTTTTTTCTTTTTTTCTTTTTTCTTTTTTTCTTTTTCTTTCTTTTTTCTTTTTCCTTTTTCTTTTTCTTTCTCTTTTCTCTCTTTTCTCTCTCTATATATAGTGAACCCCCCCCCAAAGAGGTAATTTTGCCAAAACAACTAAATTTAAAAATTGATTTCTTCACAAAAATCATGACATATTTAGGTTCTCAATTACTATCACTGTCTTGGCCTTTTGGCCAAGATCAAAGTGTAGCATCTGTTCTTCAGATGCTGCACTTCCATTTTTTTGTTCCTTCAGTGGAGAAATCCTTCACGACTGAGACAATTTAAAATTTTTGTACCTTTTCTCCATGATAAAAAACAACCCTGGTGTCTGACTCTGTTCTCTGGGGAGGCACTGTAAATAGGTGAAACGTAAGTTTTGCGGTTGATGAGTTTTTTGTTTTTTGCCTTCATCAACATTAAATTCCAATATTTACTTTTTTTTTTTTTTTTTTTTTAGATGTCATAAACAATTTTTTCTGAAATATTAAAAGAAAATTGTTTTCTTTATCATTTATATTTCAAATTTATTAAAATGTCTGCATTTTCAAAATAATTATTGCAGGAAGAGTACGATAATGTAATTTTTGGAAGTCACACAGCAAAAAAGTCATTTGTATTAATCTGACTATTGTTATTCGCACACCATTTCAATCGATTGAGGTGTGTAAGTTGCGATGTTTAATATTAGGAAAGTGGTAACTATCCTTTCAAGGTTTTGTGTTTAGGTGTTAGTTTAAAGTAAAATTAAGGAAAATAAGAAAAAATATCAAACAAAACACGAGGGGATATTATTCTGAATTATTGCAAAACAGGGAGGGGATAAAGTTAAATCGTAAGTTCTTTAAAAAAAAAAAAAAAAAAAAAAAAAAAAAAAATTCCGAAAATAAGAGGCTATCGGTAAACTATAAATGCAAAACCACATATTGATCTTGTCAAGATATTCCTAATTCCCATTAACGAGATGTTATTTTTGTTTTCTCTCAAAAGATGCCCCCTCCCCAACACACACGCACACCCTTGCTGCTTATCTTTTGAGTTGGACATGTTAAAGCAGACAATTTTATACTTTTCTACTAATTTTAAGTTTAAACTCGAATTGTCACTGCAAGCAAAAACAAAAAAAAATGTATGAAACAAGAGTCTGGGGTTCAAATCGTGCCACCAACGGATTCTTGGTAAGATATAACGCATGCATGTAGACGTTAAGAACAATGAATTATTCAAGGCTTTTTTTTGGGGGGGGGCATATGAAAGATTTCTATCTAAGCTAAATACAGTTCTATCACTTTTTAAATAGAACACTCTTAAACTATTGTTCCTATTTACAATGCCTCCTCACGAGACAGACACCAGGGTCGTTTTTTAATGTGGAGAAAAGGAACAAAAAATGAAAATTGTCTCAGTCGTGAAGGATTTCTCCTCCACTAACAGAAACGAAAATTGAAGTGTAGCATCTGAAGGACAGATACTACACTTTGATCTTGAACCAAAGATTGTTACTGATAAATAAGATTTGTCATTCCATTGTGTCCGAATTTGAGTATTTAGATCTTGGCAATTAACAGTGATTGAGGTCAGGGACAGTTATACAAGGGACAACAGTTATATATATATATATATATATATATATATACTGATATACACTGGTATATCCTCAGAAGAAATCAACATCATTAAAAAATGTAGAAAATCAGTTCTAATAAATAACAATAACCAATGTATAAAAACTAAAATGAAAAATTCGTTCGATTTGGCGATGGGTGCCAGAGACTCTGCAGAGGCATCAGATCTTGTGGGATTATTCATTCTATATACCCTCACAAGCATATTCGATACTACGGATATCGGCCTATATAGAGATGACGGACTAGCTATAATAAAAAACTCCAACAAAGTCAAGGGAGAAAACTTTAAGAAAATCATACACAAAGAAATGAAAAAATTAGGCCTAAAAGCGGACGTATCAGCTAACATAAAAATAACAAACTTCCTGGACGTCATGTTAAACTTAGATAAAAACACATATGAACCATACTTAAAAGATAACGCTACTCCAATTTACGTAAACCCTAAGTCCAACCACCCACCATCAATTATAAAACACATTCCTAACTCGATCGTAAGTAGACTTAGTAATAACTCAAGTGATGAAAATGCATTTAACAGGTCAACCAATATCTACCAAACAGCCCTAAAAAATAGTGGATACAAAAATATCGATATCAAATATAAGCAACAAAACACCAACAGCTATAATAAAATTAAAAATAGAAGAAAAAGAACTATAATTTGGTATACGGCCCCATACAATCAAATGTTAAAAACAAAATTTGGCAAGAAATTTCTAGATCTTATTCAAAAACGCTTTCCCGCAACCAACCCCTTACACAAAATCTTCAATAAAAATACCTTGAAGTTATCTTACAGTTGTTGTGGAAATTTAGAGATGATAATTAAAGCACATAATAACAAAAAACTAAATGAAAACAATGTAAACAACAAAATAAACAATAAAAAAAGTAGACACCATGACAGAAATAAAACCAACACTAGCAGAAATAATAATAATAATAATAATAATGATAACAACAAACCAACCCCGGACAGGAACAACCATACCATAAATAATAATACTAATAACGAACAAGATAAATGCAATTGTAGACAGCGCACAATTTGCCCAGTCCAAAATAAATGTCTAACAAAAAGTGTAGTTTATCAAGCAACAATATTTGCAAAAGAAAACCCGAATAACAAGAAATATTACATAGGCATGACTTCCTTAGATTTTAAAACCCGATACTATGACCAGAAAAGTACCTTCAAAAATAAAAAACACCGTATAAAAACAGCACTAGCGAATAAATACTGGGAACTCAAAGAAAGAGGACATTCACCGGTAGTCGAATGGAAAATAATGAGACAAGCTACCACGTGCAGACATTTAGACGACCCATGTAAATTATGCCTCCATGAAAAATTTGCTATCCTGTACTTTAAAGAACCTCAAAATCTATTAAACTGTAGACGAGAAATAGCAAACAACTGTGTTCACAAAATAAAACTTATTCTAGGATAGCGATACAAAATAGCTTTAAAACTAACAATAACAATAGAAAACAAACAAATAAATAAATTAAATAAACATGAATATACATAAACGATCACACATATATGTATATATATATATGCATGTGTGTGTGTACACATAGGTATATTCATATATATAAAAAAAAAAAAAAAAAAAAAAGGAGGGAAAGATCCACCTAAAACCACTAACCTAGTTCTAAAACAGATCCTTTGTTCGATAAAATGCATGCCCATTGGCTGATAGGAGGGGGCGCGGTGGATACTAGAAAGCTGATTGGCTAACTAGAAATCCTCAACATATATAAAAACAAGAAGCAACCACAAAATTCGCGCATAAGCCTGACGAATCCTACAGTGGATGAAATGCAGAATATTCAGTGTAGCTTAATCGCCATATATATTTTATAAATTACTAACTAGCTCTACCTACGTATTGAGCACTTTTGAAGTAAATACTTAAAGTTTACGCATAAATCTATACTTTCGTATATTAAATTTGTGAGTAAATGTAGTTATATATATATATATATATATATATAAAAACTGGAAATGTGTGTGTGAGACAACTCTCAACCTATCTACTAAATGAATTTTTGATCTACACTTAAAATTTTGTATATAGGGTATTCAGACATTTGGAAAACTTAATCAGTTTTCATTTTGGGGGAAAAAGGCTGCTAAGGAGTCAAATTTTTTTTTAATTTGTACTTGATGGTTATAGATTTTTATCTGTTAAATGTTTCACGATTATGCATGCGCAAATCTTATGTTGATAAATAGGCTTGAAAACACTTTAAAGATCGTGGCAAGCTGGCCTAATTGTTATCATACTTGACTCGCTGTCTTTAGGGTTTGGTTTCGATCTCGGCTTGAGTATTTTTTTTTTTTTTACTTATGAGAAATGAACTATTTAAAAAAAACAACATAAACCTGCATGTACAAAATCTCAATCGAGCAATGTAAATCTTTCTGTCAAAGAGTGCCCCATTCATAATTGTGAAGAGCTTTGCATTATTACTAATGCTAGTAAGCGATTTTACTACCTACTGTGCTCATCCTATGAGGAAGGAGGGAATAGTCATCTACAGGTAGATGTTTTGCCATTTCAGTGTGGCTAGATGTGACTGGTCAACAGCTGTGACCTCTTATCCTTACATTACTATTGCTACAAATAAAAGGAATTATATTTTACATTCTCAGTAGCAATGAAATAGTGTTTGATTTTTATTTATGCTATGCTCTACGTGCCAATCATTAATTTTCATATTAAGCTGATCCACGAGTGAGGAGCAACTCTAGTTATTCATCGACAGCTGTATCGCTGTGTCACAGTGTGGTGGTTGTTTCACTCGTTAAAATTCAGTTTAGAATTCGTTAAGTTTTACAAAAGAATGAATAAAATTTTTAGCAGCCATTCAATGAGTTGGACTTAATTCGTCAAGCATCTTGCATCACTTTTTTTTTTTTTTTTCTAAAAGAGCCATTACTTTGAAGACAACTCGATATCTTCTGCGTGGAACAAATCTCCATTAAGATGCATTAATAAATGGTCATTTTTCTTGTTCAAAGAAAATATTTTTGCTGACTTTTAAAAGTATTAAGATGCATTTCTCTTAGTCTAGAGAAATATTGATTTTTGATTTCTTCCTAAATGTTTTGTATTTTTCAATCTCTTTGTATTTTTAATCTCTTTGCATTTATATGCATGTGCGTGTGTGTGTGTGTGCATACACATGCATGCGTAGGTAGAGAATGAGGTAATGGCCTCCAGCATCCATTTAAGGGGATATCAAAATAGAAAAAGCAATAAGATAATTTCAGTGTTAGTACTTATTTAGAATATGGACCGTGCTGAAATAATGACCTTATTTAGAAACCCATTCTTAACATGGGAAGGAGGTGACATTTTTAACCGTTCTATGCTTTCATCTAACAACTTAATAAACCTTATATACAGTAAAAATTAAATTCAAATCGAGAATCCTACCTAAAACAAAATAGTCCGGTCTATATTCTGTATAAGTACCAGCATTTCTAAAGTTTTGGAGGCTAACCACATTGTCAGAAATGATTGATAGTCCACTTTATTCCTTGTATATATATTATAAAATTATATTCATGTATCTCTACGTACATATATAAAAGGCACTTTGTGTGTTCGAGTTCATTTCCTATGGACTCTAAAATGACTTGGTCAATTTGTACAAATATACTTTGTGCCCAAGAGTGTTGTTAAATACATTCAATAAATATCGATAATTGAAAAAATCCAATTAAAGCAAGAAACGGTTTGATTTTCATCAAGGTTAACATCTTTATACAGCCTAACATCACGTGCATTTGAGAAGCTCACTATACAAGCAAAAAGGTTTGGCATATAAAATCAACAGTAGGTTCTTTAATATGATAGGGGTGCATTCGAAATGACTGTTTCAAACTTAAATTAAAGCCATTATATAAAAATAATTTCATGACATCAACAGTAGGTTCTCTACAGTACAATGTTGTACCTATTTACTATGCCTCCCCACGGGACAGTTAGACACCAGGGTCGTTTTTTAACGTGGAGAAAAGGTACAAAAATAAAAATTGTCTCAGTCGTGAAGGATTTCTCCTCCACCGAAAGAGAACAAGAAAATGAAGTGCAGCATCTGAAGAACAGATACTACAGTTTGATCTTGACCAAAAGGCCAAGACTACAATGTAATGTGGACTAAGTCACTGTTGGAAGGTATGTGAGTTTTCTCTTGGTGCATTACAGTGAGTTCCTGACCAGAGCAAGCAATCAATCGACTTGATTGCGAAAAAAAAATGGGTGATTTGACGAATTTCGATTACAATTAAAATATTTAAATGTAGAACATTGATTTATCCTAATTTAATCGCAGGCAATGTTGGGTCTCCTTGCTAGTGAGCTATTTCTAATGACCTAAACAACAATAAACACTTATCATCGGTTTTATTTTTAGAGTGGAATATTTTTGATTTTTCTAATTTATTTCAGACAGGGGGCATTGTTTGACTTGCTATTTGTATTCTTACTTTTCCTCACTACTTGAAATGGTTAAATGCAGTGGGCAGAAAAAGGCACGTTTTTTTACTTGATAGCTTAAGTGTGAAGATATATATTTATATAAAAACCTACAAATAATTACACATTGCTATTTATTATAGAGTGAAGTATTTATTTTGAGAGTAAGAGAATAGTATTGTATGTGAGACCATGTCTAATTCTGCATTTGGTATAACCTAATTCCACACTATTTTTTTTTTTTTTTATTTCTTTATCATTTAATAATATAATTGTTAATTTTAGATCATTATACCTCTTACTCCAGATGTGTCCTCTTTTATTTATTGCTGTCCACTGGTGCAGATCATATGTTCTACCATGCCCCCCCCCCTTCTCAGCCACAACGAGGGAAATCTATTTGAACGCCTGACGTCTTCATTAGTCTCTATCTCTTTTTCAGCAAAGGTTGTGTAAATAAAACTTCCTCGTCACTAAAATAGTCTCAAAAAGTCAACCTAATCAGCTAATTTCGTGCAAAGAAGGACAGAATGAATTGTGTAAGATTCTAAAAGACTTTGGTTGAAAAGTTGAGGCGAGTGAGGGGGGGGGTAGATGGAAGATTAACAGACAAAAGAAAAAAAAGATCCCCATTAAACCCCTCTTTTACTGAAATAACTCTCTTCAAAATAACTGAAAATATATTCGTTTCACTAGGTCAGGGTCCCCCCTTTCCCTTTCTCTCTAAAAATTATTAAAAGCAAACTCTACAGTATATAGCTCAAGATTCGTTAATGTTGTTTTAGTTATTTTTTTTATCAAACAATCCCCCCCCCCCCCCCCAAAAAAAATCTTGAAACTGCGAAAAGATGGCATTTTAATGTAAGGACGATAACTTATTTTTATCTTTAAGTGAAAATAGAATTATTTCCCTTATTTTAAAACTTTTAGGTCATCGTTTAAAATTGTCTCTAACAATCTTCCTTGCCAGAATAAAAAAAAATTAAAAAATGTGGCAATTTACGTTTGGTGTGTAAAGAACATGTAGCAAAAAAGGAAGAATTAGCTAGTCAGAATCAAATATTGATTTGTCAAATGAATTGCTATTTAGATCTAACTTGGAAAATCCAACAGCTTAATTAGTTTAGAAGAAAATGGAAGTTGGTAGCCCAGGCCAAAAGGAATTAATAGAAATGATTCAGTACAAATAGTTCAGTATATTCTAGAACACTCAGTCTAACATACAATCAGCTTCCCAGGCCCTACTGAAGGGCGCTAGCATCGGAACATCTGTTCATCTAAGACTTGTTCCCAGTTTTTTTGTTTTTATATTTTGATTCTCTCTTGCTCAGTGACTTTTAAAATTGTTTTTTACGCATTTCTCAAATCGGCCTACTTTAAAATACAAATAATGAAATGTTTATATTTTAATTTTTATTTGAATCTTGAAATTATCACAACAATCGCATTCCAAACATTATGAGTCTGATCTTCTATCTTACTTTTTCAATTATCCCGAGGTAATCCTGTTACCCAATGAATTTTAGAAACTTTTTTCAGGACATTTTGTGGCATCCCTTCTGTGGATGTATAGAATTTATGAGTGCATGTATGCACCAATTAAAATTAAATGTTTTTTTTTTTGTTGTTGTTTTTTTTTTATCTAGTTACTTGTAACTGGCTTACCGGAACATTCTCATGAATGTGCAGTGACACATTAATGCTTATGTAAAACAAATAAAAAGTGTGTGTGTATATATATATATATATATATATATATATATATCTTAACCATGACAACGTTCAGTTTCATTGAAGGAACAGAAAGCTGATAAAAAAAAAAGGTGGTGGTGATTGTGACTGTCAATCTGCACAAATGCGAACTTCTACCAAAGCTTTGCTAAACATAACCTATACACAAAAATAATACTTGCCAAAACAAGTGTGCATGTAAAACACACACACACACACACAGTTTTGATACTATTAATCTGAATCGGAAAATTCTGAACTATTACGAGTATCAAAATAAGGAACAATTGTTCCTATTTTCCGATGTCAAAAAACGATTTTGTGTTTTTTATTTGATTTTGTTTTATGCAGAATCTTCCACTGCTGATAGTAATAAAATCAATAAATATTTATTAAACTATCAGTCAAACTAAAATTTGTAGATCATCCTTTACAAGTGTGCTTTTACGTTTAAGAAACATATATGCACATTTAACGTGTTTTTACAGTAATCGGGGGGGGGGGGGGCTAACAACTTTATAGTTGAATATTTATAAAGAATTGGAATCAATAATTGTATCGGAATCGGAAGTTTGGTAATTGTACCGGAATCGGGAAAAATCTTGGAATCGCCTCATCACTTGTGTGTGTGTGTGTGTGTGTATAACACACGCAGGGGTGTATGAGGAGTTTAAGCATCGTGTATAAAGAAATATTGTAAAATAAATTGTCAGCCCCTTATCCTTTTCAGTTTTCCTTAGCTTAAAACTTTTCATATACACACACACACACACACACACACACACACACACACACACACACACACAATCTTTTTTTGTAAAAAGGTCAGTAGGTTTGGAATTTGTCAGCAAATAGTGTATTGTACGTTCTCTTTCGAATGCAATGAAATGTGACAAGTGATCTACTCATGTCACCACAAAATGCCACTTTGTCTTTTAACTTATTTTTTAAAATCTCTTTCTACACCTGCACTTGTCAAATGACCTGTTATCTATTTGTTGAATTCGAGTTGGACTTTCTCTTTCATTGCTTCTCAAACCAGTTTCATTATTTAACCAGTCAGGTTTCATGGTAGCAGGAAATCCAGACCAATACAGAAAATTCACTTGAATTCTGTTTCTGATTCGTTGCTTTTCTAAAAGAAGGCATTGATTCAATCTGTGTTCAACAATGAAAATTGTTTCAAAGTTCAACGTGTTGAATCGAGCAAATTCAGATTTAATCTGACAGCCGAACAGCATCTCTTGAATGAGTCTAAAAAAAATCCATATTATTTGGACTACTGTTCTCATCTTGAGTGTTATTTTCACAATGTTTCGGCTGATGTTACCTCCGACCTTCAATGTATCGTGTTGAATTTGGAAATCTTTTTATCAAACTCTGGAATCTGCACAGGATTTCAAACAGAGCCCCTTAATTCACAGAGGTAATATGCTCTCATTCTGTCAGCCATGACATGGTAGAAGTCCTAAGTGATTTGTGATTGTATTCAGAGTATTGCCCGTACTGAGGATTGAACCTTCAACCTTCAGATGGGTGTCAAGTCGATTACAGTTTAATTATACCAAGTACATTTTTTGCTATACCAAAAGTCCTTGCATGAATTAAGTGGTTCTATTAGAAATTTTGTGTAGATTCCCAAGTTTGACTAAATAGACTGGAAGAAAGTAAGAGATTAAATCGACCAAAATATTATGAAAATATCATTCAAGATGAGAACGGTAGTCCAAATAATACGAATTATCAACCCTCTAAAAAAATTCAAGAACATTTTTTTTTTTTTTATTTGACAGCATCAGAATTCAAAATAAAATATCCAACTTTATATAACGTGTTGAATTTTTGAGATGAGAATTATTCGTATTATTTGGATTCTTTGGACAATTGTTCTCATCTTGAGTGCCATTTTTACAACGTTTCGGTCAATATAACCTCCAACCTTCTTAAGGTGTATCTTGTCGAACGCAGGAATTTGAATGGTATTTTAAATGAAACCTTTTATTTACTTCACGGTCCACAAGAATCCTTGGTGTAGTGATTAGAGTATTTGAAAAAATCAATTGTAAAAGCGACCTTCTCTTGGCGGTTGAAGGTACAATTCTCACTATACATACAACTGCAAATTACTTAAGACCTCTATCCAGTCATGGCTAATGGAACAAGTGCATGCTACCCCCTGTGAAGTAAATAAAAATTCTCGAGTTCGGGAAGATACAAGTTTCATGTGAAATATTGACTTGCAGAATGGGATTGGTGCATTATTAATCAGAAATGGCCTGAGTAGCATTTGTGGGGGTTTGCACCTCTTTTCTTTGTACCCTATAACATAAAACATTGTTCTGTTATCACAGAAATTCTAACTTGCTAGCAGGTCGCCCAGCATTGCCTCGTCATAAAATATACTAAAGTATATTTTAATTCATGCAGATTTTGGATTTATTATTAAAGTTCTAATTCTCTAGTGATTATTATATTATATCCAATATATATATATTCGTGATTTCAAGTTTTAAAAAATCTGATTTAGGTAATTTAGCTAGAATCAAAACCAAACTATTTACTCTTCCAACATTATTCGCTACCTAAGGACATATGGCTAGCAAAACTTAAGATTAATAATTAAACATATAAATATGTATTTGCGCATGTGTAGAGGAGCACTGCAAGTCGACTTACACTTGCCAAGTTCCGATTCTTCAATTTTGACAGCTTAGCAGCTATTTTTACTGGCTAAAAACGGAATTAAATTTGTTTCACAGGTCCGAATTTCTTGAACATCAACTTTCAGGTTTGTAGACCAAAAATTGAAAAATTAGTTTGGTAGGGACCGTTTCGCAAACAGACTATTCATTTTTTGTACTAAAAAGTAATAAATATGAATTCTTGTTTATAAATGACTATGGGGGAGGGGGTTGTCCGGTCGTAAAACAGTTTAATAATTAAAAAACAACAAAAAAACAGGACTTTGGTGCCATCTTATCGTTTTATTAAAAGAAAAAAATGCTGCATGGTGAGCGCATATAAGAAAGTTAAGAATTTTGAATGATAGGAGACAGAAAATGTAATTAAAAGAAAAAAGAATGTTGTGTGGTCGGCACGAACTTGCAAAAGTAAAGTTTGTAAGTGAGCACTCTATCGATTGGACCAAGACGTCACCGCTGTTATCACGTTGCAAATTTATTTTTTTAAAATGAAACAATAAATCGGTCGTTCATGCATGCACGATTAACAGTGTCGAAACCAAGATTTTTACCCCCCCCTCCAAATTTTTCAATATTTTGTGTTCAATTCAAGAGATCGCTCTTTCTAATGGTACCAGGTTCTAGCAAGTCCGATGCGGATGACAAAAGTTGTTAGCGAACAGACTAACACCTAACACACAAACGACTGAGACTAATAGTTTTGCATAGGGATGGGGTCTTTTTTAAGAGATAGGATGGGGACATTCATATTGATGAGGGAAGTTAGAGAAAGGCGATACGTACAGTTTTGTAGATTCTTAACATAGACGACTGAGAGGGTGTGATCAGTTCTTATAACACAGAAGAGGGTACAGTCATTACTTACGATGGAGAGGGGGACACATTACTTACGAAGGAGAGGGAGACACATTACTTACGATGGAGAGGGGTACAGTCACTACTTACGATGGAGAGGGGTACAGTCACTACTTACGATGGAGAGGGGGACACATTACTTACGGTGGAGAGGGGGACACATTACTTACGGTGGAGAGGGGGACACATTACTTACGATGGAGAGGGGTACAGTCACTACTTACGGTGGAGAGGGGTACAGTCACTACTTACGGTGGAGAGGGGTACAGTCACTACTTACGGTGGAGAGGGGTACAGTCACTACTTACGGTGGAGAGGGGTACAGTCACTACTTACGGTGGAGAGGGGTACAGTCACTACTTACGGTGGAGAGGGGTACAGTCACTACTTACGGTGGAGAGGGGTACAGTCACTACTTACGGTGGAGAGGGGTACAGTCACTACTTACGGTGGAGAGGGGTACAGTCACTACTTACGGTGGAGAGGGGTACAGTCACTACTTACGGTGGAGAGGGGTACAGTCACTACTTACGGTGGAGAGGGGTACAGTCACTACTTACGGTGGAGAGGGGTACAGTCACTACTTACGGTGGAGAGGGGTACAGTCACTACTTACGGTGGAGAGGGGTACAGTCACTACTTAAGATGGAGAGGGGTACAAAGTTCATTAATAACGATGATTTCACATTACCTTCAATTTGGTAGAAAGATGACATGAAGACGGCAGTTACAAAAATATTTCTTTTATTCTATTTGACCGGTCGAAATGATGATGACATCCAAAAATTAAAAGTCGACTACATGATTAAAGGTTTTCCCTTCGTTTCTAAAGGGACCCTCCTCTGACTGCCTTTGCTGACTGCTCTCTCTACTTGACTGCCCCGACTCCTTCTTTGACCGAACTAGCTCCTATATTGAGAATTCATTTCTGCCATGACGTCATACACGTGTCTGTCAACGTGATCGACCCAACGTGTCCTAAACATGCGTGGTTTCGCACATGTTTCCAAACCATTTCTGCGGACAAAGAATTGTCACTCCTATTTTTTTCCTAAGCTATTTTTCAAAATATTTAAATTGCATTGTTCCTTACTTTCTAGCTGACCTTATTTTAATTCAGTTTTCATAAAAAGAATTGAACAATCAAAATTCCTTTTACATTTTCTTATTTACAAGAAAACCTTTCTTGTAACAATAGATGCCAGGTTCATTTTTATTGGTGGCTTTTATATCAAAACATTCGGATAGTTTATTTCATATATTTTGACAGTATGGTTTCGTCCTGTGCAAAAGTACAGTTTGAAAAAACTTTACTGGATTCATCCAGGAGAACTAGATTCGATTGTGCAGATAGGAAATTAGCTTCTTTTGTGTCTAGAGCCAGAAAATTTGGCACTAATCTACTGCAGGTTGTTTTTGCTTTTTTTTTTTTTTATATCTCATTTGGTAATCTGTAAAATCATAGCATATTTTTTAAAATGGCAGACAGATCATGCTTTGACTCTTCTGTCATCTTTAATTGTTTGTTTCTATTGTTTAACTTTTCATTTGAAATTTCTGTTGGTCTTCTACTAGCTCTATTATTATTCACTCACTTGGAGTTCTTGTACAAGTCGTCATCAGAGATTGTTCACTGACAACACTGGTGGTGTTCCCTGGAGACTGGATAACAAATCTCCCCAGATTTTTCAGTACTCTCCACCTATTTCGATAACCTTTGAAAATGAATTTGCATTATCTCAGCAGCCGTTTGCCATTGACTTCTTTTTTCACTGGCAATGACGATTGTTTTTAGATGGAATTTGGATAGTGATCAGCCTCCCAAAGGTCTCTCTTTTGCACCCTTCCACCCTCCTTGACCCTTCTCGACTATTTGGTGTGCTAATTGATGGCGACACTAGACATTTTTTTGAGGCGGTAATTAATTTACAATTTTTCTGTTTCAGTTTTCTTAGTTCTAGGTTTGTATCTTTTTCTTTTGCTCTCTTGTAGTTTCTATTATGATTGTTATCTAACAGACAATCGTTTTTGTTTTTATCTTTTTTTTTTTTTTCATCCGATAACATTCCTTTAAATGGACACAACTTTTTGTTTACCGTTTTTATGTTCCTCATTGTTCATTGTTTCATCCGCATTTTTCCAAGCAAATAGAATTATGCTGCAATATACCACGCCTATTTTTCAAATGTGGTCATTATCAATTGAACCACACGCATACTTATTACTGACTGATGAATGGGTTACATGTGCTATTCTTTATCCAAATGGTATCTCCTATACTTTTTGAAACCACAGATGTTAATGGCTAATCGAAATATTACTGAATGACATTTGCTACAGGAACAGTAGCAAAAACTCTAAATGAAGCAACACAACCAACAGAACATATTGTTGTTTAGAAGAAACAGCTTCCCTAGTAGACATTCATATAATTAAGTTTATAAGTCTTTTAACTTGTCGAGATTTCATTCTGATTTCCAAATAATATTGGGTCATCAGGAGAGAATATGCACCATTTCGGGATCTACCTCTCCCTGTAGACTTGTATATAATAAAGTTTATCAGCTGGTTTTCACTTGTGGGCTAATCCATTCCTGTCTCCAAATAATATTACGTCATTAGGAAAGAACACACATATGTTATAAATATTAAATATATTATGTTTTTTTAAACTTCAACACCATTTTTTTTATATCCCCCAAAATCCAGAATTATGCTACACACACTTTCATTTTACTTCATAGTTCTCAAAAATCAAGAAGCCCCTTTCCGGGGCTAATACCTGATCTCTATATGAATATATTCGAATATTCCATTATTGTTCTCGGTATTTCTCAAATTTTGAGTTAGTAAAGAAGTTAGTAATATTAATTTTCTTCTCACTTATTGATCAATTAATAACGTTATAATTTGTTTTTCTTTTTGGTTTCTTGCTTTTACTAAATTCCAGGAAAAGAATTCATCTAGTCTTGTTGCTGTAGGTAACGTCACTTGGAGAAAGATGGATAAAAATAAATTCTTTGAACAGAACAGTTTTGCATCAGTTGATGCCTTTTCATGAAGATTAACATCAAAATAGAATGGTATTAAACCTTATGTCTAGAATCCTTATTCTGATTTCAAAACCGATTACATGATTTTGAAGCTTAATAGGTTTTAAGAAAAAAATTCAATTCAGGAAATGTTGCCTAATGACCATGGATGAAATTTAATGCAAATCTGAAATATTTGAATGTTCAAATGGGAATTTGTGCCTATGGTAGATCTTTGGAAATTTCAGGAATATTTAATAATGTCTAATGCCTATTATAATTTGAAAAAAAAAAAAACTCTGAATTTTTATAAAGAGTGTCAATAAACTGAGCTAAATATAGCCAACATTTGGACCCCCTTACATTTAACAGATGTTTCCAAATTCATAATAATCAGCAATTTGTTTAAGCAGGAATACTATACATAAAAATGTATCTAAGTTTGCACACATGCACCCACCCACCCCCCGCACAGGGTATGTTATTAATGCAAGGATTTCAAAAGTGGGTGGTACCGTCTTCCATGCCGGAATTTGGAAAGAGAGGGCAGTAAAATAAAAATGGTGCTGTAGAGGACAGTTATGGGAACATTTTATGGAAAACTATATTTTTTTAAGTCTCTGGGTAAAATCTAGACATTTGCACTTAAGGAAATGCTTTACAACAAAAATAAAACTTAAAAAAAAAAATTAAATGTCTAAATACTTTGTGTCATGTCGGTGCGATCTAGACAAGAGATATCCTATACCAACGAAATAAAACAGATGTCTGTAGGTGCCAAAGCCATAGTTTTGTTGGTTTGCACAATTTATCTTCAGTCTTGCAATATGCATAATTCAACTATAATAAAACGTTGAATATTATGTATATAGCAAAGAAAACTATCGCAATGCAAGAAAAGCAAATAATACTGGTGTTGCGAAGAAAAATATACTTTTTACTTGTTTAGTCACAACTTAACAGTGATATATGTGTGTAACTGTGCTTAATAATACGTTTTGGGGTAAAACCTCTTTGTCAAATGGTGCGTATCTCAACTCTCTGGAAACTCATGTGGACTCGCCAGTTATTTGATATATATATATATATACACACATTTTTATTTTTAAATTACTTCGTTTTTGTTTTCAACACTAGTATATTTCCATTTCTTGTGCTAGCCTTCTATAATTCCTCTATAAACTACATACAATGCTTCAAGTAAACTATATTAATTTTGCTACGTATCTATTTATAGTATTCTTAATACCAAAAAGTTTGAAAAAAGGTGGACAAACACACAGACGCTTACGGACGACTAGTCTAATGGATATCATTGTAGACTGTAATTAGCCATGTCAAATTCTATCACATATATCACTATCATTGACTCACGAATTTCATGGGGAAAAGTATGAAGTGGGAGACTTGGGTTCAATTTAATATGAAGACAAAATCCGACTATATCTAGTTTTTCTGATTTTTTTTTTTTTCTAAATTTGCAGGTTAAATAGTATTACTACATATCATATTTCCTTTTGTTTATAATGGACTATTTCAGTCTTATTCCTTCCTTTATTACCTTTGAATGTTAAACACACATTGAGAAAGAGAAAATGAGTGATAGAAGCAAGAGTTACAGATAGTAAGAGTTGGTTGGAGGCAAACAACAATGGTAGAAGCGTAATAAGAAATGGGTGACTTGCTAAGTTAATTATAAAAATAACTCGGAGAAACAAAGATTGATTAACTAAGCTTTTGTATAATATAATTTGGAATATTGCAATTATCTTCAATAAAATTTGTTTCAACAAGCATAAATTTTTGATTATCAGTATTTATTTATTTTTTTTTTCATCGAAATATTATTCAATAATTTAATGTCACAACGTTTTTTTTTTTTGTTGTTTTTTTTCTCTACAAAAATACAGGTAAATGAGTACTTGTTTTGGATAGATAATCCGTTTCTTGAAAGTTATCCGATAGAATACTTCATTTTTTTTTTTTTTTTTTTTCTTAAACATAGGAGTCACAACTTATCAAAGCCCGGAGGCCACTCGAGGATAAAGATTATTGAGTGTACAGTAATCAATGGGATAATATCGTAGTAATTGTTAGTAATGGAAATATGGTAAATTGGATTACTTAAGGGGGCGGTTCATCAAGAATTTGTTTATGTTGGACTTGAAAACAACCAAGTTGTAGTTAGCTGGGAAACAGGCAAATGGAAGAGTTCCACAAGCGTGCAGTTCTAAGAAAGAAGCTTTGTTCATGGAATCTACGTTTTGATTTAGGCACAGATAAAGAGTGGGGAAAATTATTGACAGTGGTTTCGGATAGACGGGTGTTTTTTGTGAAGGATTAGCGAGGAGGGACCAGAGATTTGTTAGTAATATTTATATTTTTTTATATGACAAAAGAATTCTCATTTTAAAATTTTTTTTCCAATCGGTAAGATTTAATTTTTTAGCCGTTTCCATTTGAAACATTGATAACCTGTAATATAAGTGTAAATATTCTTGTTTAAAGCTAACTGATTAACTGGCCACCTGGCATTGCCTGGTCGTAAAATATGCTTAAATATATTTCAGTTTATACAAATTTTATATTTACTACTCTATTGATTATTATATTGATTATTATATTGCAGCCAATATATAGTAGTGATTTCAAAAGTAAAAAAAAAAAAAAAAAAAAAAAGATATGGATGTCATTAGCCAGAATCGAAACGAAAACATTTAACGCTCAAGACGAAGTTGTTACTATTTGAGCTATCGTCAGACAGATAAGAAATAGTTAAAAATGAGTTGACTTTAATGTATAAACATATTTGCACAAGTGTACAAGAACACTTTGACTTAGACGTACAAAGTTCTAATTTTTACGATTTTGACCCGTTAGCAGCTATTTTTACCGGCTTATATATATTAGGTTGGTGCAAAAATATTTTTTGATGTTCAACTTCAAAAGATCATAAACTTTATTAATTGAAATAAGAATCATTAGAATTGACACCTTTTTGCCAACGAGAAACAAGTTAGCATAGAAATCCAGAATTCTGGAAGTGAAGTCATTGAAGGTCGATTCGGCATCATCTCAACTTTTGAAGCATTTTTTGCGCAGGAAGTTGTCGAGATGTTTGAAAACGTGATAATCAGTGGGTGAGAGGTGCAATGAATATGGCGGATGAGGCGTCTCGTAGCCCAATTTTTTCATCTTCTGCAGGGTCAGTTGACAAACATGTGATCAAGCGTTGTCATGGAGAATTGTTCCCTTCATATTGACCAATCTTGGGCACATACATTCTGGTGCATTTCATCAATTTGTCAGCAGTACTTCTCTGCAGTAAGTGTTTCGCCGAGATTCAGGAAGCTGTGATGGATGAGATTGGCTGCAGACCACCAAACAGTCATAATCTTTTTTTGTGCAAATTTCGGCTTTGGGAAGCGTCTCCAGCATCCAACCACTGTCGAACATCGCCAGTTGTCGTAGAGGATCCACTTCACATCACAATCTTCTCGAGAAATGGGTCGTGTTTGTTGCACAGTAGAAGACACCTTAAAATGACTATTTTTAAAAAATTATTGTTTAATTCAGGCGGCCCTCATTTATCCAATTTTTTTTACTTCCTATTTGCTTTAAATGGTGAATGACTGTTGAGTCAACAGCAACTTCTTGTGTCGTTTTGTAAAGATTGCCTTCAATTAAGGCTTTCAAATGTTCGTTATCAACCACAGTCGGCCAGCCGTGACCGTCTTCATCTTCGAGGCTCTCGTCACCATTGCAATGCTGTCAAAAAGCCTGAAAAAAAAAATGAGATTGAGAACGGTAACGAATAACACGATTCAATAGCGCAAAAAACGCACTTCAAAATGCTATATAAGATGACTATATATATATATATAATCTTCTATATATATAAAAATGTAAATGTTGGTTCGTTCGGAGTTAATTGTCTAAAAAACCACTGGACGGATGGCTTCCACGTTTTGGTATAATATGTTTACTATATCCATGTGTGTTTTTATATATTCCTTTTTAATTATAACATTATACTTAATTTTTCTATGATAAATAGGTGGATTTCTTTGTACCGAGAGGCCATTTTTTTTATTTAGGGACAATTATTTATTACCGCTTCCTGTCATGTGACCAGTGTTACAATTTAGCGGTTTTCTTGCTAGATCTGGAGATTTCGTTTACAATCTAGCAGGAAATTCTAGAAAATCTGGATGTATTTGGCACCCAGACACCCGCATTAGATTGCTTGAAAATACTTTAAAACATAAAATAAACTCATTCATGTAAATAAAAAAAAAGTAGCATTTATTGCCTTTGGTAACAATTATTTATTGATTATTTGTTTTGTTTTTCACCTTTTTTTCGACTAACCATTCTTAAATCTCACTATAAAATCGATTTTTCCAAGTACATTTTAGGTGGGGGGGGGGTGCATTCCAATCTCCCCAAAGGGGTTTGTATTACTGTACACGGGTTTGTATTACTGTACACATAGATTCGAAAAAGTTGTCAAAAAACAAATATATAACAAATAAATGTTATCAAAGGCAAGATAAGTTACTTTTCTGCCAAACTGGCTAGCGATTTTCTGGACATTTCTTTCTCCTGATCTCGCGGGGTTTTTTTAAATCTCAGTTGACAACATTGCATCACTAAAAAACACCACAGGCTTAATGTAAACAGAATGTGTTTACAATATCGGTAAATTTTCAATGGGTTTATTGATAATGTAACCATGTGATTGAACTTTAATTTAAATTAACCACACGTGGTCGCAAAATGAATGCCGACGCTCAAAGTGTATACACATTTTAATTCCTCCCTTTACTTAAAAATTCACCAAAAATCAGGAAATTAACGAATTTTAATGAAAATTGCAGTATTTTTCAAATAATGATCGCAGAATATAATGAACTAATTATTTTTACTTAACTCTTGGTGAAAATGTTTTATTTTGTTTAAACAAAAAATACCTTTACTAAAGTTATGGTTTTCAGTAGTAAATAAAAAACCGCAAGAATTTATTTTTGCTTTTTTTAAAGCATCGTAATTTGTAACAATAAAAAATAATTTTTACAGTAACATTACGAAAAAAGCCCCTAAAGTCCATATTAATGTATTCGATATAACTCGAAGAAAAATGAATTATCGGATACTATTCAGGAAATTAAAGATTCAATTAGATTCCTATTTCAGTCACCTAAATTATTTAGGGTGAAATGAGTTTAGGAATTTATAGCCAAACCTAAATATTTTTTTTTTTTTGGTAAATATCCAGATACGCTACTACAGAACACCGACCACTCTAATTTGTTTTTTTTGGGGGGGGGGAGGGGGATGTGATGTTGGGGCGCGCTTTTTTACTAGTGTATATATATATATATATGAATTAATTCAGAAATTATATATAAAAGTAACATGTGGGAAAACAATATTGTTTTTGCACCAACCTAATATATATATATATATATATATATATATATATAAAACAATAGTTCACAAAAAATACAATCATTTGATTTGTTGTGTGCTGCTCTGCGACCATGCGTTCTTGAGGCCAAGCACTTTGAAAAACTCAGTGAGTTTTATATGCAGTAGAACCCTGTGGTATGGCATTAAAATTTAGTAACAAAATACAGTACAGTATGTAATGTATATAATCAAATAACATAAATAACGCCATAAGACGAGGTAAATACCATAACCAGGGTCCGGAAAAACATATTCCACTTTGAAAAACTCAGTGAGTTTTATATGCAGTAGAACCCTGTGGTATGGCATTAAAATTTAGTAACAAAATACAGTACAGTATGTAATGTATATAATCAAATAACATATTCCACATCATAATCTAAAAAAAAAAAAAAAAACGTATCCTAGGGCCACCGTATCCAAGGTTCTAATATTTTTATATATATATATATATATGAGACACACACACACACTAGCCTGGGTGCCCGGCATTGCCCAGGTGTTTGTAGGTGTGTGTTGAACAAAAAAAGTGGTAGTAGGCAGGCAGGCTCAAACCCGTACAGCGAAGGAGGAAAAGAAAATGAAAGAAAATGACGTCTTACCACTACTCCATGACGCCTAAAGCGTTCAAATTTAACAGTCAAGATGACTTGCAGAAATGGTGTTGCTTTTAAAGCTCCCATGAAAGCAAATTAGACACAAGGTCATTTTTAATCTGTGTGTGTGGAGGGGGGGGGGGCAGCTCCCTCAAAAAGGGGTACTCTGGCAGTATCCAAATAAACAGTAATTGTCTTGGTATGAAAGGTTTCCCCTACATTGACCAAGGACCAATTACAGAACGAAGGCCAGGCGGTTGTGTTCGAATAATTTCGCTTTATTTATATAAGAAAGACAAACGAACACTGAAGATGACGGCACAGTGGGAATTTTGTTTAACTCTATCGAAAAAAAGGTAATGTCAGTTTGCGAATGCGAGATATTACAATCTGGGAAGTATGCGAAAACTTCTCACAGAATCTAACCGATGCAAGAAACCCAATGCAAAAAGCCTTTCATTGGACACAAACGCTTGCACCCATTTTGCTCTTTTAGATAACAGTTGTTTTTATTTCTAAATGTGAAAATCAATGACAGTATTGAATAGGAATAATATTGCAGTATTTAAAAATATTAACTAGGAAGGCAATCTATTCTCACTGAAATGATTGGAAAAAAAATTTTTTTTTTTGTTTTTGTTTTTTTTAATTTTTATTTATTTTATTTGTTTTTTTTTTTTTGTTTTTTTTTTTGTTTTTGTTTTTTTAAAGTTTCAAATCTGATATAGTGCAGCATTTGCCTTGAGATTGAAAATTATAATGACCACTCAAAAAACGATCAAATTGAAAGTAAATGCTGTCTTTGAAATTATGCAAAGAAATTAAAACATTCATTTACAACTATTCAATTTTTTTTTTTTCTCTCTCTCAAAAATATCTCCGTTCTTCTTTGTCTGATCAAATGGATCCGGCAAAGGAGAATGGTGATATTTTTCCTAAATAACTTGTTTTTTTTTGTTATAAAAACAAGACTGTGTATAATTTTCTTGACATTTTTTTTTCAGTTTTTTTTTGCTGAAATTTCGAGTTTTATCTGCCTTTTCAAATATAATTCTATCGTTAATTTTTTTCTTTGTAGCAATCAAATATTTTATGGACTATTTTCCTTTTCTGTAGAAAGACAGGTTTACCAGTGAAGTGATTGGTCCAGCAGCCAATCAGAAGTCTTAGAATATAAACACACAAATCTTCCAACTATTTCTTACAGCACTTTACATGCACTTTTGTTTTTCAATTCACTTGGGTGGAGTTAAGACACTGCATAGATGCCAAGACAAAACCTATTTTGTTAATTTCTTGAAGTCGTCAATAAAATAATAAATCTACCACATCGCATGACACCTTTTATAAATATTGAGTTTTAATTTCAGCAGCCTTGTAATTCTTTATTAACTTACTTTAGTCCTCACATTCTATGAGTGATGTTTCTGACAAAGGGAGAAGAGATGCTGTTTTTTGGGTTGGAATTTATCTATATCACACATCATTGGTTAGTTTTTGACCTTCAAGTAGTATAACAGAGCACATATGAGCGCGTATGAAAATATCAGCAGCAGCCGAAAGATGGCTGGCAAGCGATTGTATTAGCAGCAGGAGCATTGTTTGAACACATATTCAAATTAGGAAGTGTGCTCTGGTTTGCGTCTGAAAAAAGAAAAAAGGACACCATGTGGTCGAAAAGAAAAAAAAAATCGATGCTGAACAGACATGTAAAATGAAGGCGAGAATGGACTGGCTGTAGCCAACGTGTGATCGTAAGAAAGAAACGTGTGCCAGGTTAGACGGACATGTGGCAGTGAGAAACTAAGTGCTGTCGAGACAGGAGAGTAAGCAGTAATAAATGCTTTTGTTCAAAAATGGAAAAATGCTGACCGTCGGATTTATTTTGTTTCTGTTTATCTTCTCTTTGCAACATTTTTACCCATGTTAAAGTAGTGGCTTTTATTTTTGTTTTTTATAATTCGTTACATCAAGTGGCTTTGTTTTGTCTGGAGCGATTTCCATAAAGAATTTTTTTTTTTTTTTTTTTTTTTACAACTCAACTAAAAGGTATTTTTATATGAAATTTTTATGTCTGTTCAGCATCGGTGATAGATGAATCTTAATGTATCCTAATGTAATGGACCTTGGATACCATTCTTTCTATCAAATATAAACTATTTTCCATTTTTGTTTTTTAGCGACTGAAAGATGAAATAGCAGAAGTAACGGCTGAACTGGAAAGCATGGACCTTCCTGATGATATGTGAGTGAATGCGTTTCTTTTTCTTAAAAAATTTATAATGAATTTGTTTTCCTGGTTCTTATGTTCTTAATGATAGATGAGCAGCAACTCCCGTTTAGGACCGTAAGTGCACTGCCGTGATGAATATCATGCCAGCTGAATTCACTTTTAATGATTGGCTCGAGTTGTTAAAGTTCTTCCAGGTTCACTAGGAATTGGTTCACCCATTTTTTTGGTTTGCTTTTCCCCACTCCTCTGTTTGTAGTGCCCATTCGATCTTATGAGTCTGTATCATCCCAGCTTCCTCTTTCATTTTCACTAATCAGGCTTTCGGAGTGTATGTTGTTCGGTGAAGTTTGGGATTTCCTCATTGGAATAATGCTGTCCCTGGATGAGTTGCGAAGGATTTTCTTGAAACCTCTTCTTTCCACTGTTGCCCATATTCTTTGATGTTAACTCAACTGTCAAGGTCAACAACTCGCGTGCATAAAGATGGAGATTATCAGTGAGTGATGCAACTTTTGCACTTAAGATCGAATTTGTTTTATTTTTGCTAATTTTATTGATCTTAGAACCTTTTTATTAATATGACACAAATTCGATTATCTGAGAAAAAACAAGACAAAAGGATATCGCCCCCTCCCCTCCACACACATAGTTGTAATCTCTTGAAGATAAAAATATTTTTAATTTAATTTAAAACGGATGACATTTGCTTATTTGATTGTTTTAAGAACAAATCCAATTTGTTTTTATCACATTTAGGTTTATTGCTTAGAAAATGTGTTTGTATGTATGTATGCATATATATATATATATATACGAGCAAACAGTTAATAAAACATGTTAAAAAAGCGCTTTGAAATGAGTTAAAATCGGATTTTGCATGCAAAAGTATTTGATGAAACAACAAGTAAGTCAAAAATCTTACTTGATAACAAAAAAGTGAAGCAGAGGGAATATGGTGAAGAAAAAGGTGATTACACATAAATGGATAGTCTGGTGGAAGATAAATAATCCAGTGACGGTAAAATCCAAGTATATAACTTCATGAAAGTTAATTGAATTGAATTTTATATCTTGCTGTCTTAAAATGTGTTTTAAGAAAGCAGAACGAAAATATAATGTCAGAGAAATTACAGCAGAAACTGAAATGCACTATATGTGGCAGATACCTTTTGTCAAAAGCTGGTTTTGTAAATCATCTGAAATCACACAGTAAGGAACGACAGTCTTATGAGGAGGGTTTTACAGGAGATCTGGCAAGGCTGAGTTGTCATATTTATAGTCTAATCTGCAAATCTAAAAGTAGCCTAGCATGACATTCGAGGATTCACAATACTATCATGCAATCACCTTTACAAGAAGGAAAGTTTATATCACGTGTAATTTATATAAGCTGAATTAAAGTTACCTATGTGCGCACCGACGCACAACACTTAACTGAAGAGATGGCAAACTTCTGTCAAGAAGTAGCAATCATCATATATATATATATATATATTTTAGTAATTTATAAAATATATATGGCGATTAAGCTACACTGAATATTCGGCGTTTCATCCACTCTAGGATTCCTCAGGCTTATGCGCGAATTCTGTGGTTGTTTATCGTTTTTATATGGTCCTCTTCTATTGAGGATTTAGTTAGCCAATCAGCTTTCTAGTATCCACCGCACCCCTTCCTATCAGCCAATGGGCATGCATTTTATCGAACAAAGGATCTGTTTTAAAACTAGGTTAGTGGTTTAAGGCAGACTTTTTTTTTTTGTTAGTTTATATATAAATATACATGTGTACATACATATATGCACATATATATATGCATACATATATGTGTGATTGTTTATGTCAATTCATGTTTATTTAATTTATTTATTTGTTTATTTTCTATTGTTTTTGTTAGTTTTAAAACTATTTTGTATCGCTATCCTAGAGTAAATTTTATTTTGTGAACAGTTATTTGCTATTTCTCTTCTACAGTTTAATAGATTTTGGGGTTCTTTAAAGTACAGGATAGCAAATTTTTCATGAAGGCATAATCTACATGGGTCGTCTAAATGCCTACACATGGTAGCTTGTCTTATTATTTTCCATTTCCGCTTTCTTTGAGTTCCCAGTATTTATTCGCTAGTGTTGTTTTTATACGGTGTTTTTTATTGTTGAATGTACTTTTGTGGTCATAGTATTGGGTTTTGGAATCTAAGGAAGTCATGCCTACGTAAGATTTCTTGTTATTCGGGTTTTCTTTCGCAAATATTGTTGCCTGATAAACTACGCTTTTTGTTAGACATTTATTTTGAACTGGGCAAAGTGTGCGGTGTCTACAGTTGCATTTATCTTGTTCGTTATTAGTATTTTTATTTATAGTATGGTTGTTCTTGTCCGGGGTTGGTTTGTTATTATTATTATTATTATTATTTCTGCTAGTGTTAGTTTGTTATGGTGTCTACTTTTTTTAAGCCCCACACCCAGCAAGCATATTATTAAATTAATCCAAAAAACAGATGAACTATTACGCCGAATGCAATGGCGAGAAAATTTCTTCCTTAAAAATGAAAACGTAAACAAAAAAGAATCCTATGGTTTTAAAACCCTTAAAAATGTGAAAACTGTAGACCTTTTGATAAACTTTGAAAATGACCTTTTAAACGTAATTAAAAACTTAGAATTCCACAATCAACCTAACAATTTCCAACGGAAACTACACAAAATCATTAGAAACATAAACAACTCTAATAAAATCTTTGTAAAAGCAGATAAAACCAGAAATTTTTATGAAATAGATAAACAAGAATATAACAAACTAATCACAGAAAACATTACAAAAAACTAGACACAAACGAATGCGACTACATAGATATAATAAATACTGAAAGTAAACAAATTACTAATAAATTAAAAATTAGCGATAAAGTTGGCAAATTGAAACCTAGAGAGGCATACATTCTGCTTAAAGACTACAAATGGGACTTTAATAATAATCCCAGCACCCGCCTGAAATTTTATTTATATGGCATCTTAACCCATTCTTGATTATTGCAGAACCCTCTGGGGCCTTCTAGATACTTCTAATCCTTTTAAACTTTCCATTACTATACTCTGGCCTTAAAACTATCTCGTGAATTAAAAGCTTTTGAGATTTGATCATTAGGACTGCCTAGAATACATTGGCACACATTTTAAACTGTTTTATTGATTATTTTATTTTATAGAAACGCTCCCTCGTTACTGTGTACAGTTCCCATACTGACAGAAATTCTTTATTTGATCAATCAACTCTGGTGTTCTGACTTCCTTACTCTTCCTGTACCTCTCATTATTCTTCACAAACTCACCGTCTTCCTTGAATCTCTTATGCCACTCAAAAACTGATGCTCAATTCATGCAAGATGGTCCAAAAGCAGTCCAAAGCATTCCAAACGTTTCAGTGGCATTTTTTCCAAGTTTAAATAATTAATTTTATTGCATATCGTTCTTCTAAAGTGTCCGCACATCCATTCATGTTTGAAATTCACCAGCTGTGACAATTGGGCTTTAGTAGGGTGTTCCTTTGAACGTGAAATCATAAAAATTTGTCAGTCATCTCGCAGTATGTATAGCAATAACATACTGAATTTTCAAGAGTGTGCAACAATTTTCAATTCCTGTACAAAAAAAATCTGGAAACTTATTGAACGCACCACTATATTTCTGAATTTTTGATATGAAGATTGATTATTTTGATTATTGTTCTCATCTTGAGTGCTATTCACACAATGTTTCGGCCGATGTAACCTCCAACATTCTTCAGGTGTATCTTGTCGGACTCGAAAAATCTTTTTTGTCAAACTCTAGAATCTTTACAAAGTTTACAATTACAATTTATGACTTCTACCTGATCATGGCTGATTGAATGAGAGCACGCTACCTCTGTGGATCAAAGGATTTTGTTCAAAATTCCTTAATTTCAACAAAAATTCCAAAGTTCAACAAAAGACATCTGAAGAAGGAAAACATGCAAGGAGTGATTGGGATGAACTTGAAAGAAGGATAAAGACTGGGTCAGAGATAGGTTAGATTGGGAGCAAATTTCTGAAAGCCATCCAACACATGCCAGCATGTGAAACTGATAAGGATTTCTGTCATTATTTACATTGTGTTTTCATGGACCACTATCCTCATGTGGCACAATCACATTGATACACTGGTTCTTATCAGATCAGCAATGTTAAGCAATACTGACTTGGCCAGTATTAGACTGATGACCATTTAGGATTACCAAGGCGCTGTATGTAGGTGGAAGTTCAGGTCAGTCGTCTTGCTTTCCAGTGTGTGTAGTGGTGGCATGCACACACATTCATATGGAAAAAAGATGAAGTTTACCAAACTCCATCATCTCAATTGCAGTGGCAAAATGATGATCCACACAACTGTTAATATTCATACTGTAACGTTCACGTTACATGTTTATTTGGACTCAATACTTCCGCAATCACAAAGGAACAAACAAAAGCAATTAGGCACATTTTTCAGTTGAAAGACGAAGCATTTATCATCAAACCATCGACATGTAATTTTATCTTGGCTTTTCTCTTGGGGTCAGTTTCCTAGTCTGCAGCTACAACTAGCTATCTTGTAGCTGGTCCCATGGAACACAGTCGTCCAACAATTTTTCAAAGTTCAGATTCCATCTTGTTTCAAAGTTCTTGTTGCAATAACATGTGCTTAAGTCTTACCACGACGTAGTTCGAGATTTCTCTCCACTTTTCTTTCTCTTCCTTAACTGTGATGTCACCTCTTGTCACGACTTGGTCATTTGCAGACGTGAGATGCTGCTGTTGTTGCGTATGTTTCCGTGGCTTTGTTACAAATACTTTGACTGGCGGACACATATTAATTGAAGCGTGGAAACATAAATGCCAAAGTTGATAAGGATGATAGTTGAAAGAGAAAGGAAACCTTGTAGAAATATAAATACCGGAGAGAAAGGAAGTATACAATGTTCTAATATTAGTTTCATGTTTTTTTACAAATAGATTTGGAAGTTCAGATTGCCAACGAAGATTGATTTGCGTTTTCAAAGAAATGTCGACATGTATTTGAAGAGTTGCTCGCAGACTTGGTTGTAATTGACTTTCTGAATTGGTTGTAATTGACTTTCTGAATTGGTTGTAATTGACTTTCTGAATTGGTTGTAATTGACTTTCTGAATTGGTTGTAATTGACTTTCTGAATTGGTTGTAATTGACTTTCTGAATTGGTTGTAATTGACTTTCTGAATTGGTTGTAATTGACTTTCTGAATTGGTTGTAATTGACTTTCTGAATTGGTTGTAATTGACTTTCTGACTGCGGTGTCTGGATTGTTGCTGATAACACCTATTTGCAAAAAAAAAAAAAATCTTCTCAAATCAGATTTGTTTGATGAATTTGTTTTGAAAATAACAACCAAGGTTTTCAGCCAGCAAATCTCTCCTCACAACTGTCTCCTCCTCCTCTCCATCTTTGTCAGCCACTTCTTAACTATGAACATAAACACTTTTCTTCCTGTTTATCTTTTTTTGTTCAAATATCCCATATGGAGTTGAGATCACGCTGGGGAGGAAAGAGGATCTTGCCTGACTGAATGCGTAATCCTTCAACTTAGCACATGGAACCATTTTTCTTTGGTTCCTCTTAACATTTATCAGATTTTCATCGCAGACTTTCTCTTTTACTCTTTGTCTAGAAAGTTCCTTATTTGTTGTACATATCTTTTTTGTTAAAAGGAAATCTATTTTCACCCCCCCCCATGTTGGATTAATGTCCTCTTTGAACCCTGAAACTACCATTTTTAGATAAGATATGGAACATTTGGATCAATAATATTCCTATTAGTCATCAGGATTTCATCATCATATTGTATGAATCTGAGCATTCTATTGTTGGCATTGGTTTCCTAGATATTGTTCTAGTCAGAATTCTTTTTAGAAAGACCTGAGGTACTTATGGGGGGGGGGGACCATGAGAACGTTGCCAACATCCTAAGTGAAAGTGATTTTATGGTGGAATGAACTGGATTTGAACTCAGAACACCCATGTTATCAGTAGACGACAGTCGCCGTCCTTTGAGTTGATGAAATATATTTGACCTTTTCCTAAGAAACTAAATAATGCCCGTGTTTTTTTTTATCTATAATGGTTACCTTATTAGGCTGCCAACATCCTGTAAATAAGACATTAATAATGACTGCAAGAGGATTAAAAATAGTGAAATGGAATCTGACGTCTTCTTACCCCAAGTCCATTAATTTTTATTTTTCCCCACTTTATTTTTTTGCAATTTTTCGAGTTGGGTTCAAATATTAACTCAAATTTTATCAAGTGAGAGGACATAAATAAAGTGACATTGAAATAATTTTGGTAAATTTACAATTTTCAAACCCTCTCGATGCATTCTTAGGATCTTTCTAGGTATCCATGAGAATCTTTGTAGAGTTCTGCTCTTGGATTCCTCATTTTTAGTTTAATTTCTATAATGTTCAAATTATAAATAAAACTAGACTTTTTATCCTGTTAAAAACTGGCAAAAAGTTATAGCCTGTTGATTTAGGAGTGCTTTATGCCAAATTGATGATTGAATGTGGTAAAATTTGTACTCATTTTTGCATTCTATATATTTTCTTTTTATAGATGGCCCTTTGATCAAAATGAAATATGCTTATTTAAGAATCTTATGTAATAATGCTGTTTCAGAATACACACACACACACTAGCTGGCCGCCCTGCATTGCTCAGTCATACAATACACTTTAACATATTTTAATTTATGTAGATTGCATATCCATTATTATAGAATCAATCCTCTATTGATTATTATTATTATTATTATTATACGAAGAATAATTTCCCGGTGGATTAATTTACAAAAATAAAACAATGATAATGTCGTTCATCTAATTCCGTCTGTGTTTGTTTACAATATCACGTTAGCTGATATTTGGGCTTGACGATGAATGCCCTGGAAAAGTCACTTCTGATTAATGTTTAGTTTTAAAATATGCAAACAAAGAAATGATTTAAATGATACCTCTTCTTTTATCGTAAAATGAACTTAAGAAAAAATCAAAATAAAATGGTAAGGTACATCCAGGCTTGAACAGTGGATCATTCGATCTGAACTTTTGTCTTGTATGGGCTATCATAGTTTCTTAAAAACTAATTAAATTTTGGATTTTTTAATTTCTCCATGTGTGAGATAAAAGATGGAATTATTTGAAATCCAGGAACTTGCTATATTTTTGCATATTCTGATAGCAAATCATTCTAAATCATATTTAGACAAAAAAATAATTAATTGAAAATTAATTTTTAAAAATATTCAAATGTTTTATCTGTCAGGACAAAAATAGCAGTGAATGGTTTATTGGGAAACTTTAAAATTCCATTAAAAATATTAAAATGTTTTATCTGTCGGGACAAAAATAGCAGTGAATGGTTTATTGGGAAACTTTAAAATTCCATTAAAAATATTAAAATGTTTTATCTGTCGGGACAAAAATAGCAGTGAATGGTTTATTGGGAAACTTTAAAATTCCATTAAAAATATTAAAATGTTTTATCTGTCGGGACAAAAATAGCAGTGAATGGTTTATTGGGAAACTTTAAAATTCCATTAAAAATATTAAAATGTTTTATCTGTCGGGACAAAAATAGCAGTGAATGGTTTATTGGGAAACTTTAAAATTCCATTAAAAATATTAAAATGTTTTATCTGTCGGGACAAAAATAGCAGTGAATGGTTTATTGGGAAACTTTAAAATTCCATTAAAAATAGAAAATGTTTTATCTGTCGGGACAAAAATAGCAGTGAATGGTTTATTGGGAAACTTTAAAATTCCATTAAAAATAGAAAATGTTTTATATTCTGCTTTTCATATGCTTTTCTCTTTCTGGAAAAAGAAAAGTTGCTGAAAAATAATGGATTTTAATAGATTTAATTCACTTTAAAAAAAACAAAAAAACTTGGGTTTTCTCCTGTTTTTTGGCCGTGCCTTGACTTTTCTATAATAGTGTCCTGTTGTGGGGGGAGAAGATGGGGTGTCTGCTTATATTGAGTCAATGTTCATATTTACAGTGAATCAGTCCTTTTGAGGGGTTTATAAGAATGAAACAGCACATACCTTTATATCTCGTCTCCGCATCTCTTTACCTTGAGCCCCCCTGAAACAAAAGCTTATAATAACAATGCAAATCTCATTTCTCTGGACGATTGGAACTTTGTTTCATGGTAAAAGTGGTGCTCTTGTTCTCTGACTATCCTTTGGGGGATAGGAATTTTTCTATTGATTCATTTACCATACATCCCTCGCTACCTCTTGTTGCTTCCATGAGAAATCTTCATCTTCTGACGACTGTCAGACTTGAACTGCTGACTCTAAACTCGAACTGCATTTCTATATATATTTTAGAGGTAGAGGAAGGATATAGCACTGGCACGTCATTATGCACTCAACACTTGTCTTTGTAAAGGTTGTTCCAGTTTTAAGCCCAAATCAACCAGTTTGATTTGGTTTGACCCCTTGATCCCGTCTGCACTAGAAAGTCTGTCGGCTTTTCATTACAATAGTAGAGATTATCAATCCTCATCTAAAAATTCGTTTTGCTGTTGCACAAAGGAAATGACATTTAAAGAAAAAAAATCATAAAATGACTTTTTTTCATGGTCATAGATTTTATGACCTAATTTCTTGTCAGGCTGTTTAAACATCAACATTTTCTCCTCTACAACAACACCAACGACAACATCCTCTTATTTAATAATAAATGATGGTTTCTAGTATTCATGTTTTCTACAATTTGGGGAGGGGAAGAATAACGTAGGAAGATGTCAGTGAAACATTTTCCACAATAATCAGTTTTTCTTTTTGTTTTTGTGTTGTTTTTTTTTTTTTAGTGAACCGTTTAAACTAAACTATTATTAGCAGGGTCACCTGCCACTGCCCACGACAAAAGTGTAACATGATTTCTATGTCTCTCTCTCCTCCATCCCCAATAGTTCTTCTTTGCCCAGCCCATTCCTCTCTCTGGACACGCACAAACATAACTCTTATCAGCATAAGGGAAATAACATAAAAATGAGTTACACACCCATTACGGAACAGTGACTTAGTGAAGCTAAGAAACGAAAAAAAAAAAAAAAAAAGTGCAAAAAATTCAAATATATAACAAACATTACCAAGGGCCAGTTAGTTACTCTTCTACCTGGATAAGTTTTGTGTTTTAACGTATTTTAAAGCTTTTATTCTGGTAAAAAAAAAAAAAAGTAATGCCGAGTTGGTAAATTAAACAGCACAACATGGCTGACAACTAAGGGCTGTCTTCAGACACTAATAACACATAAAAGGTGCAAAAATAAACAAAATGTTGATAGAAATCTACACAATAAGCATCACGGAAATGCCCGGTTGACTAACAAAGAATTTTTTCTTTTCTAAATTTTAGACAATGCCAATCAAGAAAATATAAACTTTGTAGGTCCTTCGTTAATGGTGTTTGACTTTTAGCTGGACATACAAACACGCATACACACAGACAACTACCTTTTATATAAGAAGTGAAGTAGTCTAAAAACGTCCCTTTTACATTTCAACTTCCTCTCCACCTCTTCTATCGGATTCATTTCTTATCCTTTTCTCAATCCATGTGAAAGACCTTTTTGTTTTGCATGACATGGCAGCAGCAGAGGTATCAATGTTTGTGTCTCTTCTCTTTTTCCCACTGAATGACAGAAACAATGAATTATGCTGATTTCTGCTGGAATTCAACTGGAAAAATGAAAGGGTTCATGTCATTTGGATCGAGATTGAGATTCCGTGAATAATAAATTCAACTTTGCTAGAGACAATTCTGCATTGTATATGGTTGACCACACCATTCTTATCCTACGCTTCTCACCAGTTTGTTAAAAATGTAGGCTCTCTCTCTTTCTCATATATATATATATATATATATATATATATATATATATATATATATATCAATGCACGTTTGATTAAAGACGACATTTATTTTTCTGTTGATTTTCTCAATCTGCCGAGCATTTTTTCTCATTTCAGTTGGTAAGTTGCCGAGTGCTCTTTTTTTTTTTTTTTTTTTTTTTTTTTTTTTTTTTGTCAGCCATTTTTCACTATCACTTTCAATCCGTGGTCGTCATCAGCAGCAATTTTCCTTGATACTTGTACTTGTTGTCAAAACGTGTGTGTGTAATGGTTGTATCGTTGGAGTTTCCTAGATGTAAATTCACTTAAACTCTGATGTTTATCAAAACGTTCTCAATTTACAGTCGGAGCATAATTATAGCGTATTTATTTTTACAAACATAATTGGCTACATATGTGCATACGTGTTTCTACTCTGACTCATTTTAGAAAAACAAGCTTTGATGAAGCCTCAAGAAGCTTTTTCTCGAAATTTATGCACATATGTAGCTAATATTTGTGTAAATAAATATACTAAATATTGTATGATTTACTGTTTATGTATTAGTGCTCAATTACATATAAGAGCATTTTTTTTTATTCAAACGAACATTATACATGAGTTGTTGTTTTTTTCTATTGATACCGTCAGTTTTATAGAAAGTGGAAACTTAGCCCATAGAGCTAAATTTACCAAGTTTAACCATTCTTGATGTTGTAATATCATTAGCTAACGAATGGTTACATCTGCTATATGGGCTGAGTTTTTTTTGTTTTTTTTACTTTTTATGAAACTAATGCAGCATGTTTGAAATAATAAAAGAAATATAATTTTAAATTAGAATATGGAAAAAAGCGGCACTGTTCAGACGTTGTTGTAGGCATGTGTAAGATGTTCTTTAATCTCACCTACACACAAAAAAAAATTAAAAAACAAAAAAAACTGACAGTTATTGATCTGAAATTGATTTCATCTGAAAAAACATACCTGTCTCTTTGCTGATGCAGAAAACGTTTTTTAATTCTATTTATTCAACAAAAACTTCAAAAGGAGAGAAAAAAAATTGTTATAACCCAAACCCCATCCTGTATATATTTTTTAATGTATTTTATTATTACTCACATTTTTAATTTTTATTTTTGTCGGTTGGTCTGTCACATGTAGATTGAATAGACGCATCTTAAGAATCTCCATTCTTGTTTCTATGTATTTATTTAAAAACTTCATTTCTACAATGAAACAGATTAATGTAGACCAAAACAGTTGGTTTCAAAACAGCAATTATATTGGGCAAATGTTGTTTGCTTGAGGCATTTTTGTAGAGTTGGCCTTGTGATAAAATTCAGCAAATATTCCCCCCCCCCCCAAAAAAAAATCTATCAGTGGGGAGGGAGGTTGCTTTGATTTTATGATGGTTAATTTAGTATCTTCTTTTGAACAGGGACGAAATCAATCAAATAAAATTGTATTATAGCATAGTTTTTTTTTTTTTTTTTTTTTTTTTTGTTTTTTTTGTAACCCATTTCTATGGAAATATTTACCCTTCCACACACATTTTTTAAAGCCATTTTTGCAGACCCTAGAGTGTAGAGCTTGTTAAATTTAAATCCTATCTGTTAAAAATAGTAATATTTCTGTGAAAAGTAATTTTCCTAATAATAAATTATGACCCTCTCCCTCCATGCCCAGATAACCGAATCATTAGATTTTAGGCTATCATTCTCGTGAAGACGCAATCCACCATAAATTCTCAGAATAGAATTCTTGTTCAGAAAGTCCACCCCTGTCTTCAATGGAATGCCACTTGCATGAAAGACAGGAAAATGTTACAGTAAAAACAGAAAGAAAAATAAAGAGAAAATCAAATTCTGGCCATGACCATTTTTCTTTTGTCTTCAGACAATTCTAAATAATGAGGCATCAAATATTGCTGTATCAAAACATTTTATGAAATAAAAAGACAAAAGATGCAATTGAAGCCATCATTTAAAAGAAAATGTCATTCCTTTGTAATTCAACCTTTTTTATAGATGCATATTCACATCTTTGATTGGCTTGGTTGATCATCCACTTCACATTGTCTTCATCACTAAATGTGCAGCACGAATGGACATATCTTCAGACTGTCTTTTCTTTTTTTTTTTTTTTTTTTTGTGGATTAAGAAAGTAAATGGTGCATAAAAAGATGTTGAATGAAGTTTGGAAAGAAACAATTTTTGTATCCTTTTTGTTTTAAAAAGCTACAAAAGGAAAAAATGGCTTCCTTTTTTAATCTGTCACGTTTGACAACGTTGAAATGAACATGCAAAGAAACGAAAAAGAAAAGCTTCATTTATTAGCAACAACGTTTTCCCTGTTTACATCGTCTGTTCAATTCTAATTTCCATGTTTGAACATTTACTTCGCTGCGTGTGCAGTTTTAAAACATTTTATGGATTTTCTTTAAACCTCTTTATGTATTTTTTTTTGCTTCATTTGAATTATTGTACTTATCTTTTTATGTTATTATTGCAACGTTTCGGCCAATATAACCTCCGACCTTCTTTCTAAATTCTACTGAAGAAGTGACAAACTAAATGAGTTCAATAAAAACCTGTTTGGAAATGTGATAAGTACTATGTGTGTATATATGTATTTGTGTGTGTGTATATATATATATATATATATATATATATATATATTTATGTATTTGTTCACTGCTTTTGGGAAAGAATTCCATCAAAGTGCTCGATTACAAAGAAAAAATTTCAATATAAGAACTTAATATTTATTTAAAACTGTATAGAAAATTAAACAAAACAATATGGCTGACGAGAGCCTAACATTATTTAATGTAACTGGTCCCCCTTATGTTAGGTTTGAAACCGCGGTACCAATGTTTTTCTGGCTTTCTGTACAGTATTTATATATATATATATATATATATATATAATATATTATAGGGAGAGGTAGTTTGCCTGAAGCATTTGCTGCTAAATAAATGTGGAATAGTATAAAATTCTAGCAATGTAGAGAACTAGGTATTAAAATTTAGGTTCCGGTTTTATTTATCTATTTTTTTATTTTTAATGATTGATCTGGAAAATAAATGGATATCTGAAGATATAAAAACAAGCACTACAAGACTTTTGTTTGTCCATACATCAAATCAAGTTAACATCCGGTTCTCTGCATTCCTATTGCTTTCTTATAGTCTTACACACACACACACACACACACACACACACACACACACACACACACACACATATATAAATTACTTCTATAAGAAAACGCAAGTGAACAGACTTTTTGCCAGAAGAATGCACTAAGACAGGTGTCTTGAAACTATGGTCTTCAGGTCACATTTGGCTTGCCAAAGTCTGCAAATACACAAGTATGTCTGCAGAGCAAATACATTGTTAGTAAAAAGAATGAGTAAAAAAATGTTTGGTTGGGACGATTAATCGGAAACTAAAAAAGAAAAAAATTGGTGGGTATCTGATTGTGGAAAATTTAAGTTTTATTTTCAATTCCCAAAAGGATTCTTTTAATTTTCTTTTCCGTTATTTAATTAGTAATATTCCATTACTAATGACAAACTACGAATAAAAATATAGATATATAAGAATACGGAGCTTTGGTGAAAATGATATAATGATGGCACGACTGGATGAATAGGAAGAAAAAAAATCGCACGGATGAAAAATATAGATGCAAATTTCACAATATGCCTATCAAATCACTATTTTCAATCATGAGAAAAAAATTAAAGAAAATAGAAATATCTAATCATGTAATGTACGCCCCCCCCCCCTCCCCAGTGTACTTATACCTTTGCAAAAATATATACGCACATGATACAGGATTTTACAGTAATCTAAAAATTAAGAAAAAAAGCCACGTTTCTATTATAAGTATTCAGAAATGTACAAAGTTTTGGAACCAGAAATTTAGATGAGAATCATTAATTGTAGCAAATGTTGTAATCGTCCCATCACTATTATTTGGCTAGTCTACTAGTACCATCGTTTTCAAAAGCTCTTTGCTTTTTGTCTGCAAAATTTTAAAGTCCAAGATTTAGACAGAACAGCTTCCCACTGAAAACTTTTTCATATGCAGGACTTGTACAGAATAGCTACCCATAGGAAACTCTTCTGAAATTAAACATGGCTTTCAATTAAAAAAAGAAAAGCATCACTCAATAACTAAGCTGCAAGTGAACACTTTATTTTTTTTTATTTCTATGATTCTTTCGTCTTTCATGAACCTGAAAAAAAACTTTTTTATCTTCATTTCCATTTAATAATCTTATTAAAGGATCTTAACGATAAGTTTGTTTTATTTTATTCATTTATTTTTGAAGAAATATATAATTATTCCATAATTTTTTTTTTTTTTTTTTTTTCAAAACGAAAACTTTCCATTATATTTCTAGAAATCATTGATTTTTTTTTTTCTGTCAAATGGCCTTTTGGTTTGTTTTAGATTCCGTCCTTACATTTCTCTGATCTTCTTGCCTTAATGAACCTCTACATTCCTAGTTTTTAATTTTTTAGATGAGGGTTGATTGTTTGTATTTTTATTGATCAGACTATTCTCATCTTGAGTGTAATTTTATTAAAAAAAAAATACTAAGCAGACAGAGTATAGACATCAGTAGTATATGGGAATTCTAATTATAAAGAAAAACAAAAAATTTATACAACTCATTAAAATTTCAACAGTAAAAGGGAGATAATCTCATAAAATTTTATTAAAGTTACCTCCTCTTGTCAATCAAAAAATATTTTCACACATACAAACTCACGACGAAAAAACAAAAACAACTCCAAGAATACAAAACCATCTACAGAGCCTGTAACTTTTCTCCTTTCTTTTCCGAGATGGCCATCAACATCCCTGACGAAGGTTGGAGGCTACACTAACCGAAACGTTGCACAAATAGCACTCCAGATAAGAACAATAGTCCGATCAAAACAAATACTCTACATTCCTCTTTCAGATTTACCCCCCCCCGCCTTCTTTGCTGTTTGAATTTGGAAGTTCATGCAAAATGGCTATATTTTTTTAAATTTTTAATTCACCAATATATTTGCATTTTTTGTTCTCTCTGTGGTGAGTGAATTTGTTCACTTATCAAATTATACTCGCCATGATTTGTCAAAATGCGCTCAACCAAGCTACAAACTTCTTTACCCTTTTCGAAAAGAAAAATATTGCATACGTGTGGATTCTAAAACCTGTATCGTTTATGGATAATGTTTATTTCAAAAGAAGACCTGATGAACTGCTGAGGATTTTATATCGGTGTTTACTTCATAATTATTCATGGGATATTGAGCTTTCACCCCCACCCCCGTTTTAATAAAACAAATTTCATAAAGACTCCACTTATTGTGTAGATCTTTCCTCTGAATCATTGAGATTTGTGCACTTGTATGACATGGCTAGCTATTCATCCGTATTTATACAGTTTACGGACCGTACTTAAATATTATTTAGAAAGTCATTCTTAACATGGAGAAGTATGGGGGAGAGATACTACTACTGTTATGTATTGTTAGTACTATTCTGTACTTTCATCTGATAATAAAGAAAGATACCATAAAAATTGAATTTAATTTTAAGATCCAATTAAAAAAATAAATAAAAAATAGCACGGTCGGTAAACTACACGAGTGCCCATTAATCTTCTGTTGATATAATAAAGTCTGTCTCTTTCTTGATAGCTTTCTGCCTACAAAATCAATGTTTGATTCTATTTTGTCTGTTTTTGTTTTTTATTATTAGTTCGTTGTAACATGTTAAAAGATAAAAAATAATTTAATTCCTAAAAAAAAAAAAAAAAAAAAAACTTTGACATAGTCGGATTGGACGCCATCTTAAAAAAAACAAAAACAACCAAGAATGGAACTCTGTATTTGTCAGTATGAGGTTACTTCTCTTTGTTTTGGAACAAAAAAAAACTTAGAAAACAAAACAGATTGCAAGTAAAAAAGATACTATCAGGCTTGATAGGTTCAAATATTTTTTTTATAATTTAATATTGGCAAAAGTTATAGCCTGTTCACTTTAAGTGCTTTATGCCAAACTTCTAGAATAAATATGATATTGTGGTGATTAATCCCTATTAATCCTTAACTGTGCATCAAACGGATACCATAATGCTTACTTCGCTGCACCTTATCACAAAGGTTCACAAAAAATTTAAGCCAGATTGGCCCAGTAGTTTCCGAGAAAAAGTGAAATGGACTAAGAGAAATATTATATAGATTCCCCCAAATAGTGGATTTTGGAAATGCAATTTAAAATTGTAACCATGAAGTCGACTGATGGACGGATCCTCATATCAAAATGGCTGCATGTCTAAAAACTGCACAAATAATCAATTTTTGATTTCCTTGATTTATCTAACCCTAACCTATTACATTCAATACACAAAATCACCCCACCTTCTTACCAAAATGTCTGTTTAATCTATTTAAGAAGCTTTTATTTTTTATTTTTGTTTGATCTACATGAGTAATGGTTGCATGCCACCCCTCCTTATTTTAACATGAAAGCATCAATTTGACGTTCAGCTCTTGAACCTCAATAGGGAATGTGAAGCGTAGAGGTCTTTTTTTTATTTATATATTATCTACATTGAAACCTAATCAATACTGCTGCAAACTGATTCTTTGATATTTTTTTTAAATGGGCAAGAAATCAAAACGAAAAAGCTTGGCTCAGTCGCTAAATCTTGTAAATTTTAGCTGGTTGTGTCTTTATCAAAAACATTCTTATCATGGAAACCAGCTTTAATAAAATTCACACTTTTTTTTCCATACTCCAACCACATCGAGTACAAATAAACGTCACTCATGAAACCATTGTTTCATATTTTGGTTTTGATTTCGATTCTAGCTGCTGGCACTCAAATTATATTTTTTAATCTTTGAAACCATGACTGTATATTGGGTACAATATAATATGAAATAATTGACTCTATAGTAATAAATAAAAAATTTGCATGAACTAAAATATATTTAAGCATATTTTACAAGCCAATGATGGGCGCCCCTACTAGTGTGTGTGTGTGTGTGTGTGTGTGTGTGTGTGTGTGTGTGTGTGTGTGTGTGTGTATATATATATTTTAGTGGAGGTCGATTATCCTTTTTTTTTTTTTTTTTTTTTTTTTTTTTTTTTAGAATTATATTCTCTACAATTTTGGCTTTTTTTTTTTAATCATTTACTGTGGATTTTCTGAGTTGCTCTTTAAATATTTGATTAATTTTTTTAATGAATTCAGAAAAACAAAAAAGAGTATTCGAGTAAAATGTAATTAAAATGATTTTGTCTTGCATGTAGAAATCGTAGATGATGTGTCGAATCGACTATGAAGCAAAAGAATAATTGGAAAAAAAGAAAGTGGTTCTATTCCCAGGATTGGAAGATCTCAAGGTCGAGGATTAGTTTAATCTTTTTTTTTTTTTTTTTTTATACTCTCTCCCTCCCCCATTAACAAAAATCTCATGTTTCTTGTCTAAAAACTAATTTTCATAATAGAAAACAAAAACAAATGCAAGGAAATCAATGTTTGCATTCTTTTGTAAGTCGATCACATTTGAGGATTATCTGCAGACTGTACAACTTGGAAATGGTAATTCTTCATTGAAGCAGAAGAATAGAATCTAGAATCTCTTAGGACCGGCAACAACAACTCTTTCTGAAAGCGTGGTAATCAATTACGGGGGAAGTGTGGGTGTGGGGGGGGTCCTCTTCAATTAAGGCCTTGATAATTATTTTTGGTGTAATCCTATTGAGGTCTTTGTCCACTTAATATTCACATCAAATTTCTATTGCTGGTTGTCCAATGCCATTCTTTCCAGCACTATCTGTAGGAATTCTGTCTTCATGTATTTTGCTTTACCCAAAGTTTAGCTAGTTTTCACCTCTCTTTTACTAGAAAAGCTGACTTTATAAGACTCTTAGCCATAACTGATCCCACCCATCCCTATCAAAGGATGACATTTTCTAAGCAGTTTTTTTTACTTGGATAAGGTTTTATCTTCCAGGTTCTTTTTTGATATCAATTGATTACAATGACTTCGGTCTCCTATTTTATTTGTCTCTCCTACTTTTCCTCCTCTTCTTCACCCCCTCTCTTCCTCCTCTTCTTCACCCCCTCTCTTCCTCCTCTTCTTCACCTCCTCTCTTCCTCACCTCCTCTCTTCCTCCTCTTCTTCACCCCCTCTCTTCCTCCTCTTCTTCACCCCCTCTCTTCCTCCTCTTCTTCACCCCCTCTCTTCCTCCTCTTCTTCACCCCCTCTCTTCCTCCTCTTCTTCACCCCCCCTCTCTTCCTCCTCTTCTTCACCCCCCTCTCTTCCTCCTCTTCTTCACCCCCCCTCTCTTCCTCCTCTTCTTCACCCCCCCTCTCTTCCTCCTCTTCTTCACCCCCCCTCTCTTCCTCCTCTTCTTCACCCCCCCTCTCTTCCTCCTCTTCTTCACCCCCCCTCTCTTCCTCCTCTTCTTCACCCCCTCTCTTCCTCCTCTTCTTCACCCCCTCTCTTCCTCCTCTTCTTCACCCCCTCTCTTCCTCCTCTTCTTCACCCCCTCTCTTCCTCCTCTTCTTCACCCCCTCTCTTCCTCCTCTTCTTCACCCCCTCTCTTCCTCCTCTTCTTCACCCCCTCTCTTCCTCCTCTTCTTCACCCCCTCTCTTCCTCCTCTTCTTCACCCCCTCTCTTCCTCCTCTTCTTCACCCCCTCTCTTCCTCCTCTTCTTCACCCCCTCTCTTCCTCCTCTTCTTCACCCCCTCTCTTCCTCCTCTTCTTCACCACCCCTCTTCCTCCTCTTCTTCACCACCCCTCTTCCTCCTCTTCTTCCTTGATCTTTGTCAACTGTCTCTGCTACCTCAACTGTTCTACATTAACTAATCCAAATACTCTCATCAATTCTTTCAATGATACCATGCAAACGAAGTCTCCTGTTCTTACACATCTCGCTATACTGTGCACATTTAATTTGTTTCTGGGGATAATCAGATTTAAGATTTATTTACACACCCATTGTCATATTTCTCTCCATGCAACACGTGCCCTCAACCCTCACTGGCTAGGTTTCACTTGCATACATCATCACACTGTACACGGGTTGATTTTTCCCTTGCTTGGCAATGGCAGCATCAATATATCATGGCGATAGACACACAATGTGATGGCTTTAATGGCTCATATTGCGAACCGTCTTTAGTCAAATGGGTTGAGAAATTACATCTTGTGAAATGAAGCATATCAAACTAGTCATCCTCTTTCGCTTGTTTAGTGAGGAATGTATTGTTTACCAATAGTTCAGTGCGGTGGAAAATGTTGGTCAGATCATGCAGCGTATTTGCTACACAACTTTTATGATTGATATGAGCAGTATTTATCCCTCCCCTACCCTCGTCAAAGGAGGGATTGGACCTAGTAATTCATTCCTGTTCATTCATTTGTATGTTCGTTTATTTGCACTTTTCTCAATAACCGCTTCTTGAATTTTTTTTTTAATTTTGCACAAACATTAGTCAGATGAAAATAATTTTTTGTCAGAACAGATTTTTCCGGGTAACTTTGGTTACCCCATCCCTCGTAGGAGACATTATAGGAGTAAAATTGCTCCCAAATCGTTCATTTGTTCACACTTCTCAATAAGCATGCCTAGGATTTTTAAAAAATTTTGCACAAACATTAGTCATGGTGAAAGTAAATATTTTGGGCGGGTGGACCCTGCATGTATGACTTGTTTCATATTTAAATATGTTTAGATCATTCATCTTTGGACTGTTGTCTTTATCTTAAGTGTTATTTTGTTTTGGTCAATGTAACCTTCGACCATCTTCAGGTGAATATTTCTGCCAAACTGTGGAATCTGAACGGAATTCCAAATGGAACCCTTTATTTAATCCAGAGGTAGCACGCTATCATTCCATCAGCCATGACTGGGTAGAAGCTCTAAGTAATTTGCAATTGTATTTTTGAGTGTCGCCTGCACTGAGGATTGAACCTTCAACCTTCAGAAGTGTAACTTTCACGACTGAATCTTACCCAATACTCTGTCCAGTATCTCACAGATCCATGCAGACCCATTCAGATCATCTATATAAAAAGCAAATATTTTTGCATGTGTCTGTCCACGCATCAACTGTCAATACTTAATTTGCAAGCAAATCAATGCCGTATTTAAAATCTACAAGTTACTGCAGAAGTTTTAGATTGGTTTTAAATGATAAAGTTTGTTTTATTTCATAATTTTAGTAAATCTGTTTCTTTACTTTGTTTGAAACCAAAACCTTAAACTGGAAACAAGCTTTGGTATGCATGTATATTTATTTACCTGACCTGCAGGAGGTTAGACAAAAGGTCAAATGATATTTATTTATATATATATATATAATATAATATGATAAATTGCTTCCTTTTTTTTCTCCTTTGCTTATTTTTTTTTTTTTATCTTATTCTAATTCGCAATATTATCTTGTTCATCGGACCTAAAATTTAAATTTTCGTTCGCATAATAATAATAGATCTTAATTGTCAGACTTTCAATAAATTCCTGTAATTGTAATTCTTCTCCATTTCTTTCATTTGATCTTCACTTGGAAAAGATTCACTGATTGCACTCAACTCAAAATTGCTTGAAAACAAAAGGTTTTTGCTTTCCTCTTAAAATAAATGCGAAATTATTTCTGTATCGATTTCATGCTGGTTTTGTTTTAAAAATAATCGAATGGGTCTTTCTTTACTGAATTTGATGAAATATATATATATATATATATATATATATACTCGTGTGTTATCTGCACAACGTTTTGGTCGATGTAACTTTCAACGTTCCTCAGATGTAAAAGTTTTCTTTTTTTTTTTTCCTGACAAAACATGGCGACTTTTACACCTGACTTTACTGAGTTTTATGAAAAAAAAAAATATACTGCACATTTCTTTTAACGAAACATATTTTCAATTTTTTATTACATTTTTTTAGAAAATGTGTTTAAATGAAATAAGAATGAAAAATATCTTAATTATTCAAAAGTAAAAAAATAGCTTATTAAAAAAATGTTGTTTTGATGATGGGTTTATATTATTGAATTATTTGGCATTGTGTGTCCTAACATTTTTTTTAATGGAAATCTCTAGAGACAAGGCATAAAGCCACTTGATTTAAGGAATCAAAAAAAAAAAACAACAAAAAAAAACTAATCAATGACAAATCTTATGTGGATAAATTCAGAAAACAAATTTTTACCCCTTTGTCAGAAATATCGTTCATGAAATGTGAGGATAAAATAAAACATAATCAAAACTGTCGGGTAGACAAGACTAATATTAGTAGTAGACCAAAGCTTAACATGGGGATGAGGGGGAGGGTGTCACATCATCTGGGAGAAAGATGATCATTAATCATAAGGGACCATATCTTGCTTGTTAATGTCGTCCCATCTGTGGAACAGAAACCGGAAGTAAAAAAAAGCAAGCAGTCTTGACTATAACCCAATCTCTTTTAATTGGGTTCGGGATGGTTATCCTGGTGAAGAACCTTATTGTTACTTTAGAATATCTCCACCCACAATTTGGTAACGTTGATGATTCACGGTTTAAAAAAAAAAACCAAAATCATTAAAATAGAACAAATTCGATTTTATCTTTGCTGCTTTTGTCTCAAAATGAAAAGAATGATAACGATAATTTTATTTTATTCCTCTTGATCCCATGTAGCAAAACACTTTCTGACTAAAAAACCCAAGATTTAATTAAGTAAATATTGCCTACATTTAAAACTCACACCAGGAAGTAGACATACTGGGTGTGTCGCCAGGTCAACAAGTACAAAAAATAAAAGAGCGATCTCCAGCTGGTTTTTGGACTTTAAGTATGAAATGCCCCCCCCACCCACACACACATAAAGACACTGGACAGAATCAATATGTGTGTAATGTCGAAGTCATTGTAATTGATAAAAGAAAAGGTGCCTTTTTAATGGCCAATTTTGATGTCCGATATTAAAATGGATATTGGAATTAGTCATATTATTTCTAAAAGATAAGCATCTATCACATTGTTGAGTCATCTTTCATCTGAAGAATTTTATTCACTGTTGCTTTGGCTTGTTAGCATCTACTTTGGTATGATATCTACACTTAGATTGCAATCTACATCTTATGACTCTACATCGATACACGATATCTGCACTGTATGTTGCAAGCTATACAGCATAATCACATTGGCAGACTGGTTCTTGTTAGATCAGCAAAGTTAAGCAATGATGAGCCTGGCCAGTATCATATATGCGACCATTTTGGTATGTTGGCCACTGTGCGTACCGCGATGGGACGTAGAAATTCCCAGGTTGGTATTGGGGGCATGTTCAATCCACTGAGAGATGTACCCTCAGTCTTTGTTAAGACATGCATCTAGAAGGAAAACTCTGATATAAAAACCTGAGGTCTACTGTTTGCTCTGTCTTGTGGCAGCCATTGCACTGTCCAAGATTAACAGTTGTACCAAAAAGAGTGGTTGGTTCTGGACAAAGCCTTCACCACTATAAACAAACTGTGGATTTCAGAATAAGTTGGTTGTTGTGGCAAACCTCGTACATCGAAATCGACAGAAGTATCATTTTGCAATCAACATAGTGCCAGAGCAAGGAAAACACTCTTAATTGGTTTCTAAATAATGTGTAGTTGAAAAACCTTGAAACCTAACCCCTTACATTCAACATTTCAGTCAATTATTCAATAAGCAGTCGATGAAGGCTCAGTAATCTATTCCTTGTAGATATAAAGCTTAAGTATAATTATTGCCCCCCCCCCCCCAACAAAGGAGGGATTGAGCCTAGTAATTCACTCCTGTTTGTCTGTTTGCACTTTTAGCAATAACCGTTCTTGGAATTTTTTTTTTTAAATTTGCACAAACATTAGTCATGGTGAAAGTAAATTTTTCACTCGTGGAGGGGGATCCCACATGCTTGGCTTGTTCTAGTTTTGGTTGCTGGTTAAAAGTGAAAACTATCAATGAATAGGCTCAATACAAGGTGTCGAGTTGCCTATTTGAAGGTTCTGCTGACATACATAAGATGAAGATAATTACTGTTGCCACATCAGGTGTGGTGCCATTTAGAGTACGATTCGTTGTCTAAATAGTTAAAAAAAAAAAAAAAAAAAAAAAATCAAAATTTAGTGTGGGATGATTTATTCATTACACTCCATTTCTTGCAGAAAAAATGCTATTAGTCTCTCTCTAATCTTCATTCTTTCCATGAAGTGCTCGACTGAGCTTTCAATCCTTGGTACATTCTTGTAAGGCATTCACAGCAAGAATTGTTTTGCTACTAAAAACAAAACAAAATACTTTCCTTTCTTCCTTAGAGTGCTTCGTGTTGAACAATAAGTCTCCTGTGTGTCATGAGTAAGTTGCTGGAATCCACAATAAATAGAAAAGTAGTCAACCACCTCAGCAGAAATAGCCTTCTTAGAGACACGCAATATGGTTTCCGCTCTGCTAGATCTACAGCAGGTGTGCTAACGGTTATATCTCATAGGATTAGCGAATCTCTCGACAAAGGCTTCATTTCTAGGGAAATTGCTCTCGACATATCAAAGGCCTTCGATAAGGTTTGGCATAAAGGCCTACTACACAAGATTTCCAGCTACGGTATAACTGGAAATATTTTCTCTATCATTAAGTGATTTCTCTCAGATAGGCTCATAAGAGTAGTTGTTGATGGGCAGAAATCAGAGACCCACAGTATTAATGCTGGAGTCCCTCTGGGGTCCATACTGGGCCCAACTTTCTTCCTGATCTACATCAATGATCTCCCAAAACACATACTAAAATCTTTCGTTGACATCTATGCTGATGACACGACCATCTATGGCAACACATCAAAGGCCGTAAATGATGACGTTCTCTCTGATTCTCTCTCCTCTGATCTTGAGCGCATGGTACAGTGGGGAAAGAGGTGGCTGGTTATCTTTAATGCATCTAAGACCAAGCTCCTATCTCTACATCATAAATGCTCTGATCCCCATCTGGCCTCAATTGAAATGGATGGCTCTCGTCTAAGGGAGGCCCCAGGATTTGATAAGCTCCTGGGTTTGACCTTTACACCTGATCTTAAATGGAACACATACATCAAGTCTGTGGCCAAGGTCGCTGGGAAAATGGTGGGATCCTTCTACCGCTCCAGAAGATATCTCACTAATGATGCAATTCTCTATCTATATAAAAGCCAAGTACGTCCAAAGATGGAGTACTGCTGCCACATCTGGGCGGGGGCTGCAAAAAACAGCCTATCCTGCCTTGACGGAGTACAAAATAGACTCCATGGCTTGGTGGGGGATGCCCTTTTCTCTACTCTGCAACCTCTTTCCCACAGAAGAGACGTAGCGAGCCTGTCATTGTTCTATCGTTATTTCCATGGCAGGTGCTCGTCTGAGCTCCATTCTCTGGTCCCCCCTCGCCAATCTTTCTCAAAAAAACACCCGACTAGCTGAAACCACCATCAATAATTTTCCCCACTCCCTATCTGTGCCTAAATCAAAACGTAGATACCATGAACAAAGCTTCTTTCTTAGAACTGCACGCCTGTGGAAATCTGTTCCGTTTGCTTTTTCCCTCCCGACTTCAACCTGGACATCTTCAAGTCCAACACAAACAAATTCCTGATTAACCGCCCCCCCCAAGTAATGACACCTTACCAATTCTCCAATACTATTGCTACACTATCCCTTTGATTACTGTACACACAATAACCCTTATCCCTGAGTGGCCATTGGGCCTTGATAAGTGGTGAACTCCATGTAAAAAAAAAAAAAAAAATGCACAGAGCTTTTTACAGTCACTTCTCATTTGTTTTTTTTTTTTTGTCTATTCTATTTCCGATCCTTTCCAACTTCCAAATAACAATCTTCACTTATGGCAGGAACTGGCTGATGTAATCACCATATTTATCATAAGTCTGAGTAATTTCTAATCCTTCTGGGTTCATATAGGGATTTTATTGAATGAAATATGCCTAAGAGAAAAAATGCTGTCTAAATATACACACACGCAATGTACATTTCCACTTAGCATTGAGGCAATTGTCTCCAATAAAAAATACAATATTTTCAATTATGTGTATCGTAAACATAAGATCAGTTATTTCTACTTTCTGTTCAGATAGAAACAGGTCATGAACAATCCTGAACCTACATTTTTAGAAAAATAAAATTTTCATCCCTTTTTTACCTCCTCCTTTTTTTAAATGAAACAATTTATTAAATGTGTGGTTTTATGTATTCTTTTCTTTCTGTGAAAATCCTGACCCCCCCCCTTAAAAATTCATATATAATTGTATAAATAATGTAGTATTGGGAGCTTTCACACGAGATTTTAAAAAGAATGTGAAGTTACTGGAAATTATAAAGATAATAAACATGAAATCCTTCAATTCATTTAAAATGATTAATTTTTAACGATTCAAATTGTGGTAATCAAGTATGACTGTATTTTCCATTGTGATTTGCTGTTTTTTTTTTTTTTTTTTTTTTTTTTAATGTAAAAGCCTACAGAAGTATAAATAAATATAGACAAACATGAGTTTAATTCAAACGTTTTTGCAGTTAATAACAACACTTTTGTTCAGAGCATATAGCCCCCCTCCCCACCGCTTCGTGTTAATAGTATTATTTTATTTTGTGGTAATGTTCGGTATATACTTGAAATAATTTTTTTTTTTTTTTAGATCTGCACAAATTAAAAAAATAAATAAATTAAATAAAATTGAAAGAAAAATGAAATTCCTTAAATATTTAATAAAAAATGAGTGATTTCTTTTTTGAATCCAACAAAGAAATTTGTTTTCAACTGTGATGGAAGAGACGCGAGAGACGGACGAAATTCGTTAGTTTGGAAATAAGCTTCTAAAAGTACATGGGCTTTGAAAATATTTTTCAAATAAGTTTTCAATTCTTAACGTATAAAAACTTGTAAACATTTATTTGATATTATTGTAAAAATATTCATTTAGTGACTCAAGCCTGATGGATTGTTCGCTTTTGGGTTAATATTCCCAGTAAATATTCTCCTCCCAATTTCTGGTAGACATGGATTAACTAGCATCATTAACCATGTTCTACTGCTATGCAAGATAGAATTTCGCAGTGCTTCATGGCTCATATCTTTTAAGTCCGTTTTAGTAAGAAAAGAGAATCTGATTTAGATTTCAGTATATTTTCACAGAATTTTGTTTCTTTTTAAAATTATTTATTTTGGATAATTCTAAGAATGACAACAGAATTTTTCTGTTTTTAATTTTTCTCTTAAAATATCTACAATTCATGGAATCTGAAAAGTTCTTCTCAGATTTAAAAAGAACAGTGTAGCAGAGAAATAAACTAGAGCAAAGTGAGACTTTCTTCAGATTGGACCCCATGTTTTTAATTTTTACTTGGGAGTCACCACTTATCAAGACCCGAAGGCCACTCGAGGATAAGGGTTAATGAATGTAAGGTGGTAGTAAAGTAATCGTTAATGGTGTAAATTGGGTAGAATTTGATTATTTATGGGGATCGCTCCACAATAATTTGTTTACATTGGATTTGAAGGTTACCATGTTGTATTCAACCAGGAAGCAGGTCATCGGAACAGTGTTCTACAAACGGGCAGTTCCGGGAAAGAAGCTTTGTTCATGGAATCTGTTTGGATTTAGGCATAGGTAGATATTGGGAGAAATCGTATAGTCGTGTGTGTGTATATATATATATATATATATATATATATATATATATTAGTGTTTTTTGTGAAAATTTGGTTGGGGGAGGGGCATAAATTGCAGTTCGGATGAGCTCTTGCCATGAAAATAACAATAGAACTGAGACAGGCTCACAACATCTCTACTGTAGGAAATAGGTTGCAAGGAAGAGAAAAAGGCATCACCTACTAGGTTTTGAAGCCAGTTTTGAACTTTATCAAGGCTGGATAGGATGCGTCAACCAGCTCTTACCCAGATGTGGGAACAGATTAGAGCGTACTTAGCTCTTATACAGATAGATTTCATCAACAGTGAGATACCTTCTTGAGTTATTTCCATGAAGAGTTATGTGCCCTGACTGGTAGATTAGACAGTGATTTGTCGCCAATCGGTGGCAGCACTATTACTATTTCAAGATAATCACTTCATAATTTGTGTATGTCTAACAATGACGCATCATTATTCATTCATAAATCCCTCTGTGGTGGAGGCCACGGATCTGGAAGATTCTTAGTGACAGTTTGCTGGCCTTGAAAGGATTAGGACAGGAAAATCAGAAGTGAAGGAATGTTCCGAGATGGTGATTTTGAGGACATCCGTGCTTAAGATTTGGGAAAGCAGTTCTGATATTTCTTTTTCTTTCTCGGGAGGAGAAGGAGGCAGTATTATTTGACTTGTTTTTTTACTAAAACTGTATCTTTATAAAAATTTCTCTAGATTGTATAAAATTGCTTAGAAATTTCCATTTTTAAATCCATGAGAAACTCTGAATTTGAAATCCTTATTCACTTTGTTTTATTGAAGACCAGTGTTGCTTGGATGACTTTTTCTGCCCATTTTTTGTTTCTCTCTTTTTCTAAAAAATATTTGATTTTTAATATTATTGTTATAGTATTTTTTATCATCAAATTATTAATTGAACCGAATTATGATAAAACTATTACTTATTTTAAGATGATGTTGTTTTTTAATCTCTATATAAAATGAGGTGTAAATAGCTTCAAAAATTTCAATCTTTTAATGGATGAAGATTTACTGATAATTTTACAGTTTGAAAAATTAATTTCTACAAGGGTAATTCCAAAAGTAAAGCCTGTTTTGTTTTTTTTTTAACTAAAAATGTTGAAGAGCTATGAAAACAGAAATAATACCATTAAAACGAGTGATTTTTTTTTTTTTTTTTTTTTTTGTGTGTGTGCTTCAGAATGTTTCTACATAGTCACCATCATTCTCAATGCACTTTTGCCAGGAAATGTAGAACCATTTCGAGTTAAAATCTATTTATATTTTCACATGTGATCTGGAGAAAAACATGCTTGACATGTGTAAATATACTGGAATAATCTTATGGTGCCATGTTTTTTTTTTTTTTTTTTTTTTTTTTTACATCACTTAAGACGAAAAAAAAAGTATAAAAATTTTTTTTTCCCCCCATACTATGTAATACTACATTGATTTTTAACTCCCAAAGATCCTTAATAACTACCTATCTCCCTCTCTCTCTAGATGAGTAGATATACACTAATCTTATTAAATTTTTTCAAGACTGTTTAAACCGTTAATCTTTACAATTATCCCACTTTTTTCCAATTATTATTAAAATGGCAAAGCTTTAAGTCATGAGAATTAAAAATGAAAACTGCTAGTTTTTAGATGTGCATAGACATCTTTATAATTGTGTTCATCTTAACCTTTTTCTTGACATGTTGACAAAATTCGTTCAATAACATCACCACACATTCATCAATCCTATTTGTTTCATCGTAATTTTGGAAATATTCTATTAATGACATCGAAATTCTTTAAAAGTAAAATTTTATGGCCTGTGAAAAACAGATGTTTCATTCAACTTTCTGACTGAACACTTTTTTGTTTATTTTACAATGTTTTTATGAACGAGGATACTGTCCATCAAAAAAATGCAAAAAAAAATCTTTTGCTAGTGTTTGCACTAACATTTTTATTAGAATAAAGTATTTTGTATATGTCTAAATCTGTTAAGTTAAAAAAAAAAAAAAAAGACAAAATGGGAAAATTTTAAAAATGTAAAAAAACATAGAAAGGTAGGAAGAAAACCCTGAGAATTTTAAAAAGCAAAAAAAAAAAAATCATAGAAATGTATTTGCTTTCTAATTTTCCCTAAATATTATAAATGAATTTGTCCAGTTTAAAAAAAAATTTTATTTAAAAAGTTTTTTTTGTTGTTTATTTGCTAAATTTTGTGTGACAGGACACACACACACATGCATATTCTTTTTCTCTTTATCTGTCATCTATTTTTGTTGGAAACTACCAGGCTGATTTGGTTAAAGTTTTGTATGGACTTTTACTATTATAAGGTACAGCAAACTAAGTATTATAGTATCTGTTAGATACAGTTAGGAATTAATAGGGATCAATTTTACATAAAGCATTCATTCTAAGTCCTGCTATAACTTTTGCCCGGTTTTAATCAGCAAAAAGTCTAATATGTATGTACAAATCAATACACATTGCTCTTTATTATCCAATGAAAGATTATTCTCAACATATTTGTATTCCCAACAAACAGTTCATGTTGACAAATGTAAATTAGTAAGCAGTTATCCAATATGCCACGGGTCCTTGCGGACTAGAGACCATGGCATAGTGGATAGGATACTTGGTAAAATTCAGTTGTAAAATTAATCTTTTAGTGGTTGAAAGTTCAATCCTCAGTGTGGGTGACACTCAAAATACAGTTATCACTTGCCCACGACTTCCATACAGACATGACTGATGGAACGAGAACATGCTGCCCCTGTAGATTAAATAAAAGGTTCTATTTAAAATTTTGTGCAGATTCCCGAATTTAGTTTGCTAAGACCTGAAGGTCAGCAGAGGTAATGGTCAACCAAAAGATGTAAACAAAAGTCATAATGAGGACTGTAGATTGAAGAATCCAAATATTATTTTAAAAAAAAACTTTTTATTCATTTTATTTAATAGACTTTTACACCCTTAAATTTATTTTCTCAATTTATTAATTATTGTATATTATTTCCAATTTAAATTATGTAGTTTTTTAAACTACAATGTTAAAGCTTCAATCGAACAATAAAACAACCGTTTTATTGTTCGATTCCTTAACATTTTTCGATAAAAACATTTCATGAACTGTTCTGATCCTTAAAGTGTCCATTGTCAAATAATTTTGTGATAAAGAGTGACATTTGATATTTCAACTTTATCATTTTAGCTGACCATGTGTTTGGTATGTTTATTCTCCCTGCACGTGGTAGCCATTATTCATGGGTTTTATCTCTTGGGTGTCAGATTTAAAAAAAAAAAAAAATAGAAGGGGAAACTGTTGCATACAAACTAGGATGAAAATTTATTTGCTGTTTGTTGTGGGCATACAAAGTGAGGAGACATGTAATATGTGCTCAGTATACAAAAATATAAGAAATCTGTTCTAAATAATGAAATTGTTCTTATTACAATAAGAAAATGTACGTGTTGCGAAGGCATGAAGATAGAGCAATGTGCAATTTCATTGAATATAAAATTAATGCTTCTATTAAAGTCTGACAGTGATACACTCCAAAACATTTATTTTAATATTCGAGTCAGGTGGCTTTATTAGAAACATAACTCATCAGGCTTTTATTTTGACAAGCTATTTATCAACACCAAAAAAATTTTTGCTTTTGTTTCTCATTTCATTTTTAAAATTCTTTTTTTTTTTTTTTAATTTTTCTTTTTAATATTTTAGACTAGATAGAAAGGTTGCGGTATGTATAATATGCAGTAAGCATTCAGAATTAAAATAATAAACAGGTTAGATATAATCTAATAAATTTCTTTATTAAATTATCTTGATACTGTTTGTCAAATAATGACACGCAATCTTAACTTTTGAAACGGGATTATTTTGTATTAAATTTCTATTTTTTTTTTTTTTTTTTTTTTTTTGATGAGGGCTGATTGTTTATATTACTTGTATTGATTGGACTATTGTTCTCATCTTGAGTTTTATTTGTGTAACCTTTTGGTTGGATTGGCTTTTGACCGTCCTCGGGCATGTTGGTTGTTTAGAAAAGAAAAGAGAAAAGTTACTGGCTCTATAGATATTTTTGTATTCTGTGAGTTGGTCTCTATTTTATGATTATTGTTTCGTATATGTGAAAAAAAAATTGGTTGACAAAGGGGAGGTAAATCTAATAAAGATCGAAAGGGGATTATCTTCCTTCCATCACCAAAATTTTAATTATTTCTACAATTAGAGGCTCCCAAAGGCTACTAAAATCTAGGCTGGTCTGCTTAGTATTTTTTTTTTTTTTTTTAGCAGATGTGCTACTTTTTGAGATTCTTTGATTTAATATATATATATATATATATATATATATATATATATATATATATTGAAACACAAAAAAAATAGTTTTTTTTTTTAGCATCAGTAGAACAATTTTTTTTTTCTTTTTTTTTTTACTTCAATTTAACTTTCTCACATTTTTTTTTATTATTCATATTGTTCATTTGCCAAAAATCTCCTGCATAACCTACTTTGTGACTAATCATTATGGTTCAAATTTGTTTCATGAATATTACTATATTCTATAAACCGAAACAGGAAACAGACAAATAAGCAATGCATTCTCTTACTAAAAGAGTTAACCCCCTTAGCTGAGTTTTCATTCTGTGTGTTTAAGGATGTCTTTATATGAGCAAACTGCAAAGTAATTTTTTAAAAAATTGACAAAGTACCGTATATTTCAACATATAAGATGATCCTTAAAGTTAAATCATCTTTAAAAACCAATATTACATAAGATACCAGGTGTTGCAATTTCTAGCTTAGGCTAAACAAACAGTTTCATGATTAAGCAGTCGTCTTATACAGCAGATATGATACATTTATTAAAATTTGCTTCAAGTTTGTACCTCGTCTTATTTGACGGTCGCTTTATATGCTGAAATATACAGTATCTAAGTTTATCGCCAATGTTACTACAAAAACAAATGAAAACTAGCTAGTCAGAATCAGTTTTTTTTTTTTTTTTTTTCTGGTCAGCCTAAATACTATTTAGGTCCAACTTTTAAAATTCAGCTAGCATAATTTTATATATTACTAGCAGATGTACCCGAGATTGCCTGGTATAAACATAATGTAAATTCCTAAAAAAAAAAGGGGGGGAGTTAAAAAAAAAAAAAAACGGAAAGATATGTGCATACGAGTATTGTTTTTTCTAAACGGTTCACTTCTTGTAAGTAAAAAAAAACAAATAACAATCAAGCTGAGATCGAAACCAAAACCTAAAGACAGTGAGTCAAGTATGATAACCATTAGACCAGCTTGACACGATCTTTAAAAAGTGTTTCCGAACCTACTTATTCTTAATATAAGGAAGCTGCCATGTGAACAATTCATGCATGTGCAAACGTGAAACAGTTCTGAATTTTTGAGATGAGGATTGGTTATATATATTATTATTCATCGGACTACTGTTCTCATGTCGGGTGTGATTTTCACAACGTTTCGGCCGAAATAACCTCCGACTTTCATCAGGTGTATCTTGTTGAACTCGGGAATTTGGATGGAATTTTCAGCGGAACCCTTTATTTACTTCACGAGGGTGTATATTTTGTTTGCCCACACTGAAGGTTGAAGGTTCAATCCTCAGTGTGGGCGATCGAAATATACATTTGCAAATTACTTAGCACCTCTATCCAGTCATGGCTGATGGAACAAGAGCATGCTACCCCTGTGAAGTAAATAAAGGGTTCCGCTCGAAATTCCGTCCAAATTCCTGAATTCAACAGAAACATTCAGGAGTTCTTAAAGATACACCTGAAGAAGAGCGGAGATTATATCGACCAAAACGTTGTGAAAATCGCACTGAAGATGAGAACAGTAGTCTGATGAATAATAACAGTTGACAAATAAAAATCCGGTGATCTCCTCCCCCAAATACCAATTTTTCAATTTTGACCTCTTAGCAGCCCTCTTTTCTGAATGAAAACAGATTAAAAAGTTTTTCACATGCCTTATATACCAAATTTAAAATCTGTAAATCAAGAGAGAGTTGTCCTCACACAATTTTCACTTTTCTATAAAGAAAGGATTAGACGTATTACCAAATGAAGAAACAATTTATATTTTTCTTCCTAAACCATTTCTCCAATGAAATAGGTCCTATTGTACTTTTTTCTGCCTAGATTTATTTAAAAGAACACCCTTTTCTTACTATGATGAGTTTAACAAATGTTCGTCCTTGTTGTAATTGATTGACATTATTTACACTGTTTGACCATTGTCTTTATTTTAGTTATGGCTACAGTGTGTTTCAGAATTTGTACCTTTCATCCAACTTTTATTTAGTCTGTCCATTCTTCCCCTTGGGAATTCTTAAAGTCTTTGTGAATCATCTAGCCTCCCCAACCACCAGGTCAAGTTACTCTCTAAATATTTATTCAAGCATGAAACTAAGTATTTGTTTAAATGGTTTGTTGTTGTTGTTGTTTATTATTGTGGATTCCTTAGGAGTTTAGAGGCCAGAGTTCGCTCTTCTGGTAGGATTGGCCTAATTCTAAGTGGGTCAGGAGCTGAATCACTAAACATACTGATTTCTATCAAAATCACCAGAATTAAGCAATGTTGAGCTTGGTTGGTTCTTCGACCTTTTTTTTTTTTTATTATTATTTAAAAAAAAAAGTATTTTTCCTTTTTTAACCAAAATGCCACTACTTATTAAGGCTAAAAGCAATTTGAGGATAAATGTTACAGAGATGGATGGATTAACAATTGAATGATGATGGATATTATGAAAATATATACCGTCCACTTAAAACAATAACCAAACTAGAAAACTAGAACCATTTCCCTTTTGTCAGAAACCTTGCTCATCAAAACAAGGACTAATAAAAAAAATTGAAATGTGGGAGATGGGGGTGCAAAAGTAAAGAAGCTTCCAAAGATTAACCCAAGCTTCATTTTCTATATTTCACAATACTTCTGCATTTAGGAATATTGGATGGGGGAATCAGGACAATAGGTGACTCCAAGTCCACAAAAAACAGTGTTGGATAAAAAATTATTCTATTTTTCTAAAAGAAAAAACAAAATCAAACAAAACAATGAAACAATAACATTTTTTATTCCCCTCTCGCCAAACTTTCACAAGAAACACTCGTCTAGCTGAAAACACTATCAATAATTTTCCGCACTCTTTATCTGTGCCTAAACCTAAATGTAGATTCCATGAACAAAGCTTCTTTCTTAGAACTGCACGCCTGTGGAACTCTTGACTGCTTTCCTGCTGACCACAATATGGTTGTCTTAAAGTCCAACGTAAACAAATTCTTGATGAGCCGTCCCCTTAAGTAATCTACCAAATTTATATTGCTAATGATTATATTATCTAATTGATTATTGTATACTCGTTAATCCTTATCCTTAAGTGGCCTCTAGGCCTTAATAAGTGGTGACTCATTTTGTAATAAAAAAAAATAATCGAGTGTAATGAATTTTTTTTTTTTTATTGGACACTGTTAGCTGCGGACTTCAAGTCACCTGTTTTTCTGATTCACTAAGGAATGTTATAAACTTTTACCCAGGTTTATAAATGAGTCTTGACTTTGCTGGAAAGTGTAACTGATGACAGACGAGTGTCTTGTGGCGCGGATGATTTTAGGTAATCCATTCTTTTAATGTTATATATCGGTTTTATGAGTGTTTAGATTTGGAAAGGAATTCTATTATACTTGGCCCTATGGAAGAAAATGGACAATTCCTTATTATGGTGACTGGAATGGATGAATTGTTTTGCTTATTGAGATTGTTTGACTGGAGCAACAAATCTCATGAAAAGTAAGATTGTTTAGCCACTGACCTTCACCTTTGTTCTTGGTTGTATTTTATTTACAACTAACTGTACTTACCTGGTGTTGCTCGGGATGCAGTGAAATCATTTTAAGTTTTACTTGTTTTTACATTTTTAAGAATTGAAAAAAAATTTAAAAATTTGTAAGGGGGACAATTCTTTATGTTCAATAGAACTGAATTATTTCCCTCTATGATTTTGCTTTTTAGTCGCATGCAAGTGACTTTATAAGTCACTCCGTCGGTCTATCGATAACACTTTTGTGCTCGGCCTTTTTGGTTAAGATCAAAGGTCTGTTAATAGATGCTGTTCTTAGCTTTTTAAGCTTTTCTTGTCCTTTTAGCCAGGATCAAAGTGTAGTATCTGTTCTTACATGCTGTACTTATGTTTGTAACTTTGTGATATAAAGTGGGGGATCACTTTTCTGCATTTTTTAATGTAAAATGATCACCCACTTTACAACCAGTCAGTCTCAAAGCCATTCAAGTTATTTTTGAAGGATTCCAGTTATTTTTTAAGCATTCAAGTCATTCTTAAGGTCATTCAATTCATCCTTAAGTTCATCAAAGTCATTCTAAGTCATTTACTTTTTATTTATTTAAGTCATTTCAGCCCATTTTTCGGTCATTTTAGTTTATCTTTAAGAATTTCATGTCAATCCTACATTCACGCATTCATTCATTACACGAGAGCATGCGACTAATGGTTATCGGCCTTGTTTGGTTATAATTGAAAAAGTTTCCGTTTTCCCAATTATCCAGGCGGGCCTACATAATTTTTACAATAACCTGTAATGAAGTATATTATTGTCAGTTAATTGGTGCAGCAATAAGAAATGTTTGCTATGTCAGCTTCATTGCTATTTAGGTTTAACTTTTAAAATCTCACACGATGACTAGATATATTTATGACCTATATTTTTACTTTTCATTTCACTTTGTGCATTAAGCTGTGTGTATGTGTGTGTGTCACTAAGCTTTTGAGTTTTCTGCAGTGACCTGTCTTAATGTTTGAAAAGTTCCAGCCGTTTCTAAGAAAGAGTGGAAGTGACTGGTTCCTGAATTAAATGATTTTGTTATTTTTTCTTTCTTCTTCTGGTAAGTCTTTGGATCATTTAGCCAACCCCTTCCCTGTTATTTCCCCTCCTTCTTCATTTATCCCCTTTCCTGTTTCCCATTTTAGCATATATTGCAAAATCTGGAAGGGATGGTGTTGGGAGAGATTTGTAGTTAAACTGTTGCCACCCCTACATCTAAAATGGTTACTGTACAAAGATGTTAAAGCTTTCTTCTTCTTTTCCAAGATCCTTTGAATTTTTCTATTTAGAAATGGATTTCTTGAGTTAAAAAGTCTGTTCTGATCAAATAATTGATTCAATTTCGTTTTTGTTTTTGCATATGTTAAAGATTGAGCAATATCTTTTTTATTATTGTATTATGAAAAGTTATATGAAAGGTGCTCGACTGAACTTCAATCTTTACTTCCTCTTGGTAAGACATTTGCAGCAAGAACTCTTCTTATTGCTGCAACTGCAAACAACTTTCATTTATTCATCCGTGTACCAAACACTGAAAATAATTTTCATGAATTTTATTTTTCATAAGATTTTTCCATCTGGGGAAGATATTGCCATGGGATTGTTTCCTCATGAGCTATAACATAGCCATCTTCAAATCCGATGTCAACAAAGGTTTGTCATAAATCGTTCTCATAATGAATCATTTGTTCATGATTCATAATTTTCAATCCTCTCATAATATTCCCCATTCAGCTTACAAGCTATCTCAATCTCTTTTGAGTCGCTGTTAACCTTGATGACTAGGCCTTATTAGTAAAATATATTTTTTTTTTCTTTTTTTAACTTTGGAATAAAACTGTTTTTTGGGTTTTTTTATTAATATATTTTTTATTTGCATCTAAAGAAAACAAAACTCAGCATTGTTTCAATTATTCTTCCTAATATCAAGAGGAAAATGTGTTGAAGTTATATATATATATATATACATACTAGCAGTACCTGTGGAAATTCCACAGGGAACTAGTTCATATGTAATATATTGATGTTGGCATTCTGTAGATATTCAGCGTAAATGTAGATCCCTGATATTATTGTAGCTCTTTTGTTAAAACTGCAAAAGTATTTAAGCTAGCAGAGATGCCTGGCGTAACCCAGTAGTAAAATATGCTTAAATATTAATTTATGCAGATTTTGTATATATTATTATAGTCAATTTTCTATCGATTTTTATATATTATAAAGTTGCGATTTGCAAAAATAAAAAATATATCCATATGACTTGGGTGCTTCAGCTTGAATCAAAACCGAAACTAAAACTTATGAAGAAAAAAAAAAAAAAAAATATATATATATATATATATATAATAGTAAGAACAAAGCTGTAAAATAGAAGTTTACAATTAGTTTTTATTATTCAGCAGAAATATATATATATATATATATATATATAAACTTCAGTTCCGTCAACTATAACCGAAACCAAAACTTATGAAGAATTCTTGGTAAAATTATTTATTACAAGAAATGGAAGGTCATAACAATTAAACAAGTCACTCGGAAGAAAAAAAAACATGTAAGCGTGACACACAAAAACACTCACGCTATCATATTAATATATGTTTTGAATCCTTTGAGATGAGTAATTTGTATATTTATTTATTTGCGGACAGTTTTCCTCATCTTCATAGATGTTGTTTCACCACGTTTCAGCCAACTCATCCTCTGGCCTTCTTCAGGTGATTAACCGTGATGGGATAGGGATGCTGAGTTTTGTAACCGTACTCATTAATTACTGCCTTCCATAGTTGTTGTTGTCTCACCACGTTCTGCCCAGCTAATCCTTTGGCTTAAAGATACCAGTTTTAATCCTGCCCAAAGCAGGCCAGAGGATTAGCTGGGCAAAACGGGGTGAGACAACTACTATGGAAGGCACTAATTACTGGGGATACAGTTATGAGACTCGGCATTCCTAACCCATCTCGGTTAACCACTTGAAGGCCAAAGGATGAGTTGAACGAAACCTGGTGAAAAAAAAAACAACTATGAAGAAGGCGATAACAGTCTGCAAATAAATGTGTTGCAGTTCGTTTGAAACACTTTCATTAGAGATAAACCGACATTCCCTACTTCTATCTATAGTCTTAAATAGTAACGTAGACTATTCTTTCACTTCAAGGAGAATTTCGAAATTGTTGTAGGTACGAGTATGTAGACCCCACAACTTCTACCAAATATGCACTTAAAAAAAAATCTTACATCGCATTAACTATGATTCTAATCTGGTTATTATCACCATTATTTGGTTTTAGTATTTCAAATGTTGCGATTGTCTCCAACTTCAGGGTGGCCAACACAAGGTAACGTTTTGCGTCTGCTCTTCATGCAGTCTGATCTAATGAGTTGCCTGCAGTCAAATCAATTATGCATTCAAGTAGTTTACCATGCTCCATAACATGTTAAAGATACTACCTAAAATGAATCCAAATTTCTGATAAAGGTTATGGTATAAAAGATTTTTTTTTTTTATGCTGTAAGATTCATTTCACCAGGTACAAAATTAGTGTAGAAGAGTGTGAATAAAAATATTTAATTTCTTATTAGTTGTTCTGAAAACAACACTGAAACTAGGTCAGCCAGTTAACAGCCTTATTACTTTTTCATCTTGTATTGAAAAACAGACGAGATCAGTAAAGGCGCGGGGGGGGGGTAAAAAGAAATATGACTAAGGATGTAGAGAGAGGGAGAGAGGTTTAGGTTTTAAAAGATGTTGCACACATCTGTTTAACTTATATTTTGTCATCCATGATCCCGTAAAGCCCTGCTAGCCATTATTTATGGTTTTTAATTTTGTGCTGTGCTATGCACGTCAACATTTTTGCTATGATTTTTGAAAAAAACCTGGATTTTTTTTGTTGTTTTTCTCATGGGAGAATAAACACTTTCAAGGAACCAGTTATGAAAATATCTTTTTGTTTTTTCTTACTGCGAGCTAACAAGAGCAAAACAATATTGAATGTTTACGATTGAATAACTAAACAGTAAACACATCCTATTAATAATTAAGGTGAAAAACAAAAAAACAAACAGGTATCTTGCAAACAAGAAATCTATTTTGAGTTGTAGTTTCAAACTAAAAATATCTTTCTCCTTTTCAAATGCAGTGTTGAATTTTAATTCCATGTTGGTATTTTAATTCCGAGAATCAAATGATCATAAAAAAATGTATTTACAAAAAAAAAAAAAAAAAAAAAAAAAACATACTAGTGTGTGTTCGTTCCAATTCTGTGTTTACTTCTGCCACTCGTGTCATTTCTGGCCCTGTTATAACAAAATGAATTCTCCCTTTAAGCAGAACAACGACTCCAATTCAAAACAACTGTTTTATTTGGAGAAGTCAGAATGATACGTGTCTTTTATGGAACGGCTGACTTGTAAATCAAGGCTATCATCGTTTCCAACAAAATACAGTCTATTAACCAAGAGTCCAAAGTCTCGTCTCTCTCTGAAACTCCCGAAAGTTCAACCGATTTTGTTGGAATGTATATAGATATTCGTGTCGTTTGAGGTAGATCATACAACCACTTGAAGTCATAAGTCATCTTATCAGTGGACATAAAACGTTGACCAGGATCCCCACCATCTAAGATGATCGTAATTTTTAGAAAGCTTTAGTATTGCATGCTGTATCCAACAAGCTAACATAAGGATAAGCCAAAGTATTGCTTCTCCTGATTGTATGTAGTATCCCCCCCCCAATATTATTTTGTTCCACTTTTTAATATTATAATCGTCGCTTTAAGTGCAATTGCTTATATCTCTCTTGCATTTAGTTCACTTAGTATATTTGCCAGGGTTTTTTTTTTTTTCTTTTTTTTTTAATTCTTTCCAGGAGTTCGATTGCTCTTATAATTATTGGAATGACGGAGATCTTCCCAAGTTTCCAGTTTCTTTTCATGTTGTACATAAGACCTTGGTATTTTGCTATCGCTTTCTTTTTTTTTTTTTTTTTTTTTTTTTTTTTTTTTTTATTAGTTTGTCCAAACTGAGGATGGCGCATCCTGCTGGACGCTAAACATTCATTCGCTAACTCAGATATTCCAACCAAGAGGTCTTAAGATTCTGATCACCCCTTTAAGTACAATTATCTGAATCTCTTTTGTACTTGGTTCACCGGGTATATTTTCCAGGTACTTTTTTAAATTATTTTTCACGAGTCCAGTTGCTCCTATAGTAACTGGAATGATGGAGATCTTAAATTCCAGTTTTTTTTTTTTCATATCCTGCATAAGACGTTGGTATTTCGTTATTTTTCCCCTTTCAGCTCTGTTTAAGCCAGCATCGTTAGGGACACTAACTTCCACTAAGGTTGCTTCTTTCTTCTCCCCTATCACTGCCAGGTTTTATGGCTCCGTTTTCTATGTACGTGGCTGTAGGAATTACAGTCATAGTGGATTGTGTATGAGTTATTTCCGACTGTAATCTTTATGGGTCAAAATGTTCTTTCGCGTTTTCTGTGATTTATTTGGACCAAGAAACTCTTGTATTTGAACTCGTAACTATATTGATATCGTGTGAATTCTGAAGATCTTAGCCATAAAACTGCATATTATAGAGACAGTAATTATTAAATAAAATATAATAAAAGGTCTTAACATGTGTCAGGGGGCGCTGCGTTTTGAATTAATCGTTTGGTAGTATTTGTGTTGGCATATTCCGGCTACTTATGTAACCTACCGGAAGATGCCGACTCGAAGTTGCTGGAGATAGGATCGTAAAACGGATAAGTATGTCCTTTTCTTAGTTTAATGTCGCAAAGTAAACACTGTTTATTTAATTACTACTATTATAAAAACAACGAGAAACCCAACAGGTGCATGCGTGTACTACAATTTTGATGTACATGAAAACGAGGCTACGAAGGCGTTGAAAGCAATTGTGGAGTTTGAGGGGGGGGGGCTATTCTTTGATACAACAGGAGCGCGTGTGAAAGTTTGCTTTTAGAGAGACACAAATAAATGATAAGTTAATTTTAAATTTTTATTCAAATTGAATTTTTAAAAAAAATCTTTAAACTTTTTCCTCCTACCTACAGTCTTGATTTTTTTTTTTTTTTTTTTTTTTTTTGCAAGACTAAAGTCAATAGGTATTTGCTGTCTTTGCGATAATCGGCTTTCGTTCTTGTTAGCTCCTTGCAGCAAGTGGCTTCATGCTTTGTCTGGAGTAATTAAAAACAAAAGAACTAATTATCTTTTAGTTGAAATCTTCAGTATGCTTAGAAAGTAAATAAAGTAAATAGATGCTTGTTGAACATATATTATGGATTAAAGTTTAACATCAAACACTATGATTCAGTTGTGCCCCTAGCGCATCCCTGCTGTATCAAAGACCAACCGTCGATAGAAACTAATCTCGCATCTCGTACGTAACATAATCGAAGTACAACACAGGCGAACATGCGTGCATTCGACGCAAATTATTGCCACCAAGATTCCAGTAAAGGCCCATAGTCATTGCAAGCGATAAATTAATGGCAGACGACCGTTGCGATAACGCAAATTCGTTTGCAAAAATTATCAAGAAAGGTGAAGAGTACTGGTAATCTGAGAAGACCCGGACTCCAGAGATTACGACCGGTTGTTGTCAACGGGCAATTTTTGATGACCTGTGAGTACTCCTAGTGAGTAAAAATAATAATTGTTAAAATAGTAATAGGCATCAAACGATGCTATTACTACAGAAGTGATCGTGAAGGATCTAGGAGAAAGAGCACCGTCCAGACCTCCATTGAAAGGTCACGGAGAAGAGTGGAGGTTGGTGGAGGTGGGCTTATTGTCGCAAATTCAAGAGTCAACGATCGTTGTCAGCAATAATTCTATGGTAAGCTGTTGTTGCGAGAATGCAAAGTGATAGTGATTTTTCCAACGGCAATCGAAAGTAACGAACATCTGGGGAGACTTGTCACTCAGACTCCAGGGAACACCACCTGTTGTTGCTAATAAGGGATCACTGGGCGAGTAAATAACAACAATGATATAAAATTACCAAACAAAAGCTACCCGTCGATGTGTACGTGGGAACGTTCCTGGCCGTGCTGCTCAATCAGCAGTAGCGGGCGGCGGCAGTGGCGGCGGCCCAACAAGCACTCCCACTTAAAGCAACAGAGAGAGAGAGAGAGAGAGAGAGAGAGAGAGAGAGAGAGAGAGAGAGAGAGAGAGACTACACGCACGCGTGTACACACACATCCCTTTTTCTTCTCACTTCTCCGGTGTGAAGGAATTACACCACACTGTAAAGACCCCCACCCACTTACATTCCACATCTCTTCTCTTTCGTTTTCCCCCGTCTTTCCATTCTCCTTTCTTGAGTCTGCGAGTGAACGAAATGGCAGGAAGTTTCTCTATAAAGTAACATCACTCCGAGAGAGGGGAATGGTTCCTTTTACAAAGACGAACTCGGCGACAAGAGTAGCGGAAAAAAGTCGTACAATGTCGTAAACATAGAAAACAAATTCCAACACCAACAATATTAACAATAATATTAAAAAGAAAAAAAAAAGGGGGCAACAGCAAGAAAAACGTTCTATTTGCGCGCACTTCAGCAGTCGATAGACGTAGATTTATCTACGAGCCAACCCCTCAATTCGGGATCTACAAATGCTACATCGGTGTACACTTATGGCTCTACCTCTAAAGGATACAAATTATGTGGTGGATAATCCTGACGTGCAGTCCAAAAGGTAAAGAATCTTTTTACTACCCACCTAGGCTCAAAAAATAAATAAATAAAATAAACTGTTTCATTCTTTCTTTCATTTAAAATAATCCTATATTTTATTTGGGTACCGTTTTTCCCTTATTTTCCGATACAGAGAGAGACGGGGGATGAGCCTTTTTTTTTTTTTTTAAATTTTATTTATTTATTTATTTATTTTTTTTTTTTTCAATCTTGTTTCACCGACATTTTTGAATAATAATTAATCCGGTTAAAAAAAGTTACCGCGTTACTCCAACTTGCAAGATATAAACTAGTTGTCTTGCCACAAGTAGAACCGGCTGATACACAAATATTTGTTACTATAAGCAAAGTTTTCTGTGGGTTTATCCGTGTTATATATATATATATATATCGTGTATGTGTACACACGAGAAAACCCACAGAACTTTGCTTATAGTAACAAATATTTGTGTATAAGTCGGGCGACTAACAGTCCGTTCTACTTGTAGCAAACAACTGAATGTTTACATGTTATTTTTTTGTTTTTTAAAACATCGGGGGGGGGTGCACACTGCACAACCTTTTTTAAATCGATTTTTTAATCCGTTTAATATCAATAATTAATTTTCTCTAGAAATTTAATATTAAAAAAAAAAAAACTTGCTCTACATTTCTAATAAACAAACCGAAAAGACATAATTAACAAGCCAAAATATTTATTGCCTTTCCTCTGGGGCACCTTCGTTCGTGGGAGGATGTGTAACTGGACTGATTTTTTTACAGTCCAGCCTCCCCCCCCCTTCCCTATGAGAACTGGACCCCCTTAAAAACTGACCTTGTGTCTAACTTTGCTTCATACTCTTATAGAATGACCGACCAAGAAAGACAATATTTACTTGTGTTCGTCGATGGAGGGCTTACAGAAAGATATATTTATATATATAAGAACCTATCAAGATAATAACAGCTTTACACGGCGAAGGGGAGCAATTTGAGGAAGAAGTTACATAAAACTTTACAAGTTCAATAATGGAAGAAAAGGATAGAAGAAAAACTTTTTAGGCCATAGCATTTCGAAGCTAAATTCTTTTCATCAGAAAAACACCTTATTGAGCTGATAATATGATAAAGTTATATGTAACTTTTATTCCTCATCTTTTAATATATATTAGTTAAAACACTTTAGTTTTCATCATTTTTTTTTATTTCAATAAATATTCGATTATTAATTTAAAAAAAAAAACAAGTCAGGGTATTTATTTAAAGTTACATATAGGCTAGAAACGCATACACATGATAGTTGAATTGATACGGAGATTAAAAAAAAACACTGTTTACGATTTTTTTTTTTTTTCTTGCTAAAGCGTAGGAGTGTCCTTTAAAGGGTCGATTGCGTCTTCCTATAACGATCACTAGTTTTTAAATTAATATGTATAAAACATATGATGGTAATTTATTGAACAAGTGTGTAACCATTTATCGTGTGTCTGTATTTCTCGCCTCTACGTGACTTACGCATTGTTTATTTTGGTATGGATGGACATATTGTCGGATCGAAGTCTCAGAAGTATAATTAAGATAGTCTTATTTACAATTTTCTTTTAAAATAGAATTTAAAAAATTCCGACTTTTCCAGTTTTTATTGATTTCATTTAATAAATATTCGATGACTGATACTGATACGCTCTGTATTTATTAAAGTTACGTCTAGATACAAAACACGATTGTCTGATTTTTTTTTATCAATATAGACATCAGCGTAAAGTAATAAAGCTAACTTTAAAAACACTTAAACATAATTTAATTACGAAATTAAATCCGTCAGAACGCATTTCGATTTCTTCGTAAATAAGTTTGCCATTTCATTTTTTTTATTTTTATTTTTTTAATAGTTAAAAAAAAAATTACTTGGGGAGACGCTTCGACTTTTAAAAGGAATCTTGAAGCATTTAAATTATCGGATAGAAAGAAAGTTTAAACTGTTGGATTAAAATTCTTAGCAAATCCTAATGTATTAAAATATTAAGTTTTACATGCCATTTACATCCAGTAATTTTATAAATAGAGATTAAAACATTACTGGAACAATAATTTGGTGTGCAAAATGAATAATCGATGCTCAAAATGTATAGACATTTTGACCTCTTCCTTTATTTAAAAATTCGCCAAAATCAGGAAATTAACCAATTTTAATGGAATTTTCAGTATTTATCAAAATAATGATCACAGAAGATAATGAGCCCATTATTTTTATTTGAATCTTAGTGGAAATGCATTTTACTAAAGTTTTAATTTTCAGGAGTAAAAGAAAAAAAATGGATTATTTTTGCTTTTTTATGAAAATAAAGCATCGTAAATTATAACAATAAAAAAAAAAAGAAAAATTAATTTTTTTAGGAACATTACGAAAAAAATCCCATAAAATCCGTATTAATGAATTCGATAGAACTCTAAGAAGAAAAAAAAAAAAATAATTTCTCGAACTACCGATATTATCATTGAATTAAAAACTGTTGATTTAATTTCACACAATAAAATTGTAAAGTTGAATTTTTTTTTTTTTTACATTACGTGTTTCGCGTACTTTTTATATGTAAGATTCTAATATTTTCCTTGCTTGAATGAACGTGAAACTTTCGGCGTAACATAATTTTTATATAATCTTGAAAAATTCATTTTTTTTTTTTTTTTTTTTTTTAAATTCAAAAGTAGGAACACAAAGAATTAAATTAAAAAAATGGTTAAAATTATACAAACGTTCACGATAGGATGTACGGATGCATGGCTGGGGCTTAAAAAAAAGTGTGGGGGGGGAACCAGCACTCCCTACCTCCCAACTACCTGACGTCATTTTCAGACAGCCTTTTCACTTTGGCATTTTGGACTTCCGTAGAATCCACACAGAGACAACTTTTGTTTGGTTTTGCTGAAGTGAAGCTAGAATTTCTTGCGTTTGGGGGCTAATTAAGCTATTTTTTTTTTTTTTGTGTGTTTTTTTTTTAAATTATTTATTTAATTCAATATCTTAGGACATTACTAATTATCTTTGAAATAGACCCAAAAAACTAATATTTATCTTTCAAAGGATTTTTATACTGAATTTAACTTCAAAATTTAGCTGAATTTGTCAGCCTCTACATGTCGTTGTGAAAACTTTTTTTCAGGTGTACAAATATTTTTTCTTTTTGGAAATGAACTTTAGGCTTTAATCTGTCTTTGTTTTATTGTTATTTCCATGGCATGTGCTCGTCTGAGCTCCAATCTCTGATCCCCTCCTCACCAATCTTTCACGAAAAACACCCATCTAGCTGAAACCACTGTCAATAATTTTTACCACTCTTTATCTGTGCCTAAATCCAAACGTAGATTCCATGAACAAAGCTTCTTTCTCAGAAGTGCATGCCTGTGGAACTCTCTTCCGCTTGCCTGTTTCCCACCTGACTACAACTTGGATGTCTTCAGGTCCAACATAAACAAATTCCTGATGAACCGCCCCTTAAGTAAGACACTTTATCAAATCTCCAATGCTAACGATTACTACGACACTATCCCATTGGTTACTGTGCACGCAATAATCCTTATCCCCAAGTGGCTTCCGGGCCTTGATAAGTGGTGACCTCCATGTAAAAAAACAAAACAAAAAAACTTTCGAATACAATCAAAAACCTACAAAAACTATGCTCCCTGTTCTTTTTCCCCGACATTATTACTCATACCTATCTAATTGTAAGAAAGTCTAACTAGGTCATAGAACGTCAAACTGAAGATTTTAAGGTTTCAGTTTCGATTTCTGGTCATGGCATCTGCTTTATTTGTTTAGAATTTATTATTTACTAGATGTACCTAGTGTTGCCCAGTATTAAACGTAACGTTAAATTCTTTTAAAAAAATAAAGACAGCTGAGATTGAAGCCAAAACCTAAAGAGTCAAGTACAATAACCATTAGGCCAGCTTGACACGTCTTTAGTGTTTTTAAACCTACTCATTTTGAACAGTGCAAACGATTTGTGCATGCGCAGTCATGAAACAGTTGACAGATAAAAATCTTATGACCTCCCCCCCCCAAGTACTAATTTTTCAATTCTGACCCCTTAACAGCCTTTTTTATTTTTTTTATTTATTTTTTTTTTTTTTGAATGAAAACTGATTAGTTTTTTACATGTCTGAATACCTTATATATCAAATTTAAAGTTTATAGATCAAAAATTCGTTAAGTATATAGGTTGGGAATTGTCCTTACTCACACACATACATTCTCACTTTTATAGATATATAGATTATAAATGCAATATTCTCCATTTTTAAAAGTAGTTGAAACTTCTGGCATTACGAAATAAAATCTTCACTGCATTTATTACGTTAAAAACAGTTGACTGGCAGACAGATAGGCATATCTCTATTAGATTTTTATTTAAATTTTTATCTTTTTTATCCTTATCAGAAAATAATGGCAGTTATTTCACTCGTATTAACATGTACTTCCACCATCACCCATTACACCAGGATAAATTATTTAGTAAAATAATTTTCATGTATTGATTTTTTTTTTTTTTTTTTTTTTTTTTTTTTTTTCTTCAGATTGTTATCCTAATCTTCATAATTGTTGTCGTTGTTTCACCACATTTCGGCCAAATATTCCTCTGGCGTTTTGGTGATTAACCATGATGGGATACTAAATGCTGAGTCTTCTAATTGTATCCTCAGTAATTACTGCCTTCCATAGTTGTCTCACCATGTTTTGGCCAACTAATCCTCTGGCCTGCTTTAGGTAGGATTGAAACTGCTATCTTCAGACAATGCTCACCTATCCACTGTGCCACGGGCCCTGAAGGACTATCAAGATTGGATTTTTTTATGGTATTATAAATCCAATTTTGTGTTCTTATCTGGTCTTCCATTGTCTGGTCCGTATCGAATAGTATCATATATTTTATTTGTTGGAATCTATTATACATATATTATGAACCGTCATCTCCAATTTTGATTTAACCTGTTGCAAACCGTACGGGTGCACATTGCAATAAGTGTTAACATTTTCTAACATTAACATTTAACTTACAAATGCTTAATGGATAATTATTTAACTTAAACTACTGAATACTTATTAGACAAACAAAATAAAAGAACTGAAGTTGCCAGTAAGGGTTGAGGATATGCGTTGCATAGAGAGTAATGTTGTGAGAATATGATGGATGCGTAATGCAAGTCTTAAAATAATTTTTAGATCTGATGACCTCGGAAAATTAGATGTGGATAGTATAGGGAGTGCAGAATAGGATTCAAGTTTTAGTAGTTTCTGTGGTCATCTAGACCGGCCATTCTCAACCTTTCCTCCATCAGCGACCCCCCCCCCTCAGCTTTATATATTTCTCCATTTACCTACTTCCATACAAAAAATTCATAGCCATCATAAAGTGACAGAAAAACAAGGTCAAAAGGAACCATTTTATTCAAAATTTTGTATTTTATATAAAATACATTCGTATGACAAAAAAAAAAAATCAAACCTTTTTCTAAAAAAAGAAAAAAAGATCATGAAGTTAATTTGTACTACGTTTTTTAAACATGACACTGTCTGAAAAAAATTAGTTTTGAATTATCAGGTACTTTAATTATCCCCCCCCCCATCCCGACTCGACTATATACTTTTTTTTTTTTTTTTTTTTTTTTTCTTTTTACCTCCCTAGATATAATTTTACCTCTGGTTGAGGTTGAGAACCTATGATCTCGAGAGAGTATGGCTCTGTTTCTTTGGTGTAGTTGTCTAATTTATATGCTCATATCTGCAGACACCACAAACGCATGTACATCTGATGGTTAAATAAGTTCTAGTTTATTTTACTTGTAAGATTAATATAAAAATAAAGAGATTTATTAGTTTTAGTTACGACAGAGGAATGCCTTTACAAAACAAAGTCTCGCAGTTTAGCAATTTTTGGAATGAAATCCAAGATTAGTGTGGGGTTTCCGAAAGTGGGCTCCGCGGATCCCTGGTACTCCAAAAACTCTTTCTTAAAGAGGACCAAATATGGAAAAATTCATGACTGCAGACATTTGATTATTTATTTATTTTGCCGGAAAGTTATATGATGCATAACTAAAAGTGTAAAGAGGTTCAGGGTGGCCCATCAAAAAAAAAAAAAAAATGTAACAATTTTTCATTAATCAAAAACAAAAAAAAATGGTGGTCAACACGAAAATATAGTAAAATCATAGAAACAACTAGGAACAAGTATAAGTCAAACTTTTAAATGTTTTTCATATTTATTTTAGAAATTATCTTGTTAGTGCTCTGTAAAAATCTTTGCCCTGTAATGAGCCAACAGGTCGCGTGCGCGTATGGGTTATTTTAAACCAAATGAATTCCCAAACAAAGAGACAAAAACAGAAATAGGTCTTGTAAAGATACGTCCATTCAATGGAATAGTGTTAGACGGACAAAGCCTTAATATAGAGCTGTGGCTAAAAAACAAACAAAACCTAACAGTATTGATTCACATAGTGACACTCTGAAAATGGATGCCTTGGTTTGTGGAAGTGGATCTCATCTACCCTTGCACCGCCCTTTTAACAAGACAAATAATAAGAAATCTAATGACAAATAAGTTGCTTATCTGACATTTTTAACCATTTGGTTGTCACAAAAGTGACAATAATTGTCTTCAGTTCTCATCTCCCCTCTCTGAGAAGGGGGAGGGGTAGTCAAAACAGAATCTTCTCTCAACCTTAAAACAACCCAACAAGAGGTCCAACCCCCTATCCACTGACCCCAGATTCCTTTGACCTATTAAACCTAAGTAGATTATTTTTTTGCTTGCTTTTCAATGAACATCACAAGTTCCCCCTCCCCCTCCAAGTTAGGGCTGAAATACAAGACTCTCCTTCATGAAAGGGTTCACTGTTGTCATAGTCAGAATTTGAGCTTTCCATGTGTAGGGACCATCGAATATGAATTTGAGCTTTGTTTTCTCAATATTTATGATAAATGTCCCCTTCCCATCCATCTTTCACCTGACTAACTCAATAATTTAAATTAAGCCTTTGTATTTTTGTTGTCCCCGACCCCCCCCTCCCAACAAAAGGAGGGTGGACCTGTAAATTCACCCTTATCCGTTCGTCTGTTCTTTTCTTAATAACTACGCCTTGGAATTTATTAAACATTTTGCACAAACATTAAACATGATATGAGTAAAAGAAACTAACAGAACGGATTTTCGAAGGAAAACTCTGGTTTCTCCCCTAGGGATGCCTTTCGGGTTAAAATAGCTAAAATTGACACTTAGATTTGCCTTAGATTTTTATAAAACTTTTTGAAAAGTTCTAACTAACTGATTTCTATATAATTTTGTTTATCTATACTTCACGATAACTCTTGGGTGTGCCCCAGGGGCTCTTTTAGGGCTAATAAAAACACTCCATTTTTGGGATTATTTTACCATATTTGTCCAAAATTTTCTGTATGTCTATTTAGCAGTTTTTCATGGTGCTGAACTCCAATTTAAATATGTTAAGGTCTTGGGGACTTTTGGGGCTAAATGCGGGGGTGGGGTGATGGACTTAGTCATTTTTTTTTGCATGGTGCAGAACTCTCATTTACATATGTTAAGGTCTAAAATTGCACCGTTTGTTCATTTTCACCAGGAATTGACGTCTCCTGGGGACTTTTGGGACTAAATGGGGGGGGGGGTGATTTTTTATGCCTCGTTTACAGGAGACCATGCATGCTTCACTTGATCCCCCCCCCATCCATTCATTCTTGGTTAGTCACATGATTTCATTACATAAATTCCATGCTTGATTAGAATGAGGGGTGGGGGTGGGGTGATAAATTGCAATCCAAATTCACTAATATTTGAGCCTCTCAATTGCAGATAAATCTTTGGGGTTTATTGTAAGGTAAATTCTAACAAAATTATCACTTTAAACAAATTAAGCGCTTATTTAGAACTAGCAAGGGCCAACCGGATGTTTTAAGTTTCCTTATATTTAAAAACCACCACTCTCAATCCACCTGTCTATTTCCCCCCCCCCAAGTTTTATCATCACCCTCACCCCATTTTCACCTCTGCCCAGCCCATTCCTCTCTATTAAAAACATTAATGCAAGTTATTCATATTTCTTTTATATAACATAACATTGGGAATGGCTGAAAATCCGACCTCCTGCTGAAAACTGGTTCGATTGACTTCCAAAGAATTCATAATAAATAATATCCAAAATTTAAATTTTGGATATTATTCATTCTGGACAACGCTGATGAAGAATATACCAACTTTGCGAATGTTTTTGTAGACTTCAACTTTTAGCTGGATATCCGCACACATACACACAGACAAGTACCCTTTATATAATAGATACACTTGAACGCTTCCATAACCCTTTCTTTGTGAGTTTCTAACAGTATTTTGTAAAATTTTATAGTTTGATCTCATTTTCCCAAACTTAACGTATTCAACAGAGACCACGTCAGCATTTGTCTTTTTCAAATATGTCGATAAACACTATGATTTTCGAACTGAATACATTAAATAAAAACAAAACTTTTATTTATTTATTTATTTATTTTTGAAAACTTTCGAATCTATGTGCAGAATAAAACAGTCATAGTGACGCGAATTGATAATTCATCATATCTTAAAGTGGAGTTGACTGCCATTTCTTTCTAGGCCACACTATCGAATGGATTCTAAAAAGTTTTGACCTACTAAAGTTTTTTATTATTATTATTTATGAATGAACATCAGGAACATTCTCCCCATCCCCTCCATAGTTTTGAAATAGACTCTTCGTCATCTATGAAGGGTGCGTCCACTGCTATTGTAATAGTCAGTTAGCTTCCTGTAATTTTGTATTTTCCTTATGAAGTCACCAAAGGAAAATCCACTGATTGTAATTGATTTTTGGTTTTATTTTCGTAGTTAACTTATATTAATGCATTCAAGTACATTTTTGTTTTCACAATGTTTTTATTTGATTGAAAATAAACCTTTCAAAAATATCGAAAGGAATAAAGGCCATTAAGCAAATTCTAAATTAATTTTTATTCTGGCAAACGGTTTCCTATTGAAAGGCATTATCAAATTATTTCTTGAACTTTAAAGAAAAATGTATCTTTACATTTCTTTTGTTTATAAAGAATTGATTGGTTGCGCGCAAAAATAGATTTGTTTGTGTGCATGTCTGAATATCATGATTGCATATTTAAATTGCCTTTTCTATTGAATATTTTTAGAATTCATGAAAACTCTTGAAACAGTGTGAGTTAACAGCTGAGGAAAATTAATTCATTTTTTTTTTTTTTTTTTAATAGATGGTTTAATATAAATATTCATTTTTAAAAAAAAAACATGAAATGCTTTTTTTTTTATTATAAAAAGGAAATATGATGGCTATATAATGTGAGTCTTAAAAATAGGCAGGCTCAGATCAGATGACCTCAGAAAAGGTTTAAAGCAGAACAGGAGATTTTGTTGATTTGGTCGCATTAAAAAAAAATGGATGAGTTTTGGGGTTTGTAAATGTAGAAAAATTGCAATGTTGGTATCACTTAGCGAGGGGAGATCAGTGAGAATATTTGAGAGTGCTGAAGGATTTGAGAGAAAGAGGTATAAAGATCTGTTTTGAGATAGGTTAGTTCAATACATGAAACTGGGGTACTAACCCTAATGCAGGTTTAACCGGCTTCCTCCAAAAAAGTATGAAATTCCCCAACGGTCTCCAATTGCATGTATATCCCTATTAGGGGAAATGACAATGCCAGGTTTTTGCAACTCGTGTAGGTAGGTGTCGCCATCCTCCTACATACAGTGCCTAGTATTCCCAAATGGTCACTTATCTGGTACTGATCAGGCTCAATGTTGCTTAACTTCAGCAATCTAACAAGAACCAGTGTGTCAACGTGATTATGCTCAATAGATATTAGCATATATAACAGATGTTAAATTTAATATGATACTAAATATTTTATATTTACATCATTAAGGTAGTCGCTATTTTGATATTACGAACCAGCTGGACGAGTGTAAATTATGCAATCGTATTATTTCCGTTTCATTGTCTGAGTTGTCTTTCCTTTATTCATTGCTGAATATCTTTGCTCAGCACAAATTAAGTTCTATTGTAACAAAAGATATGTAACATTTGTTTTTTTAATATCCTTAACTTTTTTTTCATATTTACCATGTCTTATGTTGTAATATAAGTTTTTTTTTTGTTTTTGTTTTTTAATCGAAATCCCTCCAGACAAGGCATGAAGCCACTTGATGTAAGTAGCTAACAATAATAAAAGATGATTACCGCAAAGACAGGAGGTGCCTATTGACCTTAGTCTTAAAAAGACCATGCTTATAGGTAGGAGGAAAACCGTTTTCAGAGAGAGTTCCACAAGTTTTAAGTTCTTGGAAAGAAGCTACTGGAATAGGAAACTGTATTACAATGAGGTATCAAAACGGTGAATTGATGCGGGTCACTAGATCGAGTAAGGCAAACTGGAACATTGTAAGCAGAGAAAAGATCAGTTAATTCTGAAAAACATCTGACATATTTAAATGTTTTATGATTTTGTGCATAAACACCACCAAGACGTTGTTCAATTTGAACACATTGGACGTTTTATACTTTGACCAATGCCCCACTCCCCTTCATGTTTTTTTGTTTTCGATAAGAATATTCAAGAAAACTGGGTTCTTACTTTTATTGTCTAACAGCATTTCACATTAATTATACGTTCGTTGTGTTAAAAAGTTTAGAAAGAGATAAAAACAAATCTGTGGTGTTTATGGAATGCAATGAAGGTGAAATCGATTGTTATTCATTGAACATAGATTTGTGGCCATATTTGATTTTTATTCAGTTTCGAGCATTATTATAACCTTCCCAACAACAGCCTGTGTTGTCTGGATGTAAAATAACGTTTGCTATTCTTTCCTTTAATAATTACAAGAGACCTTCTCAACCACTGATTGCCATGGTTAATGATCCACTACCTGAAAGTATTTCGTTTAAGCTTCTTAGCCTAACATTCACTAGTAACCTGAATTGGAACAAATACATTAAGGACATTGTCAATACTGCTGCATACTAGAAGGTTACTCATACCTGAGTGTATCCTGTACCTCTACAAAGCCACTGTTCATCCATGCAAGGAGTATTGTTGCTACATCTAGGCTGGTGCATCTGCCACTAGTTTTTCTCTCTTAGACAGGGTTAAAAAAAGTGTCACTATCCAAATAGTTCTGCACTAGCAACCAAACTCCAGCCTCTGTCCCATCACCAAAATGTTGCATATCTGTACCTGTTTTACAAGTATTTTGATGGAATGTGCTTGGAAGAACTGAAAGCAGTTGTTCCCCTCAACGTAAATACCCCTGATTAACCAGACAAGCAACAAAATTCCACCTCTTCACTATAGAAATTCCGAGATTTCAGAAAGACTAATTATTTATACCAGCCATAGCTCGTATTCACAACATTCTGGTAGCTTAAGAACTGACTTGAAGTGAATCACCAAACTCTTTGTCTGAATGAGGAATCGTCTGGCTTGATCCTAGCTGATCCACTTTGCTGAACATTACCATTTCCTTTGAGAGGGAGACGTGGTTTATTTCTTTGGACATCCCCTACCTTAGAATGCTGGTGTATACATTCGTGGCTATTTTTGTACCTGACAACTGTTCCCCTCCTCTGGGGAACTGCTTTTCTCCGCCTTCAAGTGTTGTGCCACATTTTGCTGGAAGGGGAGCATGTACGTCCTGGTTATTTTTATCTGAACGTTTAATGGCATAACAGCCATGAAAGAAGTACATCGACACACGCACACAAGAATAATTCATGTCTGTTTAAAACTTTTGCATCCTTCACTAACAGCATTTAGAACCATACAAAGCAGGAATAAAAGTTTGAAATATCGATATTTTATACTAATTGATATTTTTTGTACTTCTGATATCCATATATCTTTGACATATCACTATTAAGATATGACGTCAGACAATATAGATATGAGAAAGTTTAATTATGCCTTTTTCTGTGTGAGAGGATTGGGGTCAAGGATGGTCACTTCGGCATGTAAAAATATCTGTGGGTGTGGAATTACTTCTGGGCAGTCCCTTTACTCATTACATTCATCGAAAAAAAATTTTTTTTTTTTTTTTTTTAGACTTTAAGATTATGATTGTTTGATTCTTGAAACTGTTCTCAACAGATATGGTAGACTGATTTCTCCATTTCAAATTTTTCTCCGTTTTGTTTCCAAATAAATTACGTTTATTAAAAAAAATATTTTTTCAAGATTCTCGACATCAGTGATTTTTATCCTCAGACCCCCAAACTCAAGAGATTAGGTCATTCTGTTAATGACCTGATCCCTGTTGGTTGTGGTGTAATGCTGGTTCTGTGCAGTTCTAGGAGGTCCACCCTCCCAGGCCTTGTTTGTCTTCTCTCTTTCCGAAGGGATTAATTTATTGCTAATTGCCTTACCGGGAATGTTAACGGAGCTGTCCAGACATTTTTACAGGTCACAGTGCCCCTTCTCAGGGGATGCTGACTTCCCAATCCCACTTTCTGATCCTGGTGTTACAGTTTTTGCAGTGGGAGAGAGCTAAATACTCTCAACACTTTATAATCTTGTTATGTGTAAAACTACGTTCGGTGTTGTTTCCAAATTTCTAAATCAACATTTTCTATCCTTTCATCTTCACTTTAGCAATGATACCCAGATCTTAATTCTAACTGGTTTGTCGCAGTATTAAAAAAAAAAAAAAAAAAAAAAAAAAAAAAAAAAAAAAAAAAAAAAAAAAAATCTAAAAATACGCTAGCCAAATTTTTTTCTAAAAGAAATTGAGAATGTCATCCATTATGACTGAAATTCTTTCACTGTGTATTTCTTGTAAGAAACATGATTATCAACCAATATCAAAATTATTTAATATATATATATATATATATATACATACTGACCCAACGGGTCATTGTTGTTCTAGTTCTTATAATTCTATTTCATCTTAATTTTGTAGATGTAATTGAATAGCATGTTTACAAAAAAATATCTTGTCTGAATTAAGTTTATTCTAATTACATCAAATATGTCAAATGAATGCTGAAAATTATACTTCACTAGTATATGACAACAACAAAAACAAAAAACTTAATAGTTTTTTGTTTTTGTTGTTGTCATTCTTCATTAAATGCATAAAATGAATTTACAATGATTTGACATTTCAATAATGCCAAAATGTTATTTTTAAAGCAGACGATAACAAAACATTTTGCATTAGAACAATGACCGTAAAAAGTATTTAAGATCATCATATTGTACGAATCTGAAATTTTTATCATTGACATTGGTTTGCCCAATGTTTTTCAAGTCGAAATTATTTTTAGAAAAACATTTGGTGCTAACAGGATGGATCACGTGAAGGTTGCTAACATCTTAAGTGATTTTTGTGGAATAAACTGGATTTGAACTTGGGGCATCCAAGTCCTCTGTCATTACTAGGGCTGTGACAACAGCATATTCTTTACATTGTTTTGACTCTTGGGTATATATCCGTAAATATCTCGTATGTTTTTATATAGATGGATGTGGTTCTCGGTTGATTAAGTGTGTCTAACCATGTTGAGTATATACCAGAGAATCAAAAGAATGAAAAAAATATTCTGTTGTCAGAGCCCTAGGCATTAACCACTGAACCACAGTCACTTTCCAATAAGTCTGAAGATTTAATTTAGCTCCGGATGTTTTTCGTTTTTATAAATTCAATAAAATTTGCATGTCTATGTGTCGGAAGTAAATCAAAGTTTTAGTTTATTAATGATGTATTTATTTAAATTACATTTTGAGGATAATAAAGATCCATCCATCTCACACACACACACACACACACACACACACACACACACACACACATATATATATATGTGTGGGTGTGGAAATGTTTCTTCAATTATATTTCACCTTTTATTTATATCAAACCTTAAATTTATGAAGGTCAATGTAATTACAGAATATATAACAAAAAAATGACGAATGTCTATATTCCAAATTTCAAGATGTTGACCATCTTACCATTTATTCCTTTAGGTAAGTTGACATGCACAATTCTTGACGGCACCTGTTTCGTAGCGCAAAATCATTAATTTAATTATATCAATCAATGAATTTGATTTTGCCCTTAATTTTTCAGAAGAAAATATAGGCATATGGGCATGATTACAAATCCAAAAATTAGGAAAGAAATTACAATTATCTTTTTTCATCTTATGCCATCTTTGAATTTTTTTCTTTTCTATATAATAAGACCAATAATGCACTCTTCTATTATCCACTTGTCACTGCATCTGTACAAACATTTTTAGATGGTGGGTTGAAGGTTGAATAACACAAAGAATGAATAACATGTGGTAAGAGCAATGGAATGATGTAAGTAATTAAATTGAACCAAACTATTATGACATCACAATGTATTCTGACTTTGTAATATCCTTCCACTTTGCATTCATTGCAAAAGCATGATTATCAACCAACATAAAAGTTGAGTTAATATAAAAATACCGACCTGATGGTCATGGAAGATCTAGTTCTGTTAGTGAAGTTCATTCTGATTCCATCTTATATAAATTTCAAGTGAAATTTTGTAGGCATAATTGAGCGACGTATGTGCTTCCAGAAATATCTTGGTTGAATTAGGATATTTGATTTAATTAGACAATCCAATGAATGCTGTAAAGTATAATGAAATACTTTGTTGGTGTCAGTTGTCAAATTTTGGGGATCAGTGTTTGTTCTATTGAAGAGAAATAGAAGTGATTTCAGAAAAAAATCCAGTGTTTTCAAAAAATCTGAATTAGTGATTTTAATGTGACGAATGTTACTTTCAATAAATCAGACATTTTATTTTATTTTTTTTTTTTTTTTTGCTTGTTTTGATAAAATTGTTTTCATCTTGGGTCTTATTTGTGCAACGTTTTGGTCAGTGTAGCCTTCGACCTTCATCAGGCATGTTGGTTATTATCTTGGAAAAGAAAGGAGGAAAGTTACTGGCTCCATAGATGGTTTTGTATTCTTGGAGTTTTTTTTTTTTTTTTTTTTTTTTTAGCTGTAGTTTCGTATGTCTGAGAGAAAAAAAAGATTTGGTTGAAAAAAAGGGAGGCAACTCTAGTAAAGTTCAACAGGGAGTATCTCTCTCTAATCATTAATATTTAAAGGAGGGGGGTTGTCAAAATTTGTTTTTCTAACAATTAGATGTTCCTATATGCTGCTAATTTCCACACTTGGTCTGCTTAGTAATATTTGTTTTTTAAGCTTATGTACCACTTCTTTGAGTCATCTCACTCTCCATCTTGCATCCCTGTCAATTATTTTGACTTCATTCTTTTTTTGTTATTTTAAAATGATTTATTTTATGCTCACACTTGACATTTCAATAACGAATACATAAAAAATTAATTTAAAAACAAATATAATAAATTTTTGCTGTTTTAAAAATTAGCTCAACGTAATGGTAAAATAGATTCTTCAGATACACTGTTTTCATAGCCGACTTTGAATTTCACGTCATATCTGCTCCAACAGCAGCCTCAACCAGACTTCAGACATAGCACAATCATCTCCTGAAAAGCTGTTAACTACATTTGAAGACCTTGCAAAAACAAATTCTGATCTGACAATCTTAGGCCTTTTTTAACACGTCAGTAGGCATCAACCAATGAGCCAAAGCAAACGTGAAAAAAAAAAAAAAATCAAAGTTACTTTTGAGTTTGTCCATCTTACTAAATTCTTTTTCCAAGAATCTAATCTTTTTAGCTAAATCCACGTAGACGCAGCTAGTACTTTATTCATTATTTCCTTTAAAACATGGATCCTCACTGTTTCCACTATATTTTTTGTCAGCGTTCTGTATAATGACTTTAACATTTTACAAAATAAGAGTTAAACTTTAAGTTTATGAAAATTTTTTTTCAACCATCAAATTTAAAAAGTCTATTTGGAAGCTCAGGAAGTTTTCTGATATCCTACTGGTTTGGCAGGCCAAGAGCAAGCTAAAGGCTTTCCTCTAATAGTTGCTACGGAGAGGCGCTCGTAAAGTCAATTCATAATTGTTCTCAGTTCCCAACTGTTCACGGTGTGGTGCATTATTAAGAAACCAGGGTTGCATAACGGGGCTTATCGTGCCACTTGTGTCCAGATGGATAGATTGGATTATGATCAATTTTAAACGAACAAATTTTTTGAGAAAGCTACTTTGTCATTGACATTAGCGGAAACCTTCATACATGACTTTCGGATATCCAGTGTGTGCTCAAATTACGGGCACTTGTTTTAAGATTGTGTGTGATGGTCTCTTTCAAGCAAACTTTTTTCAAACTCCATTCAGTTCAAACAGCAAATTTTCTTGTTTTGTTCATATTTTTAAAACATGTTCAAAATATCGGCTATATGTGTATTTGTGGTGAGGATTCACCCATATGCAAGATATGAACTCTTTTGCGAGCCTGTCTTTTTATCGTTACTACCATGGCAGGTGCTCGTCTGAGCTCCAACTGCACGCCTGTAGAACTCTGTTCTGGTTGTCTGTTTCCCACCTGACTACAACCTGGATGTCTTCAAGTTCAATGTGAACAAATTCCTGATGAACCGCCTCCTTAAGTATGACACTTTATCAGATCTTCAACACTAACGTACTGTACACACAATAACCCTTATCCCCGAGTGGCTTCCGGGCCTTGATAAGTGGTGACTATCGTGTAAAAAAAAAAAAAAAAAAAAAAAAAAAAAAAAAAAGACAGACCAGAGTGTGATGGTGGGTGTTCGTACCTTGTAGTATGCCATATTGGCGTTAAGCACTGCAACTCTTGTTCTCTGTATATTCTGTTTTGTTTTTAATACAAATGTTTCAACCCATCTCCATGTCTTCTTTAGTGACCTTTCCGGGCCACAACAGAATTTACCAATAGATCAATAGAAAAATCAGTCTTATTTTCGTCTTGGCAACAAACCAAAATGTATTAATGATAGAAATACCCATGTTTCCTTTAAAAAAATGATATATATATAAAAAGCTAGAAACCTATATTTTCTGTACATTAAAATTGTTCATTTATTTAAAAAATGAATTTGGGTTCATAAATTGTTAATCTTTCTTAGACATGGTCTCAAATAGTAGCCCTTTATGTCCAAGTGGTGATATGCCTTGTTAGGGGTGAACATGAGTTAAAAAAAATCTATTGAAAGAATGTGTGTGTGTGTATATATGTGTATATATATATATATATATATATATATATATATATATATATATATATATATTCGTACATTAATCAAAGAAGATTGTTTTCATATTAAATTCTTCTATACACAAGGGTCGTTCCAAAAGTAAAGCCTATTTTTTAACTCAATAAGTTAAGGAGCTACTAAGACATGAATGGTACCAATCTTTTGTGCTCTAGAATTTGTTTTCTACATAGTAACCAGCATTCTCAATGCACTTTTGCCAGGAATTCAATGATGCATCGCTGTTTATAAGGCAATTGTACGGCAGTAGGTGTTGCCTCCTGCAATATTGTACGGCAGCAAGTGAATCTTCACTCTCTCCTCCGCCCTCCTTTCGTAATGGGTATGTAAATTTGTGGGCATCCTTATTTCCTGCTAGAATTTCTTAATGATTCAATTATACTTCATAAAATACTAATACACATAATTGTCTATTTAAGGAGTGCTTCTGCCTCTGAGTAAACAATGAAAATTGAGACAATGGATTTCGTGTTATTTCAAAGAGTATAAACAATTTTGTGTCCACACATTAAAAAAAAGGTTTGAAAATAAAGAACATACAACGGGTTTTATTCATTTCGTAATAATAAAATATTAAAAATAAAGGCGGCTCGTTTTCTTTAACTTTTCAACAAGTCCTTTCATCCCATAGGCTGCGATTATCGGTCATACTGTAGTTTTAAATAGTGATAATGTTGCAATATAGTTAACAGTCGGGAAATTAGGGGGAGGAGGAATTACAATTTTTAATTTTCACCAAGGGCTTAAAAATTTAATTTTATACCGACCTGTATATTTTTCATGTGTCAAATTGTAAGATTTATCTCAGAATTTTTTATAACTTATGGATTTATGAAGACACACATAAAAAAAAAAAAAAAACAAAGATAATGTCTTTATTTTTTTTTTACCTTCTTGAAGTTATTTAGTTTCAGCTCATTTAAAAAAAATGACTTACCCTATCTTAAACTCAGAGTGGCTGGAGGTTTTGCCACTTGGACTTGGGGTTAGTGAAAGAATGATAAACTAAGTCATTTTTAAAAATTGTTTTCAGTATTTTTTGTAAGGTGTAACGCATTCTTGTGTAATGAAAAAAAAAAGAGCATTGAACAAAATTTTTTAAAATAAATGCTCGAGAACAGTTTCAGAATGTTAAAATATACAGGTCGGTAGAAAATTAAATTTTAATGCTTTTTGTTTAAGTTATTTGTATTTTTATTTCTTGACTGCTAAATATACTGCACGATTATCGAAATGACATTTGTATTGCTGAATGCATGGATTGAACAAATAGCAGAATATCCGTTCTGAGAAATACTTGAAAATTTTCCCAAATGAAAGCTAAAAAAAAAAAAAAAAAAAAAAAAAAAAAAAAAAAAAAAAAAAAATGAAAATGAAATTTGATTTTTACTTTTTGAAAATAAGACAATCTCAAATTGGTTACTGACTTTTAGAACTCTCAAGAGTGTTTATGTCGCTAGTTGGTGTCTGACATTATATATGTGTATTGTATTAAGCCAATCTGACTCTATTCTTTTAAGTGGGGTCATGACTGGATTGTGACTGGCAGAAAGAGGGGCAAACACAAAAAGCATGAATATTGGATAGGATGAAATTGAAAAAACTAAGGCGGATGTGGACAAGGAAGTAGGACTTGAAAAAGTGGAATCACCTTGCAAAACAGATCGCAGTCCTTAGTACATTCAAATAACAATGCATGATTAGAATAAAAACAAATATAATTGGTTGTTAAATAATAATCCCATGAAGATCAGGTTCAAAATAAAGTATGTAAGAAAATATTTTAAAGCCAAATTAAGTGTGAAGAGATTTTTTTTCCCAAATAAATGAAAACGATATGAATCAAATATTTCGGTCGGTACCCCCCCCCCCATCTTCACTGAATTATAGATATCTTTCTTTTTCATTTTATTGTCAAGCATCACCGACAACTTATTATTATTATTATTAGTAGTAGTAGTAGTTGTGTATTTCATAACAATACTACTAAAACTAAGTTCATTGACGTTTGTTTGCCTTAGTATGGTCCCAGAATCATGACGTTTACTTCTGTAGCATACTTTTGCTAATACACCTTCTGTTAATTATAACCACTAGATTTGCCTTGATTATGACCGACCTGAAAGTCCGTTATACTTTTCTAATCCGTCCCACAAAATCACAGCTGAGTACATCTTTGGGTCCCCACTTCAAAAATTGAATGCGATAAAAAGTAAAAATTAAGAACAATTTAAAAAAAAAAAAAAAATGTAGTCTAGAAATTATGAGCTAAATGCATAAAAACGTCGGTGTTCCTATGTAGTTTTTAAAATATTAAGATTTATTTACCCCACCCTAAAAAAAAAAAAAAAAAAAAAAAAGACTGAAGAATAATAGAATAAAATGAAGTATGACAGATTGACCAGTAGATGAGGGGGAAAAAAATCTATAAATTTGAGGACACCTAGGAAATAAAGTGTGAATACTTGAGCTTCACAGCATCAGAGCAAATAGGCGGCGGCGGGGGGGGGGGTGATCTTCTTCTAGCAGAAGAATTAATGTTGAAGCAGCTCAATTTGACCTTGTATTTATTTTTCAGATGTGTGGGTTTGTATAATCTTATCTTATAAATGCAGATACATGGTTTTGACAGAATTGTGTAATTGATATTGTAAGAGGTTTGGAAAGGGGGAGGGAATACTGATTAAATCTTGTATAGAAGGGGAAAAAAACAAAAACAGAATGAATTAAGAAATAATAGTAAAAGAATGAATTCATAAGGATCTTTTGGAAATCGATCTGATGTTTTTAAGGAGAATTTGATTTTGATATTCTGATCTTATTCTTTTAAAGACTCTAAGTAATTTTGTGTGTGCATAATTATTTTCTTTGTTCACTAAATGGTTAAATGAAATCGTTGAAATAAGATATCCAAAGAGGCCTAATCTAATATATAAAGTAAAGATAATCTTTTTTTTTTTTTTTTTTTTTTTTTTTTTTAATCACTTTGTCACCGTTAACTTTCTTCTTGGAAAATATGATCCTGGTCAGTTTTTCTTGTGAATTGTTGCAGCATATTGAAATTAAAAAGTAATTTTTCTTTTTATCCCTTCAAGAAATAAGTCAATTATTTTCAAATTGACGCCATTTGTTAAAGGGGATGTAACTTTGTATTTTTCTGTACTTCCCTTTGATCAGAACAGAAAATAATTCTTTTGATGGGTGGGGCTGAGGGCTGGCATAGTTTACAAAAAAGATAAAGCAAAACAAATCGTAAATAAACACATACCTAGCAAAACGGCGTATTTACAATTCGTAGATAAATTAGTTTTAAAAAATTGATTAAAATACTTTAAATGTTTGATCTGAATGAAACCTGAGTATAAAGATATTGAGATTATTCTGGAACTTTCAAAGATAATCTTTTCAAAATGGAAATTGTAGGGGGTTATTCTATATTGCTGTCATTACATATGAGCTGCCTTCAATAAGATTCCAGACTTTTTGTATGAACGTTTTTATTGATAATACACACATGAAACTCTAGTCCCCTTCAAAGTAATCTCCTCCGGCTGCAATGCACTTGTTGTACCGTTCCAACAACTTCTGGAAGTCCTCTTGTGTGAGCATGTCAATGGCCCTCATCACAGCCTTTTTCATCTCCTCAATTGTCTCATAATGACAGCCTCAGAGGTTATCCTTGAGCTTATGGAATAACCAAAAGTTACTGGGAGCAAGGTCTGGGAGGGTGATACCCATCTTAGTCATGTCTTTCTGATCTTATCTGAACACCCTTGAGACAGACTTTGTGCAAATCTTCCATATCTTCAGTTCCTTGCGAATAATTGTATGTACAGTTCCCACATCAAGCTATGCACTTATCTCTCTATACGCACACAACAATCCTTATTCATGAAATTCTTTATTTGGTCAATCAACTCTGGTGTTCTGACTTCCTTACTCCTCCCACACCTCATCATCTCTCAGACTCTCTACCTTCCTTGAATCACTCATGCCACTAAAAAACAGATGCTCTATTTATGCAAGATGGTCCAAAAGCAGTCTGAAGCATTCCATACGTTTCTGTTACATTTTTTCCAAGTTCAAAACGGAATTTTATTGCATATCGTTTTTCTAAAGTGTCTTCACGTCCAAATTGCATTTTTTTGAAATTCACCAGCTGTGAAAATCCTGCTTTAGTAGGGTGTATTCCAATTTCTGCTGTAACTGTTTATTTGAACCTGAAATCATAAAAATTGGTCAGTCATCTCATAAGATGTATAGCAATAAGGCACTGAATTTTCAAGTCTTTGACAATTTTAAATGCGTGTACAAAAAAAAAATTTGGAAACTTATTGAACGCAGCTGTTTATCCGACATTGTATTCAGAAATGTATGCTTTCTAAGATGCTATTAATAGTCTTTCATGAAATTGCTTGAAAATCTGTTCTCAGTCTTGGAGGCTGACTCGTCTGGTAAAAATACGGTGCTTCTTACCGATGTGCTGTTTGGCTTCCTTTGCCATGATATGCGAAGAGTGCATCTGACCAGCGGACAGATAGTGATTATCAACGAGCAAATTAAGATAAACCAGGGAAGAAAGGTGTGAGATGTACCGCAGTTCTAAGAAGCAACTTTATGGAAGGAATCATAGAAGATTCAGGCTAAAATTTGAGGGGGGAGGGGGGCATGAAAAATGCTGTAACTTCTAGAATATTTTGTCATGAAGTACTGGTAAGCATTCTTTTGTCTTTTTTATGAAAAAAAAAAAATTTTATTGAATTAATATTTTAACAGAATAGTAAACAAAAAATATTTGGTTTCACAGAGCTTTGAAAAAAAAAAAAAATAAAGACTTTACACTTTAAAATGAAGGTACTATGATATATTGCACAAGCTGTTCATGCCCAGCGTTGACCCGGATAATTTTTACTTATATTAATAAACTAGCATGAATACTCGGCATTGCCTGGGTGGACATGAAGTTCGGTTTGGACACAGCTGCTAGACTAAGGATATTGAGCAATCTGCACAAAAGAATGGAATCGCCCAAAAAAGAAGAAATAGGTGACAACTTCCCCACCAGGTATTTTGGCAGCCTGTGTGCTGGACCCCCTACCCTAAAAATAAATCAATCAAAACAACTTTTCTTTCAATCAAAATAGCAACGACCGCAAAAAAAAAAAAAAAAAAAAAAAGCTGCAGTAGGGAGGCTCGATCCTGAAATGGGGAAAGAAGGGAAAAAGTTACTGGCAAATGCTTTTGCCCATCGAACCACGACGACTTATGACGTCATGACTCTGCAAAATATAGTTTGCTATGTATGCGTGACTTGCAAAAAGTGCCCCCCCTTCCTTGCAAAGAAATGGTCCAGTTGATCACCATAGAATTAATCTTTTTTTCTAATTTTCACATATTATGCATCCAAGGCATCGCTCTTTCAAATGGTACTGGTTTCAACCCGGTCTGATGCGGCTGACAAAAGTTTTTAGCAAACATATAAACACACAGACAACTTTCCTTTATATAATAGACTAGCAGGGCTACCCGGCGTTGCTCGGGACCGTATAAACAATGAAAAAACAAAAGCAGATATTGAACATATGTTTTATTCTTAGGGGAGAGGAATCTTTCATCTCGAGTTTTAGCGTTACAAACAAACATTTGTCTTTTATATATATAGATAATGACAGGTTTTTTGGGGGCCCCCCTCGAAGATAACTGATCAGTTGACCAACTTCTAGTGGTCCGTTTGACGTGAAATTTCGATATTTGTCATCCGGGTGATGGGGCTTCGATATGATACCAAATTTGTCAACTTTGGTTGTGTCTGTCAAAAGTTTTAGCGTTACAAACAAACATACATACATACACACAGACGTTTGGCTTTTATATATATAGAAGATAATACATTACCGTAGTGTAAAAACAATAATTTTGTGTCCACTTTAAAAAAAAAGGTCTTAGGTCTTTAAAATTTTTCAACTTAAACTTGAGCATTTGGACTACCAGTTTCGAAGCATTGGAGAAAACTTTTTTGCTTATGTAGTTAGATTCTTTCACTTAGAAAATGGCAAAGGTTGTGTCTGACTGGGGGGTGGGGGTATTGGCCATTTGAAACTATCATCCAATTATAGTTTTAATTGCACCAGTAAAATCTAATATCTACATAGCAGTTTCTTCATAAATAAAAATTATATTTAATTGAACATAAGTTACTATAGTTACATGTTGCTGAAGGAAAACTTTTTAAGATTTACATAATCTCTATTATAATATTGACAATGGTTACTTATATATATATACACTGGCAGATGTACCCAGCATTGACCGGTATTAAATTTTAAACAAACAAAAAAAAAAAAAAAATGAAAAGAAACCTAGACATTGAGTATTATGTTTTTTCTAAAAAGTTCACTTCTTGTAAGGAAAAAATAACAAAAAAAAAACAAACTAGAGTTGAGGTCGAAACCAAAACCTAAATACAGTCAAGTACAGTAACCATTAGGCTAACTTGCCACGATTTCAAACCTACTTATTAACATAAGGAAGCTGTCATGTGAATGATTTGCGCATGCGCAATCATGAAGTAGTTGACAAAATTATAAAAATTCGACCCACCCCCCACAAGTACTAATTTTTCAATTGTAACCTCTTAGCAGTGGGTGAAAACCAATTAAAGTTTTCCACATGTCTAAATACCCTATATACCAAATTTCAAGTCTGTAGATCAAAAATTTGTTAAGTATATAGGTTGAGAGTTGTCTTTGCACACACACACGCACGCACACACACGTTCTCACTTTTATGCATATAAAGATTTAGCCTGACGATTCCTTTAGAGGTAAAATGTGGGTGTCTCTAATTTGACAATTTTTTTTTTCTTCCTCGATTTTCTGGATTAAAAAAATGAATGTTCATTTTGATCCTTTGTTATCAATTAAAAACATTTTAATTTTGTAATAAATTATATATTTATTATATAATATTATTAAATATTTTCCAACTGCAATTTTTTTTAATATTTTTTTTTTGCCGTCTTAAAGTTTTTTTTTTTTGTTTTTTTTTTTTAATAAAACCTGCTTTATTAATCAAAAAACGGAGAAACATCGACAAAGTTTGATTATTAAACAAAATGCGTAACCTTTGGAAAATGTATAATCGCTTCCTTATCAGGAATTTATAACTCCTCTGGCGAGAAGTTCCCAACACACAGTGGAAGAAAACTTCAGTTAAAATAATCTTGAAAATAAAGCAAAGAAATCCTGAAATGAAAGGATTTTAATTGTGGAATCACAGAAATTTGTTGCAAGTTTATTTTCTAATAAACTTTATTTTTCTGAGGAAGTCCATAAAACCAAAACTCAATAAAATGCAGTTTTTCTGCTGTTGCTTTATCATTTTGACTCATAATTTTGTCTTATTTTAGAATAAATGTAAAATAAGATAACTTTGTGTGTATATATGTATGTGTATATATATATATATATATATATATATATATATAATATATATATATATATATATATATATAATCAGTGAATTCAATGAGAAGGATAAGAAAATTGTCAAACATGCAATTTTTGGAGAGGGAAAAAGTTTTTTTTATTTCTTTAAACCCCACTCCCTGTCCTTTCCAAGAAAAACAACACAATTGTCTACTAGAGTTGATTCTTCACTATCCTTTCCATCTGTCTTTGCCATTGTCTTTTCTGCTTCTGCAAGGCTAAGCATAAATCCCCCCCCCTAAAAAATACAATCTCAAATTTTAACACAGCATTATCAGCCTACACATTTTGAGTCTTTCTCAAACATTTTTACTTTTCTTTACAAAAATCTTAATCTAAAAAAAAAAAATGGAAACCCTGGTAAGGAAACCCCGTTTAATTGCCGATGAGCTAATCATATGACGGTATTGTTGTGCCGCATACACACATGCATTGAATAGAGTTCAGTTAGTTTGAAGCTATTAGCTAATTTGGTTAAATCCTTATTGAAAATAGAATAAAAAAGCTAAATAAAAGAAATCAATGTCTAATTTTCACTCATATTATATTTTTCTGTTCATTTTTTTTTTATCTTGTACCTCTCTATTTTTTTCTTTTTTTTTTAACTTGTACCTCTCTATTTTTTTTAACTTGTACCTCTCTCTATTTTTTTTAACTTGTACCTCTCTCTATTTTTTTTAACTTGTACCTCTCTCTATTTTTTTTAACTTGTACCTCTCTCTATTTTTTTTAACTTGTACCTCTCTCTATTTTTTTTAACTTGTACCTCTCTCTATTTTTTTTAACTTGTACCTCTCTCTATTTTTTTTAACTTGTACCTCTCTCTATTTTTTTTAACTTGTACCTCTCTCTATTTTTTTTAACTTGTACCTCTCTCTATTTTTTTTAACTTGTACCTCTCTCTATTTTTTTTAACTTGTACCTCTCTCTATTTTTTTTAACTTGTACCTCTCTCTATTTTTTTTAACTTGTACCTCTCTCTATTTTTTTTAACTTGTACCTCTCTCTATTTTTTTTAACTTGTACCTCTCTCTATTTTTTTAACTTGTACCTCTCTCTATTTTTTTTAACTTGTACCTCTCTCTATTTTTTTTAACTTGTACCTCTCTCTATTTTTTTTAACTTGTACCTCTCTCTATTTTTTTTAACTTGTACCTCTCTCTATTTTTTTTAACTTGTACCTCTCTCTATTTTTTTTAACTTGTACCTCTCTCTATTTTTTTTAACTTGTACCTCTCTCTATTTTTTTTAACTTGTACCTCTCTCTATTTTTTTTAACTTGTACCTCTCTCTATTTTTTTTAACTTGTACCTCTCTCTATTTTTTTTAACTTGTACCTCTCTCTATTTTTTTTAACTTGTACCTCTCTCTATTTTTTTTAACTTGTACCTCTCTCTATTTTTTTTAACTTGTACCTCTCTCTATTTTTTTTAACTTGTACCTCTCTCTATTTTTTTTAACTTGTACCTCTCTCTATTTTTTTTAACTTGTACCTCTCTCTATTTTTTTTAACTTGTACCTCTCTCTATTTTTTTTAACTTGTACCTCTCTCTATTTTTTTTAACTTGTACCTCTCTCTATTTTTTTTAACTTGTACCTCTCTCTATTTTTTTTAACTTGTACCTCTCTCTATTTTTTTTAACTTTTACCTCTCTATTTTTGTTTCTCCATCTTTTCCTGTGAATTCCATTCTAGCTTACACGCACACACAATGCTTTATATAATAGATTCTTCGAGACGTGAATAAAATAAAAACATTAAAAAAACAAAAAAAACGACCTTCCTGATAAAACCTGGTCCAGCTTACCCTCAAAGAATAAATAATTTCTTCCAAATTGAAGATATTATTTATCCAGAACAATACTGATCAAGAAAATATAATCTTTGTATTTTTTCTTTATTTGCGGACTGTTATCCTCATCTTCATAGTTGTTTCATCATGTTTCGGCCAACTATTTCCCTGGCCTTCTTCAGGTGGTTAACCGTGATTTGAATAGGAATGTTGAGTCTTGTAACTGTATCCTCAGTGATTACTGCCTTCCATAGTTGTTGTTGTCTCATCACATTTTGGCCAATTAATCCTTTGGCCTGCTTTGGATAGGATTGAAACTGTTATCTTCAGACAATGCGTAACTTGAACGTTAGAGATTTAATGATTCTATCCACTGCACCATGGGCCCTGGAGAAAAAGATAAATTGATATCATAAAAAAAAATAGTTTGAAACTATTAGCATTTCACTAAATGGGTCATATTCTTATTGAAAATAGAATTAAAAACCTAAAAGGAAATCAATGTTTAATTTTCTCTCGTTTTATGTTTTCTGTATTAATATTTTTTTTTTTTTTTTTTTTTTTTTTACCACTGTTAAAATTTTTACTTTTTTACGACCGGGCAACGCCAGGCGCTCCACTCTGGTTTATCATAAATAATAACTGGACAAAATAATGAGCCATTTTGATTATGGGATTCTTTTTAGTCGCAATTATTTATGGTAAATCAAACTGCTTTAAACTCTTTTTGAATATTTTTTTAAACACAAATGGATCACAAATAAGTAGGTAAAGCAATATAAATTGTTTTTTTTTTGTTTTCACAACTGAATTTGTTTCAAAATAATTTGTCACTAAAAGTAATAAAATTTAATGGATTTAAATTTTTGAGATGAGATGATTGTGTTAATTGGATTAATCAGACTAATTTTCTGAACTTGAGTGGTATTTACATCTATAGAAGTCGTCATGTTTGATAAAGGAAACCTGGGGGTTTCGTATTTAGGTCAAGTTAGAAGCAAATTTACAAAAAACAAAGTCAATAAAATATCTAGCAAAATACTAGGGTTATTATTTCTGGATTATAATGAAAAGTTTAATTGGTTAAGGGTTCTAATTACATCCCCCTCACCATTTTTTTTTTTTTTTTTTTTTTTTTTTTGTTAAAAATAATTCAGAAATAATATCTCCTAGCTTTTGCTTGATATTTTATATTGACTTTGTAATTTATATATATTTTTTTTTCTGTAAATTTATTTTCAACCTAATCTAAATATGAAACTTTGGAAGTGTGGAATTCCTCCCTTTCCTGGAGAAGGTTGGAGGTTACATCAACCGAAACATTGTGCAAATAACACAAGATGTAGTAGTCCGATTAATCCAAATACAAAATTTGATTGAATTCTGATCTATTATAAATACATCAATCTCTGATCGCAGCAAATTTATTATAAATTCTTTGATCTAATAACTTTACACCAAAACCAAACGTTTATCATATTTATGGCAATAACCGTAAAAATGTGTTGAATTGACCCAAGAATATTGAAGTTGTTTGGTTCATTTGTTGAATGGCATATCAGCCTTTTCAAGCATTTTATTCTGAAAGACAATATATATTAAAAACAATTTTTTTTTTTTTTTTTTTTTTTTTACAATTACTTGAATACAAGTTGCTATTCTAAACTTGTAAAAAAAAATTAAGCATTCATACATTTTTTGATGGAATTAACATGTAAATGATGACAATAAATCCAATTTATTTTTTTATGAATTCAAAATTTGAAATAGAATTTTGGTCGCTAAATGCATCTATTTTAAAGGCCTTGTCTTTTTTCATATATGTAATCCCCATTTCTAATAAATGAATGTTTGAAACTGCGTTTCAGTAAATGTTTGAGCCTCCATTATTTTTCAAATAGAAGAGCTCAAGCTCCATTGAACCCTTCGCCTTCCAAACACATTGACTGTTCAACTGTTTGTCAGACAATTGCCTTTAATTAATATTGATTATTGCATTCAATATTTGTGAAAATTGACATGAGTTTATGGTTCGCTATCAAATATTGTCTTTTACTGAAGTAAACTTGGCCAGAGTTTGAACAGATGTAACAAGAGAGGAAGGGAGGGGGGATTGTTTCACCATGAAAAGCTTAATTCATTTATTATTTGATTTCTCAGCATTTATTTTTTTTTTATCAATAAAAAAAAAATTGTGCTCAGAATACTAAACACCAAATCAATTTCACCAGATAAACAAGCAAGCTTGTTATTGACTCAGCCTAATTAACAAGGTGGGTGGCCACATCCCAGTCGCTTATCTAGTAACTGGAAAAGTTAATTGCTTTAGAATCTGTGTTTGTGTGTGTGTGTGTGCGTGTGTGTGTGCGTGTACATGTACAGGATTTAATTCTAAGCTAATGAACCGATCATTATAAATTTAGGGATACAGCTGTTCAGCATAGATTAGGATTAGGAGATGCAATATGGACACAAACTCTCATTTGAAAATTCAAATATTTAATGTTTACATTAAATTTGATCCATATTAGACGCCAATTAAGCAAGATTCTCCGAGTTACAATTGTTTAAAATCCCACGATGATTTTGATTCTAGAAAAGGTTAAAAATATAATCGTTTTATAAAAATTGGAACAAGGATTTTAGATATATCTTTATTTTGTTATAAGAGGATGTTCTGTTCATGAAATTTGCCCATCCTGGGACAGGTGTGTTTATATATCATCATCATCATCATCGGCAATCACTCCTCTGGTCATTTGTGGGTCCTCAGATGACTGGAGGCGATCCTTGACCTACAGACTTTATTGCTGTGGGGGCATGTGTGGGTGGTCGTCTGGGTAGTGGAAGAGGCTGAAGGAGCTGTGTTGGTAGTAGATCTCTCCTTTCTCTGCTTCTTTTTCTGCTGCTCTGTGGAGGTCATCTTCTGAATAAGCCGTGCCTTCATGGACCATCTTGCTCCACATGCCCCTCTGGAGAGCAGCATCCTCCCAACTGGTGAGGCTGAAGTGGCACTGTCTCAGGTGGGTCTTTATGTTGTCCTTATACCTCTTCTTCTGTCCTCCTTAGGACCGCTTTCCCTCTTTTAGCTTACCGTAGGCATTTGCTTTGGAAGGTGGTTGTCGGGCATGCGTATAACATGGCTTGTCCGTCTATAGCAGCTGGTGTCTGGTGATGGGATGATAGTGTGGTGATATATATATATATATATATATATATATATATATCACACACACACACACACACACACACACTGTGCAGTTTCTTTGAAAAAATATTGTAAAATGTTTTTTTTCTACAGATGAAACATTAACTCTTTGGTATTTTTTGTATATTTACACAATTTCAATTAATGTTTTACAATGAGGAAGGAAGCACCCCCACCTCATTTATTTCAAACTAGTTTTGCTGACCTTTCATAAACCAAACCATATATGTTTTTAAAACAAAGTTGAGAGTTTTTGGTAGAAATGTAATAAATTCATCTATAATTATACAAAATAAATTTATCCCCCCCCCCAACAAAGGCGGGATTGGACTTAGTAATTCACTCCCGTTCGTTTTTTTTTTTTCTTTTTCTTTTTTCTTTCCCCCGCACTTTTCTCAATAACCACCCCTTGAACTTTTTTGCACAAACATTAGTCATGGTCAAAATAAAATTTTGCCAGAACGGATTCTCCCAGATAACTCTGGTCCCCCTCCCCAAGGGGCCATTATAGGGGTAAGATTATTTCAAAATCGTTCGTCAGTTCGTACTGTTCTCGATAACCAGGCCCTGAATTGTTTTGGACATTTTGCACATCATGGTGAAAGTAAATTTTTCACTTGTGGAGGGGGACCTCCCATGTTCGGCTTGTATATATATATATATTTTTTTCAAATTCATTGCGCAAAAATATAACAACCAGATGAAGCGTATATTTGCTCGTATAAATCGATGCTTTATTTATGATGGAAAGAAATAGAATTATGTTGGAATATAAATTGTTTGCAAGAATATGTAAACATGTACCATTGAAATGCTTTTATGATTCAAGTTATTTGATCTGTGAACACAAAAGAATAAAACGGAATTGTATAAAAATGATTTTCTTTCATTTTAAACAAATTTCATACATGTTTACAACTTAAAATTTTTATTAACGACTAACGGGGGGGGGGGGGGGGTGCTTTGCCCGGTCGTAAAATACGCTTAAATATGATATTTTAATATCTCCAGATTTCATATAAAGTTGTGATTTCAAAAGTGAAAAGTATTTGAATACTATCAGCTAGAATCGAAACTGAAAGCAAAACTGTAGCATTCAAAGCTGGTGACGTTACCACTAACGTGACACGCATATGAACTGATTAAAAATAAACTAAGGTGAATGTACAAAATATGTAATGAAATTTTCACTTTTCATCCTTTAACCCCTTAAAAACTATTTTAACTGACTAAAGACCCATAAAAGAACGGTCTATAAAAAAATCCAATCATTTGAGGCCCCTAGCACCGCTCTTCGACTTTTAGTTAGTTTCAAAATATGGAGACACAGGCAGACAGACATAGCAAGTTTTATAAATTAGATTTTCACGAAATCTTGGCACCCCTTTTCTCTGTAAACAAGAAGTTCCGGGATTTAATGCCATTTCCTTATAATCTCTCTAGTTTCTGTTGTGTTCATTATTAATGTACTCTAGTTTGGATGCCGGTATTTTCAGCTAATAATCGTTTACATTATCATCTTAAGGGTATTTTTAGTCAATGAAAACAGAGACAGATTGTTTTCTATTATGTTAATTTAGGTTACAAATTAACACTTCCGGTGATGGCTGACAGTGTAACGTTGTAATAACAATAAATAAATAAAAATCAGTCGGCATTTTTTTTTTTTAACAAAAGCATTTATTTCTGTTACTCTCTCATCTCGACACAACTTAAAAAAAATCTCTCGCTGACACATGTTCATATAACCTGGACACGTTTCTCCTTCCAACCGCACGCTAGCCACCGCCTACCCATTCTGACCTTTATTTTACACATTCGTCTCCATCGGTGTAAAGTTTTTTTTTTCTTTTTTACCACAATGTCCTTTTTTTCTCCCCCCCCCCATTTTCTTTTCGCACCAGCTCTCACACACTTCCTAATTTGCATTCAAACGCTTGCCATCCATTCTTCGTTTGCTGTTACAATAAAGCATTTGCTTGAGTTTCCCGTACAAGTTTGACAAATATTTCCAATTTGATAATTTAGAATTTTTGAGATAGTGATCATTTGGATTATTCAGACTACTATTCTCATCTTAGGTGTTAGTTTTTTTACTCACAACGTTTCAGTTGACCGGGCTCTACGAACAAATTTACCTTTTGTTGACCTTTTACGAGTAAATATTTTCATTTTTTTTTTTTTTTTTTTTACACAGAGATCATCACTTATCAAGGCCCGGAAGCCACTCAGGGATAAGGGTTATTGCAAGTACATTACGTTAGTGAGGAGATTTGATGAAGTGTTTACTTAAGGGGGCGGTTCATTAGGAATTTGTTAACATTGGACTTGAAGACATCCAAGTTGTAGTCCGGAGGGAAGCAGGCAGACGGAACAGAGTTCCACAGGCGTGCAGTTCTAAGAAAGAAGCTTTGTTCATGAAATCCGCGTTTTGATTTAGGCACAGATATAGAGTGGGGGAAATTTTTCACAGTGGATTCAGCTAGACGGGTGTTTTTCGTGAAAGATTGGCGAGGGGGGACCAGGGATTGGAGTTCAGACGAGCACCTGCCATGAAAATAACGATAAAACAAGGATAGGCTTGCAACGTCTCTTCTGTGGGAGAGGGATTGCAGGGTAGAGAAAAGGGCATCCCCCACTAAACCACGAAGCCAACTAGAAAAATCACCAGCCAAACGCATATAATTCTATTTTACTGTAATGTTATGAATCAAACAATTCCAGGTGAAGTTCTTTTCTAATTCTCTTAAACAATACAAATGGAATTTATATGGGAGGAAATTCAGAAATTTCAAAAACAATTCCGGGCAAATATCACTCTGAATAATTAAGTCAACTGGAGCATTTTGAAGATCTCGTCAGTTTCAATATTAGTTACTGAACTTGAAACATTCTCATAAAAGCATTACATTCACTTCAATTGTTACCTTGCAAACTTTGGAATGAGAAATATCCAGTAATCTGACAAGATTTGAATGCAAATTTGCTATAATCTCTAACCTTCATTGTGTTCATTATTGATTTGCTCTAGTTTGGATGCGTTTGATTTTTTGGTGTCAAGTCTGCATTTTCCTTGGTTGCAATAAAGTTTGCCTTATCACACTAAGTAATCTAATTATTGAGTTTTATTGCCAGTGTGCTGCTGGCAATGTTGGGTGAACCTCCTTAGAACCGCATTATAACCAGCATATCCCATCAGAAATTAGATTGGTTAAGCCATCTTGTCTTCGCCCCTCCTCCACCTTGGAACCTGCCATTGGTCAACACCTCTTTGAAAACCCAGCATATGCCAATGTGCATAAAATGGAATGCTTTAGAATCCTACACCATACTTACTCTCAAAATCATTTAAGGATTCTTTCACAAAAACCTTCTCTCTGCCTCATTGAATATCTTATGCCACTCAAAAACTGATGCTTGATTCATGCAAGATGGTCTAAAAGCAATCTGAAGAATTCCATACGTTTCTGTCAAGCTGTTTATCAGATTAAAGCGTTGTAGAAAGCTGTTTTATAATTAATCTAATTCAAACAGACAATTCATTCTTTCTACCTTAAAAGAAATATCAATACACACACAATGGAAAATGTCAAACTTGGTGAAATAAATTTCTCAACAACCAACTAGATACGAAATAATGCCAAACATTAAAAAGTATGAACAAACTTCCAAACTAAACAAAAAAAATTGACACTAGCAAGAATAAAAATAGGCCATACACATTTAAACCATTCATATCTGTTCAAAAGCTCAAATCAGTTTCGTTGTGTTGCAGTATATAGTCAGCTAAAAATGTTTGTATTTTTAAAATAATTTAATTTTTGTATATTCTATGAAATACAGTAGAACCCCTGGATACGATGGTCCTAGGTTTTTTCAGGTTATGATGTAGAATATGATGTTTTTTCAGGTTATGATGTAGAATGTTTTTTCAGGTTATGATGTAGAATGTTTTTTCAGGTTATGATGTAGAATGTTTTTTCAGGTTATGATGTAGAATGTTTTTTCAGGTTATGATGTAGAATGTTTTTTCAGGTTATGATGTAGAATGTTTTTTCAGGTTATGATGTAGAATGTTTTTTCAGGTTATGATGTAGAATGTTTTTTCAGGTTATGATGTAGAATGTTTTTTCAGGTTATGATGTAGAATGTTTTTTCAGGCTATGATGTAGAATATGTTTTTTCAGGTTATGATGTAGAATGTTTTTTCAGGTTATGATGTAGAATATGTTTTTCAGGTTATGATGTAGAATATGTTTTTCAGGTTATGATGTAGAATATGTTTTTCCAGGTTATGATGTAGAATATGTTTTTCCAGGTTATGATGTAGAATGTTTTTCCAGGTTATGATGTAGAATATGTTTTTCCAGGTTATGATGTAGAATATGTTTTTTCAGGTTATGATGTAGAATATGTTTTTTCAGGTTATGATGTAGAATGTTTTTTCAGGTTATGATGTAGAATATGTTTTTTCAGGTTATGATGTAGAATATGTTTTTTCAGGTTATGATGTAGAATATGTTTCTTCAGGTTATGATGTAGAATATGTTTTTTCAGGTTATGATGTAGAATATGTTTTTTCAGGTTATGATGTAGAATATGTTTTTTCAGGTTATGATGTAGAATATGTTTTTTCAGGTTATGATGTAGAATATGTTTTTTCAGGTTATGATGTAGAATATGTTTTTTCAGGTTATGATGTAGAATGTTTTTTCAGGTTATGATGTAGAATATGTTTTTTCAGGTTATGATGTAGAATATGTTTTTTCAGGTTATGATGAATGTTTTTTCAGGTTATGATGAATGTTTTTTCAGGTTATGATGAATGTTTTTTCAGGTTATGATGAATGTTTTTTCAGGTTATGATGTAGAATATGATGTTTTTTTTTTGGTCCCTGGTTATGGTATTTGCCCCGCCTTACGGTGTTATTTGTAACGTTATTTGATTATGTACTGTACTGTATTTTATTGAATGTTTAATGCCACATCCCGGGGTTCTACTGTAGTTAAAACTTTTAAAAAATAAATAAAATCACAAAATTATATCTTAAATGTTTTATTCTTAAATGGAAATAAAACGTAATTTTAAAGAATTTTATTTTGGATTAAAAAAAATTCTAAAATGAAAAATATTTGACAGTTAATTCTCAAGATTCAATTATTTTATCCCTTTTTATTTTTAATTTGACAATCTTATGAAAATATTTTAAAGAAATGTTTGTCAAAATTTAAATTTCTAATAAAATTGGAACATTTTATTTAGTTTAGAATAAAACCTTTAGCACTTCTGAATTCAAGCTTTGTTTTTATTTTCCTGGATACAAGTGGAGACAATCAATTGGAAATGGATGTCATCCTTTGTAAATTGTTTTAATTTGTTTAGCAAAATGTAAAAAGAAAAATTTGCACATTCTTCCACTAGTGATTGTTTTTAAAGTATTTGTGAGTATTTTCATGAAAACTGCTGTATGTGATAATTTTAATTTATTACGGAAACTGTTTTTCTAATAAAGCATTTTATTTAATTCAATAAATGTTCTGGTAATGTTTTCTGTCGTGATGGTATGTTAATTTACTTGTTTTATTTTTTGAAAACTTAAGCAAAAGTTTAATAAATTTTGTGGTTATCTCCAGTTGTCCAAAATCAAATTCTTATAAAAATTAAAACTGAAGGAGCTAAACTGCAGAAGTGCGAAACCTTTTTGTACATTCTTATTCATAATTCAAACTTTAAAATATATTTAAAAAGGGGGGAAAAAAAAACAAAAAAAAACCTTGATTTCCACAATTCAATTTTCTGAACATTTCCAATGTTTGAAAATCAAATAAGAGTTGAAGTGTCGTTTTAAGTTTCTGATTTGTTCAAGTAAGTCAGTTTGTCACGCTTCAGTTTGAAATGGCATTTTCAACATTAAATGTGTAAATCGAATGGACATATCTAAAGAATATCCGTTCTTATGTATTTTTTAAAAATATTTTTTGTCATAAACCAACTTCGACAATTTTTTTTATCCTTTTCACGATTTTTTATTTTTTTTTTTTTTTACTTAAAATAAAACTCGTTTGTTTTCATTTCTTCCACATCTGTTAATACCCCCCCCCCTTCTTCTTGCAGATCTCAAATTTCTTGAAATGAGTCAGATTATTTCCTGGTCGCCTCCATCGTATTGATGTTAGTTTATTTTTTATATATATATATATATATAGATTATTTTTGTTTGTTTAAAAGATTCTGTTTCGTCATCGTCATCAGCTTCAAGTATTTAAACAACACTAGTCTTGTGATACGGCTTTACTGGGTCAAAAATTCTTTCAGACTTAAATGTCACGATCAATTTTATTTACATCTATGTAACCATCTCCATACGCACCCTTTCCCTTTTTCCCCCAAATCCAACACCAATTCGTTGTTAAAAACTATCACAGGATTTACATGAATAAAATGGATCACATTATGGAAAATCTGTTTCATTACAATAAGTTCACCCAACAGTAATGCAAAATAATAAAAAAAAAAAATAAAAATAATGCATTTGATTTATTCGTTTAAAGGGTTTTGAATAATCAGGCTTTAAAAATATTCCACTAAGATGCATTTGCTCTACATAAAGTTTTTCCTTTTCCAACACTCCAATTCCTCTCTCCAAATGACAAAAATGAAACTAATTATAAAATAGTGTCAAGTTTAACTAACCATGAAATAAATTAATAAATTAGCCTATGATATATTAGAAAAAAAAAAGTTTTTTTTTTTTTTTTTTTTTCTATAGCGTCGATTGGTTCAGGGTCGCCTGACGAAATCTCATTCACTGAAAGAGATGGCTGTTTGTAGCGACCAAATGAAACTGTTTACCTTTTGAATAAATAATAAAAATGTATATGAGAAGAGAGAATGAGTTATGAAATCTTTATACATTTACTATGAACTAAGGAGGTAGATAAACTAGTTTATGGATCAAGGTTTTTTTTTTCCTGTCTGGTGTGCTAACGACTAATAAATTGTTCTCCAAATTTTCAAGTAGCCTATCAGTGAATATAGAAATTGAAAATATAGACAACAGGTGTAAGAATCATCATTACCAATAGTCTTAGCATCGCATTTTTAAAAAAAAAATTTTCAATGAAGAGAAAGGGGCCAAGATACAATATACTCAGATGTAGTAACAGACATCTTGCTGCTAAACTCCCTACATAGTACCCCTGGAACTTAGTTCCCTCATCAAAGTGGCAATATGCCTTGTTTGAGGTAAAAATATAATTTAAAAAAAAAAATTTTTTTTTTTTAAATAGTGATTTAGAAATTGACGATTATTTTGAATTAGTTTTGACTATTGTGATCACTAGGTCTAGGACAACAGCATATTCTTGTCATTGTTTGTATACTCGAGTATATATCCAACACAGATACAATTAATCAACTGAGAACCACATCACTCTACATAAAAACATAAGATATCAATGGATATATACCTGCGAGTCAAAACAAGGAAAAGAATATGCTGTTGTCATAGCTCTAGTGATCATTACCTAAATAAGGCAATAATTAAAGGTGGAGGAAAAGGGTGTTGAAAATACTTTTTATTTTTATTTTTTATCTCGTGACCTGAAGAAATCAAATTATGCCTGCCTGCATATGCGTTGCCACAAAAACCTGTTTATAATTATATACCTTTGCTTTGTATTGAGGTTTCTTGAAATAAATAATATACCCAGAACCTTTTTAATATGGAGTTGACATATAGGACAATGACAATTTCTGATGTACAAAAAAATTTGCGCATCTTTTCATGCATTCATTTATTTATTTATATTTCTAATCGAAAATACGTTTTCAGGTCAAAGATGTGAATAAAAAAAAATTTTCTTTAAATCTATGATCCAACCCACCAATTATGGATAGAGCAGTTACAAACCTTACAAATATAAGACTTGTCCAGTTTGTCCGGGGGCGGGAGTACAAGGACTTGTAGTTCATCGGAGCACCTACCATTAAAATACTTGTAAAACAGGCAGAGGGATGCGGCATTTCCTCAATTGGGAAGAGGTTGAAGCCTAGCTAACAGTGCAGGACCTGTTAGGTTGGCGACTCTTTTGAACCCTGTCAGAATGAAACTAGTAGCAGATGCACCAGCTCAAATCTGACAACACTCTATACATGAGTAATTGGTGGCTTTGTAGAGACACAGGATATTCTCAGGCTTAAGTAATTTTCTAACACAGTAGAGAGAGCCCACCTTCTTTGCAGCAGCCTTGGCAATGTCCTTGATGTCTCTGTTGCAACTCCTGTGAATGTTAATCTGAGGAGTTTGACCAAAGTGCTTTCACATTTTACAAATATAAGACAAGATCTGAATAATAAATACTAAAAGACTACTGACCTTTGGGCAAAGATCAGTGTAGTATCTGTTCTGATGCTACACTTAACCTTTTCTGTTCTAGGTCAGTGGAGAAGAAATCCTTCATGACTGAGACAATTTAAATTTTTGTTCTTATCCAGAGTGTCGTTTTCCTTTTTGGGAGCTTGATTTTTCTCCACATTAAAAACCGATCCTGTGTCTAACTCTGCCTTCGTGGGGAGGCAAATAAATCGGAATAAATGTTAATAGGGAGTAGAAGCTATGCTTAATAAGAACAATTTTTCTATTAATAGAAAGTTATACAAATTAGCATCAGACATTCTTGATTGTTTCTGCTCCATTTCTTATGTGTTGATTCTTTCATGGTGTGTACAGTAACCGTAAAATAAATAAAAAAAATCTACATATCTTCTAAACATGAATTTTTAACTTTTTATTAATTTTTGAAAATGACTCTTGCTGGTTAAAATTTTATAATCTGTCATATAAATTTCAAACAATTTCTACATAGCTTTGATATGTACACAAAAAATAAATAAAACCGAAGCCAAAATTATACAATTATCTTTTAATGCCCACTTCGGTTTAATATACTATTGTAACATTGCATATGAGCGATTGTATTAGCAGCAGGAGCAACGTTTGAACACGTATGCAAATTAGAAAGTGTGCGCGAGCTGATGCGAAAATGAGGGGGGGCGCACCATGAATGGAAGTGCAAAATGAAGGGAGAAAAAAGCGTGTGATTGGAAGAAAGAATGCGGTTGAAAAAGATGGACATATAAGAAATGACTGTTGATGGTCAAAACATATTAAAATAGATGAATAATAGTTTAAGAGGATGCCATTTTGAATTGTTTTTGATTTTAAGCTTTAATTTTTGAAACGCATTGAACTCTGCTTACAAATGTTACTTCAAACTTAAATATGCATTCTTGAATGGCAACCAGATGATTTTGTAAAAATGTGCGATAAATAATCGAATACCTGCTTCATAAAAAAAAAAGAAACAAAAAAACCTGCCTACGATTTTGATCTGAGAAAACCAAACGTTAACGGCAATTCCTTTCCCATGGTTAATTAATCAAAATTCCTTTTCATGTTTATGGGCGATTCTTTGTGCGTTTTATTTCTTCTAAGATTTGTAGCACCTTCTGTAAACTATGTAAAATCAAATTTCAGATGGGTATTAGTTACAAAATAATCAGCATAATAATGAAGAAACCATCAGCTGTTAAATTGCCTAACATATTTATAAAATCCTAACTGTATTAACTTGGTGTTGCCGTGGTGTGTGGGCGTTTACAGAAAAACATCTATATATTAATATGCTAATTCACTTCGACCGTTATCATCTTGACATCCCTTAAAAGGAAAGTGGAATATTCTAAAAGGCTAATAAACATTTGGTTAATAAAACAAAAAAAAAAAAAAAAAGTTGCAGTTGGAAAACCGACATTGAAACCATCATCAAACATAATTGAGAAACAAACTATTCTCCTTTATGGTCACTCTTTATTAGTTAAATATCATTAAAACCATTTCCTCTCCAAAATAAAAATAAAAAATGTGTCAGTCTTTTTATGGTTTCACATTGACTATTTTATAATTTAAAAAACAAATTATGTTGAGAGGAGACTATTTTTTTTTTTTTAATTCATTATTAATGGAGATATGATACTGAAGGCAAAACTAATTTTCGTTGTTTTATTTTTTCATGTCCAATTCTGTTTACAAACACACCGTAACATTGCCGTTGCATGCAAGCAAGAAGAAAGAAATAAAAATCCTAGTCAGCATTTTTTGCTTTTTTTAACAAAAGCATTTACTACCATTACTTTTGGCATCATTTAAAAAAAAAAGTCTCTTGCTGCCACATGTCCATTTAACCTGCCCATGTTTCTCTTTCCTCCCATTGCATGCAGGTCACAACTGGGTCATTCTCATCCTCGCTAATTATGTTCCCATTTTCTTCGAAACTGACTACTCCCAAGCACGTGCTGTCCTTTTTCTCTTTTCTCCCCTTTTTTTCTTGTGTACACTTTCTAATTTGCATATGCATAATTTTTGGACTACTACTGCTGCTAATCTCTTCGCAAGTCGTCATCCTTCACTGCTGCTGACACTTTCTTCACATGCACTATATTTACACAGCTTCCCTTTCCTAAATAAAAATTCTTTAAAAGAATTAAATTAAACCTGCCTGAGGCACTAAAAGAAAATGAGGAAAAAAAACTTAAAATGTTCACACAAAACAACATGAATAATTGAATCCATATAAAAATGTATTTGTGTATAGTCTGTTCAATATTTCTATTTTATACTTTTTTTTTGTCAGGAATCTGTTTCCTTATTTGCATATGTGCGTTTTTTCTGCTGCTGCTGCTGCTCTCTTTGCAAGTCGACATCCTTTGCTGCTGCTGATACTTTCCCATGCTCTCACATGCACTATTACAACACCACTCAATAACTTTTGAGCCGACCTAATAATAAAGTAAACATTTTTCAGCAAAAATACCTTATTCATCAACATAGTCGCATTCTAGGTTTATTCCGATGCCCCCTTTTGTAGAATGATTCGTCTTTGGTTTCAAAATTTGCCCTAATTTCCAATATTACTTTATTGGAGCCAGACCCCAATCTTTGAAACATTCTTTTAAGGTCTGCAAATTTCCAGTAATCACTGGGGAATCGGATCTGAAGGATCGGATTGGTGCAAAAACAGTTTTATGTGCAAGTTTGTCCGTTATTGCAATCACTTTGTGATACAATGCATTGGCTTAGTAAAAAAAAAAAAAAAAAAAAAAAAAAGTACTTTTTGTAGCCATTTTTTGTGACTTCGTAGTTTAGCAACATCTGTTCGGTGATCATGATACCATCCTCCTAGGGATTATCTTTTTTGTGGTCTGTTATGCCTGAATTAAATTTTTTTTTTTTTGGTCTGCCATGCCTAAATTTGTAATAGCATATTGAATCGATACGCCTCAAGAATACCCATTTATTTGTCTTTTTCATTGTTTCTATTGACAGTATAAGTTTGAAAGAATCATGTTGTCATATGTATATCATTTTTAATGTATTTAAAAATAGGTTTTAAATGAATCTTTTATGATGGAACCGGATGAATTTCTTGTTGCAAAGACGTTTTCCAATGTATAGATTTCAATAGAAGAGAGTTCTGACCATTCCAATTTCGAAATCGGACACAGAATAATAGGAGATATTTACATTCGTACAAAATTGAAAAACGCAGACTAACGTCTGAAACAAAGACAAAATGTCTCGTTTTTATTGACAACTGCTTTTCCTCGTTTTCTTTTATTTGGCTGATTCTTTAAAATCAGAAACAGAATGACACATTGATGTTTTTTTTTCTTCATAGTCTATTCAAAACGCTTGCAACATTATGAATATAAAAATAAAATACACTGAGATGTTTCTAAAAATCCTGATAAGAGATGCAGAAAGCGACTTGAATGATTCAGTAAAATTTGTAACCAAGATATTTTATCATCCAAATCAAAGAGTCTAATTTTTTAAATGGTTTATCAATAAAAATATGTGTTCGTTATAACTGTAAAAAGGAAAGAAAAACTTTACTGGATATAATTTTAAAATTATCAGCCTAAACCAGATTTGCCTTCGGTGGTACCATATATACTTTTATTTTCTATATTTATATTTCTCTTGATCTGACTGTCCCGTTCCACTGTTTCTCTGAAACTACTGAACCGATCTGACTGAAATTTTGTATGGACATTTGTTATCAAGTGCAGCGAACTAAGTATTATGGTATCCGTTCAATACACAGTTAGATTAATAGGTATGAGTCACTATAATACCACATTTACTGTAAAGGTTTGGCATAAAGCACTTGTTCTAAGTTAACGGGTTTTTATTTGTCTGTTTTTAACAGGCTAAAAAGTCCACTTACACAATAATGACGACCATTTTAAAATGGAATAGTGGTGATACTGTCTTGCTTTGACAGTTAAAAAAAAAAAAAAAAATCAATTACACCATCTAGTGGGAATGATCTCGTTTTCTACAATTCCTTTCTCACAATCTTTTGAATAGTTTTTCTCTACTCTTTCCCGGTTATCATGGAAGGTGCTCGATTGAGCAAATCTAATGTCATAAACCGTTCAGATAAAGCAATCAAATTTTATTCAATCCATTCATCATTTTCCATCTTATGATGTTGACCATCATTTAACAAACAAACTATCTCATTAATCTTCAACCATATTATAATATATATTTTATAATATATTTTTTTTATAAATCTATTTATTATCCATAGAGATTCATTAACAATCATCAGTGCGGCTTATATAACTGTACGAACCGTATCCTAGGACCACCGTATCCTGGGGTTCTTCTAATATATATGTCCAAAAACATATGCGATCATTCGGATCTTAGGAGAGATTATATATAACTGTACCACCTGTTAAATGATTTGAACTCTGGACCCAAGTAAATGCAATCCACATTCTTAACTATTCATACATCTATATTATCTTATTTTATTTATGAATCTGTGTTCGATCTGTTAAGAGAGAAAAGATACACTTATTTACATTTATATTGGTGATCTGAAAAGGTTACAGGGGAAACAACCAAGCAAAAAAAAACAAACAAAAAAAACAACAAACAAACTAAGCAAAATTCATCCTAAAGCAGTAAAAAAAAATAAAGCTGGCTTGCCAGGACACCATATACACAAATGTAGGCAAACTTGGGCATAGTTTATTGGTTTGAAAATATAGGTTCTTTTTTACCAATTGTCATACAATTTTAACCATAGTATTATAATCTTCAAAAAGCCTGCAAATTTTCATGTAGTTTTGTCTCGACCAAAGATATTAGCATTTCAATATTCAATTTGGCAAAGAGTGTGTGTGTGTATGTATATATATATATATATATATATATATATATGATTCATATATACAGCATAATCACGTTAACACACTGGTTCTCGTCAGATCACCGAAGTTAAGCAACATTGAGCCTGGTTAGTACCAGGTGGGTGACAATTTGGAAATTCTAGGCGCTGTATGTGCTCTCCGCTTATCTCAGCATTTGTTTGCAGTTGTTCTGTACATACACTTCATTTGCCACTGATATTTAACAATGTTTACTCATGAGGTGTTGTTGGAGATTGTGCACCTCCTGCCACAAAAATTTAATGCACAGGCACCTCTTTGTGGGTATCAAAAGACTGAAGAAGTCTGTCCTGTTGTTATATATATCCCCCCCCCGAACCTTTGTTGATTCAAATGATCTAAAATAACAGCAAGGGAGGGGGGGGGCTTGATTCCAAATATTTCTCTTTTGGAAATAGGGTACGGTTATGAATATCTCCAGTATCCAATAATCTTTATACACTGAAATTTATTTTATGTATGAAAACCAAAGAGGAAAGATATAAAAAATGAGAAATATTTGGAATCAAGTATCCCCTTGTTATGATTTCAGAACTTTGAAACCATAGTAAGTTTTAGTCTCCCCTCCATCTATGCCAGAAGTTTTGGGGAATATATGAAAAAAGGGAAATTATCAAATTCTATGTTCATCAATGTTTTGTCTTTATTTCAAGACTTCTTTGAGATGAATAATTTGAAGAAAATAAAATACCAGTACAATACTTGAAAATATACTTGTTTATAATATGAAAAGGATGCATTGTTTTATTTCAGAATGAAAAAAGCTGTTAGCATTCAAAGTGTGTATAGTGTTTGGCATGGAGTCAGATTTTTAACATCTTATAATCGTCAAAAGGTTTTCTCTTAATAAATCGAACAGTTTCTCAGATGACTACATTCGTAAATTGTATGTGTGTGTATATATATATATATATATATATATATATATATATTTCCATTGTTGGATTTTGCTGCAGCTTGATTGATCTGTGTTAGTTAATAGACTTGTGTGTGGTGTGGTTGCTCAAGTGGCAGACTACTCACCTTGCATGCAAAAGACTTTGGTTTCAGATCCCAAGTTTGGAGGTGTCTAACTAATGAGCCCAAATAAGGGTTTGTTGGCTGTCATGGCTCTTGTGTGCTGCAACATTATTTGACTGTGGAAATAATTATATAATCTCTCGCATTCTGAAAATTTTATATATATGTATATATAACCCAAGAACAACTGGATTTTCTTATTTCTCTGCTCAGAAAATGTTTCTTATTTTGGAATGTAAATTCAGAAGAATATCCAAACCTTGGAATTAATTCTCTAATGTTAAAATCATTTAAAGCATTTGGTACCTTCATTAAAAAAAAAAAAAAAGTTGATTGATTTTTAGAGTTAAATTGTTCTGTATATGCTATTCTGCTGCTTAAATGATAAATAAATTACTCCTTAGATTGGTAGAGAAATCTACCCCCCCCCCAACCCCGAAAGAATATCTTTTGGAGATGCAGTTGATGTAAAAATTATCTTCAGGAGGAAAACCATGCAGTCTGTTGCCAATCTACTCAGCCAATGTGTGTGGGCGCCATTGACTATCAGCTGAGAATTATCTGCAAATCAAATGATTTTTCAAGCTGTGCAGGATTCGTTCGAGAAATCCTGAAATCCCAGTTGCATTGCGTTCTTGCAGCTTTTCAAACCTCATCTTGGGAGTTTTGAATGTTTTTTTTCAAAAATTTAACAAGAATTAACATAAACTGAAGTTGTATTGTTGGTGTCGGCAAGAAGTTGTTTGTACACAAGTCATTACTTGTGATTGCTCACTGGCAAAAAAAGAGGGCGGAGTTCCCTGTAATCTGAATGATTTCCAGTATTTCGCTTGAAAGTCTTCATGCAAATCACCTTTTCTCTCGGAGCCATTGGTTTTCTGTGGAATGTGCGTACACACAGCATAATCACGTTGACACACCTGTTCTCTTCAGATCACTGAAGTTAAGCAATATTGAGCCTAACTAGGATCAGATGGGTGACCATTTGGGAACTCTAGGCGCTGTATGTACTCTCCACTTATCTCGGCATTTGTTTCCAGTTGCACTGAACCTCTATTTGCCACTGGTATTTAACAACACTGACTCAGGAAAGGTGTGGTTGGAGATTACGTAACTTTGTGTTAGTTCGTTCCCTATGGACTTGAAAACAGCTGGGACGATTTTTATGAAATTTTACACTAAAGTACTCTATGTGCCTGGCAATGTTCTTATAAAAGACATTCAGATACAAAACCTTTTTAAGTATCGATAATTGTAATAATCCGATGTAAGAAGTTAACACCTTACACAGTCTAACATCACAAGTGCATTTGAGAAGTTTTATCACAACACAAGCTGAAAGGACCAACATATAAGATCAGTAGTAGGTTCTTTGATATGACAAGGATGAGTTCAAAATGCTTCTGTTTAGAGCACAATTGAAGCATGATACTTGACTTTTGCATTTTAAACTTCAATGCAAGCCATTATATATATATAAATGATTTTATAAAATCAGCAGTAGGTTCTCTACAGTGCAATGTAGACTACAGTGTATTGTGAACTAAGTCACTGTGGGGCGCTATGTAAAGTTTTCTCCCAGGTGTACTGTGATGGGTTATTAACTAGAGAAGGCAATCAATCGTTTTGATTGAAAAATGGTCGATTTCATCGATTTTGATCACAATAAAAATATGGAAGTGTAAAACCTCCATTGATCATCCTTTAATCCCGGGCAACGTCGGTCTTCCTGCTAGTGTGTCCACAAAATTTATTTATAGAGACATTTTACAAACATCATTGGACTCTTTTCTATTTATCTCACGCCCTATTTTCCCTTTGGCTGTGTAAATACCATCGGTAACTGCAAATTGGAGTCACCCTCTTTAATTGGATTTACGTTTTGTTTTCTCTTAATATTGTGTGTCTTATCTGTTTGTCGTCAAAGATTGTCAACAAAGTAAGACAATTAGCCGAATGACACTTGACAAAGGCGTTTGACTCTTGGGTGGCGGCGGAGGTGGCTGGTGAGGTTCGTGCTTATCAGTCGAAATAAATGGAGGAATGATAAAACACAACAGATTTTCGTTTGTAATATTTATTGAAGTTTGTCTTTGTTTTCAAAAGAAGTTTCACTATCGTTTCTTGAAATTAGTCTTGCTTATAATCTTTGTAAAAAAAATTGTCAATTTGAATTGTTTGGCAGACGAATGTTTTTGTTCGACAATAAAAAATAAAAAATGTTTAAATGTTTGCTGGAAAACAAATAAGACAAATTAAATGTGGGGAAGTGGTTGTGTTGAAATGGATACCAGCGTTGACTGACGACATTGTGTGGCATCTCTGAGCCCTGTTGAATCCATGTTACCTCTTAAATGCTGGCAACCTTCCCATGGTTATCGTTTGTGAATACCGGATTTTAAAAGGGAATGTGGGAAACCAATGCTAACAACAGAATCTAGCAACTAAAAATGAAAATTTTTAACAATTTGGCTGATTTGTATGAAATTAAGAAATTAAAATCTGCCTTAAAGAATTTTTAGAACTTCCAAATCAGCATCCATTTTTATCTTAGAACTAGAGGACAGAGCGGGGGTGGGGTGGATTGGCGACTTGCCGGGCTGTAAGATATCCTCAGGGTTTGCAAAGGCTTGAAAAGTCTTGGAATTTTGACTTTTGCCTTGAAAAGGCTTTATTTCTGTTAGTAACTTGCAAAATATTTGAAAATCTTTGAAAATATGGGAGATGTCTTGAAAAGGACTTAAAAATCATATGTCCAGTAAAATATAATGCTTTCAGAAAGTCAGCCTCTAAAACAAAAACTGAACTGGCTAAGCTCAAAGAAATGCTTCAAACTAAACAAGAATTGAAAAAGATTCAAAATCGCTGAATGATAGTGTAATGGTGAAATAATTGACCAGTTTTGTTGTGTATTAGAGAACTTCATGTAAATAACTGTGTGACCTTGAAAACTACCGCGAGAGATAAATGAAAATGACTTTTTTTATTTTTTTTGTCAATTAAGTTTTTTTGTCAATTATATCATTGTTTATATATAACATTTAGTCTGGAGAAGGCCTTGATAAACTTTGAAAAACCCTTGAAAATAAGCATTGAAAATCTGTACGAACCTGGATGCTTAATCATTTTTAAATTTATGCAGACTTTGTATTTATTACTACAAAGCTAATTCTCTATTGAATATTATTGTACCTAATATATAGTACTGATTTCCAAAGGGTTTTAAAAAATAATGACTTTGGTACCATCAACTAGAATTGAAACCAAAACATTTAGCACTCCAACTGAGTCTCCTACCGATGTAGCTATCAAGAGATAGATAAGTTTTAATATTAAACTATTTGAAGAAATGAATTTAGGCATGCACAGAAAAAGTAAAGAATATGTTGGCAAGTTGAAAAAAACATTTTGCATTTAAACTTGCCGATATATATTTCTGTATGTGTTATTCATCCATCCAAACAAAGATTTTACTCGTTATAAACCATCCTTGGTGTATGATTACTATTTTCTGTTAATTTCGGTGTTACGTGACCAGTTGTTTAAGAGTTTATTAGTTAAATATTTATACGCGCACACACACCTGTTTTATTTATATAGATTTGGTGTGAGTTTTCTTGGTTTTTTTGGGTTTTTTTTTACTTAAAATAGGACGTCATCATTTGTATTTGTACTCTAACATGTCTAACAAGGACACTTTGTGGGAGTTGAGCAATGAGATGCCATCCATCACTGTTGCATGCCATGGGGAAAAGAGACGGAAGAGGGAGTTGATATTGTCACCTATGGGCTGAAACGCACAACTGCTGGAAATAAGGGGTGATAACCGTGTATGTCTCAAACTGGAAGTGTTGTACATCCTGTGCATGTGTGCAGACTAGTTTTTAAACTGATGTGTTTATATATTGCGCTTGAACAGTCAGTCAGGAAACTTGGAGGAAATTCCAAAGTTTAATAGTTTGAGAGAAAAAAAAAAAACTATTAGAGTAGAAGACTTTGCCGCATCTAGGGAATCCCTACAGTGTAGGGGTGGGAATTTGCTGCTTGTCAGTTTGGGATATTTAAATTGAGGGACACAAGTGCTTGGAGTTCGTCAGAGCTCATCCCATTAAAGTACTTGTAAAATAGGTACAGGGATGCAACATTTCAGCGATGGTACAGAGGTTGGAGTTTGGTTGATAGTGTGGCACCTATTATTAGGTTAGATTTTTTTTTTTTTAACCTTGTGTAAGAATGAAAGCCTCGTGGTAAATGCGCACCGATCCAGATCTGGCAACAATACTCCATGTATGGGTGAATTGTGGTTGTGTAGAGATTGTTTTCAAACTCTGTTTTTATTTTCTTTGAAATGCATCCATAAAGTAGTCAGACTTTGTGGACACTTTGTTGATTGATATGTGTTTGTTCAATGCTCCTTATTTTATTTAGTGGACCTGTAAATTTATTTGTCTGCACTTTTCTCAATAACTACGCCTTGGAATTTTTAAAACATTTTGCACAAACATTAAGCATGATATGAGCGTAAAAAAAGTAACGGGATGGATTTTCTGGGAAAACTTTTGTGTTAAAATTGACACTTTTGTGCTTATTAAAAAAAAATTGATGCCTTGGGTTTTTATAAAACTTTCTGAAAAGTTGTAACTAACTGATTTCTATATAATTTTGTTTGTCTATACTTCACGATAACCCTTGAGTGTGCCCCAGGGGTTCTTTTAGGGCTAATAAAAACACTCCGTTTTGGGGACTATTTTACCATATTTGTCCCAAATTTTCTGTGTATGTCTATTCAGCAGTTTTGCATGGTGCTGAACTCAAATTTAAATATGTTAGGGCCTTGGGGACTTTTGGGGCTAAATGGAGGGGGAGGGTGGACTTAGTCATCTCCTTTTTTGCATGGTGCAGAACTCAACTTTACATATTAATAACTTAAGCTGCACCGTTTGTTCAATTTCACGAAGATTTGACGTCCCCTGGGGACTTTTGGGGCTAAATGGGAGGGTGGGGACAAATGCTGAACATAGTCATTTTTTCTTTTTTATGCCTCGTTCACTGTGCACTCACAGGGGACCATGCACTTGTTTTATACAAACTTGATTCCAATCTAAAGTAAATTCTTTGCCTCTCCATTTAGTACTTAATAAAAGTAAGGGATTAAAAAAAATATATCAAATAAAATTTATTCATGGTTAGATAAACATCAGAAAATGTGTGGAGGCGGGAAGCTGTCAACTAATCACATTCCTGCAATACTGAGGAGAAGAGTGTGATTTTCTTTCAAGTTATAACATCTTTTATGATTTAGGAGAAAAAGCTTTCTATTGCTATTTAATTTTTAAAGAAAGTACTTGTCTACTTATTTTTATTTTGTTTTAAACTACTAGACATTCTTCCCAGCGTTGCTCGGTTGTAAAATACGCTTAAATATATCTTAATTCATGCAGAATTTATATTATTATTATTATAGTCTATTCTCTTTTAAGTCTCAGTTTAAGTCGACTAACGCTTGCCAACTTCAAAATTTTTTTTATTTTGACCCGTTACCAACTATTTTTATTGGCTAAAAACCAAATCGATTTGTTCCACAGGTCCAAATCTCCTCTCTGTGTGCGTGTGTGTATATATATATATATATATATATATATATATATATATATATATATATATACATGTTAGAAGTCTGTTAACTAAAGATTTGCAGTACTTTTACAGACTGTTCGACGCACACGAACAAGGTCAGTTATATTTCAAAATGACAATTCTATATTCCAAATTTCCAGATGTTGTCCATCTTACCGTTTATTTCTTTCAGCATGTTGAAATATTAAATTCTTGGCAGCACCTGTTTCATAGCATAAAATTATTCATGTAATTGTGTTAATTTATTACACCCTGACTCATCTAAAGAATAGGAGCTTATCAGTTATAAAAGCAAATAAAGGAATATGGCATGATTACAAAATCGGAGAAGTTGAAATTGTTTTCTTTTAATCACGCCATCTTATACAAGGTGGAACGATAAATTTGTCACCCTGAAGAAAACAACACTACAGCTTTATTTTAAAAATTTTCTTGTAAAAAATCAATTCAGATAACTTGAATATGTAGTAGAGCTGATAACTGTTCGATGTAGCCACCTTCAGCCTCAATCACCGTCTTGGTACAGGCTCGGAACTGGGAGCATGCCTTTTCCACAAGTGCTGGCAGGAGCTCAACGAATACTCGGCAGATGGTGTCGATCAGGTTGGCTTTGGTGTTGTGTGAGGTCATGTTGATGTTCTTGACGTATGACCAAAGTTCAGCGGGTGTAGGTTAGGGGAGGAGAGGGGGTCAGTGAATGAAGGGTACAGAGTTGTAGCATTCCTTCTGAATTCAATCCTGGATTTCTTTAGACTTTTGGGCCAACGCTGAGTTCTGCTGCCACACTCCAGGTCTGCCAGCATCCACCTGATTGCACCAGGGGATCACCACTCTCTTCAGCACATCCAGGTACACTTTGGTGTTGACTTTCAAGCAGACTTCGAAGATGTGAGGAGGCATGATGTAACCCTCACTTAAAGCCATGCCAAAGACCATAACGATGGCTGGAAACTTTGAGTTGTGCCCTTAAGTGTTGAACCATCAGGATTTGCATTTTGAGGGCGCTGGCAATGATCCTGTGGTCATAATAACATAAATAACAACGTGAGGCGGAGCAAATACCGTAACCAGGGGCGGAAAAACATTCCACATCGTAACCTGAAAAAAAAAAACATATCCTAGGGCAACATCCCGGGATTCTACTGAAAATAGTTTGAATTATAAAACGAAAATTAGCTGTTAGAATGCCATATAATGCAATGGAGCTTTATTTTATTTTTTATTTTTTTGTAATTATCTCTGTTAAGACAAGGACACTATTTGTTATAACAGGGGCGGAGGTTAGTATGTAACCCAGCAAAATATTGTTATACGTATCTGTTCATCACGTGACATTATACAAAGAAGCAGCAGCAGCTAACTTGAAGTTATAATTTTGGTAAACCTGGCAGCAATTACTTTTTCCAAATGACTTTAATTATAAAAAGTAAAAGTCGTTGGATGCCAATGAATGCCCTCATTTTTGACCGCATCGGGACACGAGTTGTGAAGACTCGTGATTTTTATTTTTACTGAATACGGATGCACGCTTGATGTAATTCAATATTTCTCCGCTGGCTGACATTTTTCATGAACTGATATATGAGACGGAGTTGTGTTTTAACATTTTGTAAAATAAATTTTTTAATCATATTTTTGTTGAGATAAAAAAAAAAAATTTAAACAAATATTTTTGCTAGTTTTTATAATGATCAGACGATTATAATGAATTTGATACAATCGGCTGATAATTTGTGCAGATTTTGAACCGGACGTATCTAAGCGTCCATTCGGCTTTGCCCGGGACATGACGTTAACTGTTTGAGTTTGCGTGTAATCTGATGTAAGACGCCGATCTCAATGCGCAGTAACAAGCAGGCGACTCTAATAAATATTGGAAGAATAAATAAATAAAATAAAACGACGTGTTACATGAAAAGCCTGGAAACTAAAAACACTATGAATTTATCAAACAACTACGGATGTCTGAAGTGTGTATGTGTGTGTATATATATATATATATATATATATATATATATATATATATATATATATATATTCGTATTCCTGTTTGTTTGTTTGTTCACAATTTGATTAATAGATACAAAAGGTCCATTACTTAATTAGTTCATTCATTCCTATATATATATAGTATGGTTCTTGCAAAATATACGATTAAGAGGTGACCTCATTCGCATATCACATTAAGGAAAATCAATTTTATTAAATAGTGGTATGTTAGTTTTTGTTTATTGTAAGAGAATTGTTTTAAGTGTTCTATTTAAGTTTATTTAAATTTGCTTTATATTGATAACATATTTAATTTATTTTTACCGACATCGATTTTTCTATAAACCGATTAGTTATTTCCCCTGTGGATCAACTTTTTTTTTTTTTTTTTTTTTTTTTTTTTCGGCGGATAATCAAACTAAAAATAATTCACACAAACTTTCCAGCATTATTTTTGGAATTAGTTTGAATAAAATAATTTCCAGCATGATTTCGCAATGAACGTTGTGGTCCAGTGGATTTTTTATTTAAAAAAAACAAAACAAAACAAACAAGCCAATTCAATTACGATTCTTTAAAACAAAAACAAAACCTTCATTTACATTTTTTTACCAGTTTTTTCTTCACATTTTTTTTATGTAAAAAAAAAAGTTATGTTAATTTTTTTTTTTTACATAACTTTTTTTTTTTTTGATAATACAAGTTATAACTCATCATTTTTATAGAATAAAAACGTGTATTTCGGTAAACACAAATTCTACTTCGATATTTTTGAAACGGAATTATTTACAGTTTGTTTTCGTTGCAACAGACCGTAAGCAAATCTTTCTAGATTGAGGCAGCATAAAAGAAAAATTCGTTTAAACTGGTATATAGTCATAAAACGGTGCTCAATATCCGGAGAATAGCTTCTCTTTGTATCCCTTCTGCGGAAATATCAGGTGGAGAGTTTGTCATGTAAGTACTTCTTTTTTTTTTTGGAGGGGGGGGGCACATTTTCGTGTTTCCATCCGTTTTTATTTTTGTGGGGTAACGATGGAGTTGACATAATAATGAAAACCTGCTCACTATCCTTAGTATAGCAGGTGTGTCCAAACCGACCATCATGTCGAGCCTGGCAATGCTGGATATCCATGCTAGTATATATATATATATATATATATATATTAGTCAAAATAAGAAATTAATCAGATCCCCAAAAGAATTGCATCGTGTGTGTATGTGTGTGTGTATATATATATATATATATATATAATAAAAATTGTTACTTGTCTGATCTGTAGTTGTTCTGAACGAACCTCTGACTATGAATAATCCATGTTTCTCTTTTTTTGGTGCTGAAACGCCAAATCATCGACAGCTGGAGAACATTGTAAACTACTTGACACCCAATAAGCAATAAAGTGTATTAACATAAACGAATGCAGTCGTGAGCAAAAAAGGAAATCCTTCTTTTTGCATGATGGGAGCAACAGAAAAGTTTTTATGCTCTTTTCCCAGAATTATTGAATTTTGAAATCTGTAATAAATGTGAAATATTTAGGTTATACTAGATGTCGCTACTTAGTGTTGCCCTGAAGTAACAGAAAAAAAATGACTGATTTTGTTTATTTGAAGAAATAGAAAAAAATATTAGTGACTTCAGTTTTATAAGCAAATTTGTGAAACAATTTCTGAAATTTTTATTAACACTTGACGTTAACCGATAATTAGTAAAAAAAAAAAAAAAAAAAAAAAAACTGTAAACCCCCCCCCCCCCACTTCAAGGTTTAAAATATAACTTAATTCTAGATGTTTATTAGCATGCCGTCAGACATTGCCTGGTCGTAAAGTAGGCTTAAATATGTTTCAATGTTTATTATTGCAGAGCCAATTCTATATTGATCATTATATTGTACCCAATATATAGTGGTGATTTTAAAAAGTTGAAAAAAGAAATTTACTCATGTGCCATCAGCTAGAATCGAAACCAAAACATGTAGCTCACCTGCATTATTCGTTGCCATCTGAGCTAAATCCGCACACATAACAGAACTTTCAAAATTAACATGGTTAAGCATATAAATGTATATTTGCGCAGGTATAGAAGATGCATGTTTAGTCAACTTAGGTCTGTCAAGTTCTAATTTTTTTTTTTTTTTTTTTTTTCGATTGTAACTCCTCACAGCTATTTTACTGGCTAAAAACAAATCAAACTTGTTCCACGGGTCAGAATCACCTATATATCAAGTTTAAAGCCTGTAGACCCCAAATTGACATTTCGGTAGACCATTCTGCACACAAAGATCACACACACACACACACACATATACATATATATATATATATATATATATATAGTGAGAGATTTTCATTGAAGTTAAGGAAGATAACTCCTGACATGATTATCTCCCTTTAGTGTATAAACATATTCGGTGAGTAAGAGATATTTGCTCTAAAAAAATTTAGTCAGATTAAGTATTTACAGAAAAAAATTGATGCAAAATAAAATCTTCATGGCAATAACGTAGTGAAAGAAGAAATGAAAAATAGGCATTTTTAAATAAACTACTAATGTCAAACAGATTGCTATTTAAGTCTGACATACAAAATCCAGCAAAGTTACTTTATATATTAACAGATGTACATAAAACAATCTTTAGTTTCCACTAACACTGAATCGTCGTCATTCTTTATGAATGCCTTTTTTTTTAATATATTTTTCTTCTTTCCAGGATGTTTTGAAGGAAATCCTGACTCTGAGAAACCGCTGCATTTCCGATCCAAGTAGACAGATCGGAGATAAAGATGCAGCTTTTGTCAAGTTTCGATTTTCAAGCAAAACCTGCTTTTGTACTAGCACCATACATATAGCTTACATTATATCACATAATCACATCAGTTCCCATTAGATAACTAAAGTAAGTTAAGCAACATTGAGCCTAGTCTGTTCTAAATGGGTGACCATTTGGGAATACCGGGTGCTTTATGTGCTCTCTGCTTATTTGAGTATTAATTTCAGAATTCCTTTTTGCCACTGAAAGCAATTGGTGATGATTTAGGGGAGTTGTGGTTAGTGTGCAACTCTACTTCACAATTAGATGCACAACCATCCTTACAGAGTGTATCCATTGTTTCTCAAGACATAAGAGGGCATACTATATAGCTTAGCAACTAGGCAATAGTAATAATATATAGCTTAGTAACTGGCCCAGTTGACCATGATATACTTCTACAGGGTGTATCTATTTTCAACTGGGCCAAGTTTCATCGCCGTAATCGGTTTTTCAATATTATTATATACCACTTTGGAAAGTGAAATGAGGTAGTCTTTATATAAAGAAGAGTTGTTTGTTTGTGTGTACAGCTAGAGAGGAATGGGCTGGGCAGAGGAGAAGAAAGAGATGGATAAAGAGTCAGAGAGATAAAGTTTTAATATAAATAACGCTTGGTAACTCCGCTAGTATTTAAATAGACAGGGAATTGTTTACAACAGATTTTTCATTTTGACATTAAATAACCCCAAAAATGTTGATATGCTCTACTTTTTACGACTATCAGTATAGGGGGTTTGAGGCAGCTCTTTATTTTTGCAAATGTTACTCATTAAATAAACTATTTTTTTTTTGCTTTCCCACAAAGGTAGGATGAGACAAGGTTGGTCTTTCATGTGGAGAAAATCATCCCCCTCACTCCAAAAAATGAGCACCTTAGATTGGGACAAAAAAAAATTAAAAAAAATAAAACTTAATCTGAAAGGATTTGACCGAAGACAGAAAAGATAAAGCATAGTATCAAAACAGATACTATAGTTTGTTCCAAGGTTAATTTTAATGCATCAAAAACTAAATTTCTGTCCTGTCATCATAATCGCTCTGACCTTCATCCCAATTGAAATGAATGGCTCTCATCTTGGGAAGTTCCATGTCTTGGCAAGCTTCTGGGACTGATCTTCATTCCTGATCTGAAACGGAACACACATATCAAATCTGTTGCCAAGATCATTGGCAAAATGGTTGGATCACTGCACCATTCCAGTAAGCATCTCACTACTGATACAATTCTCTATCTGTATAAGAACCAGGTACACCTTAAATTTCAGTACTGTTGCCACATTTGGACAGGAACTGCTCGGTGTGTCCTATCCAACCTTGATAGCTCAAAACTGGCTTCGTAACCTTGTAGGTGTTGCAGTCCTTTTCTCTTTATTATAACCTCTTTGCCTCTGCTCTATTTTCATGGCAAGTGCTTGACTGAACTCCAATCTATGGTCCCCGCCTTTGCCAAACTTTCATAAAAAAAAATCTCACTAGCTACAATAACTATATACAATTTCTCCCACTTTATCTGTGTCTAAATCTAAATGCAGATTCCATGAACAAAGCTTTTTTTTTTTTTTTTTTTTTTCCCAGAACTGCTCGCCTGTGGAACACTGTACCACTGGCCTGCTTCCCGGTTGAATACAACATGGTAGCCTTCAAATCCAATGTAAACAAATTCTTGTTGAGCCTTCCCCATAAACAATGAAATTCTACCCAATTTACACTATTAACGATTACTACACTACCACCTTGCATTCATTAACCCTTATCCTCAAGTGGCTTTAGGGCCTTGATAAGTGGGGACTCTCAAGTAAAAAAGCCAAACAGACATGTCATACATACAGATTCTACACAGGCGACATGTTGCATGTCAGAAAAGATGAAATGTAGTATCAAAATGGGTAGTACAGATACTACACTTTGCTTCTAATCAAAAGACATGGTACCATTCACACAGATTCTAAGCAGGTGATGAGTAGCGTGTCCAATCTATATGCGTTATTTTTCTAGTTTTTTTATTTATTTTTATTTTTTTTATTTTTAAGGAGCTATCTGAGCTAGTCAGAAGGTTAAGATGTGTGTAGACAATTTGTCATCGTGTGCAGGGGAGAAAAGCGTAAAGATGCTGTCTATGAAACCAAACAGAATTGAATTTTTACGTGATTCTAATATTTGCCTTTAAAAAAAGTTAAATTACATTTTAAAATATCTTGAATTGTGAAAGAAGTTGTTTGAAGGCTATATCAATGCAGTTTGTAGGAAACACAACACGAGTTAGCATATAAAAGAATAATGACAATATTAGAAATTTTCAGTTACTTTTAATTATATTACATTCATTTGCCAACATAATGTGACATAAGATTTTAGATGTTGATGTCCCTAATTTTCAAGAGTTGTATCTCTTCTTCAAGGGGAAAATGAAAAACAATGTGTACAACTGTTTGACGAGGCTCTCCTTTGTTTTATTTTTATTTTTTTCTTCTTCACTTCTGGAAGTCAGTGTCGCAGACTGGCTGTCAAATGAATTTCCAGTTGTGATGACCATTAAGTATTGTGCGGAATTTTTGTTTATTTTCCAGTGAATCTTCATTTATTAAAACAAATGCCATTTAAGGATAACGATTAATGACATAAAGAGATTGTCAATCGAATAGTGAATATTATAAGAAAGAAATACTACTTCAAGGTCAAAACTAGCTGGTGGCAATTGTTTGAATAGATTCCGACCTAAAACCCAGCAATTCTTCCCCCCTTTGTCAGAAACATCACTCATGGAATGTGAGGACTAAAAGACAAAAAACAAAGACAGCAAACAGTTATAAAACTGCTGAAAGTAAATCTGAGGCCCACCACATTCTACTCCTCTTAGTAAGACGTATCCTGACACGTAGCCCTAGTGGAATTTTTCTCTCCTTTGCTTAATTTAACCTCATGTGGAAAATCCCGGTTTTATTTATTTATTTTTTTATACGCCTACATAAAATCTTGCTGATTTCAGAATATCTATTCTTTTTAACATCCTCTGGATCATAAATCAGGAAAAATAATAGGAAACAAAAGGTGGATCACAAACAAGATTGATTTTTACTTGATTGAAATTCCCAGTATCTTTGCCCAGCATCAAAAGCATTTACATCACTGTCCACCCAGAATATAAGTAAGTTATGTATCGAGGCAATAGAAGAATGCCACCTTTTTCTTTTGCTTCTAACCACTTATCTACCGACAGGGAATTTCTTTCTTTTTTACTTGTATACCCCTCCTTCCCTGCCTGCTAAAATAGTCTTCTTACCAGAGATCTGTCGTGCATTCTGATGAGTATCAATTGCCAGAATGAGTTTGCTTTATTCCATGCAAGCAAGAAGCTGTGTCTTTTTAGAGGCTTTTTTTTTTAAAATTATATCTTTATTTTGTACAGAAAACCATTGTAGAGGAGACTGCTTGGTCGATGATATGACGGACTTGACATTTTAGGCTTTTGCTGATTGTGAATTGTAATACATAATCTTTAATATATATATATATATATATATATATATATATATATATATATATATATAATATGCTAGCAGGCTGCCCGGTCATAAATATGATATTTTTATTAATGCAGATTGCATATTATACTAGCCTGGGTGCTCGGCGTTGCCTGGGTGTTTGGAGGTGTGTGTTGAGCAAAAAAAAAAAAAAAGTGGTAGTAGGCAGGCAGGCTCGAACCCATACCGTGAAGGAGGAAAAGAATGCAAAAGAAAAAGTGATGTCATTGTCGTTGCGTCCATCGCCAAACTGAAAGTGACGTAGGTTTAAATTAAGGCTAGACAATCAAAGAGGCAATGACTTTCGAAACTATCGGCGAAAAAAGCGACCCCTCCCTGTAGAAAAGTGCCCAGTTGAGGGTGAAGGAATTTGTTTTAGGCCAATTTTTCGATATTTGTCGTCCAAAGGGTTGAGCTTTGAAATTATACAGATCTTGTGAAAATCTGTCGCCTCTGTCGAAAGTTTTAGCAGACAAACATACATACATACATTTAAACACAGGTGAGATTTATATTGGACCTAATATATGGTAATGATTTAAAAAAAAAAAAAAAAATTGTGCGCCACCACCGAGAATTGAAATCAAAACGTTTAGCTTACGATTTAATTTTCTCTTTGATGTTACTGCCTGACCTATGAAGACATGTTTGCTGCAAGATTAAAAATTAAAACATGAACCAATAGCTATTACTTACGTTACGTATGCATATTTTTAATGCCGTCATTCAACCTTTATCTAGCAAATTTCAGTTCTTTAATTTTCACACTTTGCACTGATTTTCCCCAAATATAAAGTTTCGCATGATTTTGAATACCCTTTTGAATATCAAGTTTCATGTCTGTAGACCAAAAACCGACAGAAGTTTAGTAGGGAAAATTTTGAAACAAATATATATACGCATACATACATAAATATATAAAGAAAGAAGTTTGTGTTTATAACTTTTTACGCTAATATTTAGCAAGTATAACTCGTGTAGAATATCTGCACGAATATAATTACACGTAATAATTAACTAAAAATGATCATTCCATAAGAAAATCGAAAAAAAAAAAAAACTAATAGGGGATTAATCAAAATGAATGTTTAAAAGAATATGCAAAATAGCTAGATCTTTTGCAGATGAATGCAATTCCCTGACCCATATATAACAAAGTTGTATTTTCTCTTTGAATAAATAGAAAAAGGTTTTTTTTTTAAAATATGAACATCAATACGAAAAAAAAAGTTAAATGAGTATAGATATATCTATTATTAGTGTACGATTAGTCGTGCATTTTATACAAATTCCAGACGAGTGATCTCCAAACTTTTTAGTACAGCGTCAATCAACGGTAACCGAATTAGTCAAAGAACCCCACAATTGATGTAGTCGATCTGTCTGAGGTTCCTGATCAATTTAATTGGAAAGTCAATTTCTTAACGCCGTCCAATGCATGCCAATACGGACGTTAAACCGAATATGATATGCAAGATGTAATAAAAACCGTCAAATGCATGTTTACAAAACGTTACCAAACTCCTACCATCTTCCTTTTGCCTTCTAGGTTAATAGTTGATGCTTGAACTATTTTCATGTAGACTCATTTTTTTCAGCCATAGAAATAAACAAACCAATTAGAAAAGGAGGATTTTTTTTTTTTTACTTCATTCGTCTTCTGTGATGTTATCCAATGTACCAGACGCCTTGTTGTTGCATGGTGCAACTGGTTTTATTTTTCTACTAGACGCTATGGATCTAGATGATTCGTCTAGTGTATATACATACACAAGCGCACACACATATGCAGACACGCTCATAATCAGACACACATACAGAGACACACACGGACATAAACACATTAACACACAAACATATAAAGACACACACACGTAAATATAGACTAATATATAAATACACACATACATGTGTGTATACACACACACATACACATATATATACACACATATAGACACACACGTATATCTAGACACACGTACGTATATGTAAACGCATGCGCATATATATATATACACACACATAGACATATATGTTCACACATGCACACACTCACACACATATATACACAAGTACACTCGGACACACACATATATACACAAGTACACTCGGACACACACATATGTACACTCGGACACACACACACATATATACACAAGTACACTCGGACACACACACACATATATACACAAGTACACTCGGACACACGCACATATATACACAAGTACACTCGGACACACACACACACATATACACAAGTACACTCGGACACACACACACACACATATACACAAGTACACTCGGACACACACACACACATATACACAAGTACACTCGGACACACATACATATATACACAAGTACACTCGGACACACATACATATATACACAAGTACACTCGGACACACACACATATATACACAAGTACACTCGGACACACACACATATATACACAAGTACACTCGGACACACACACATATATACACAAGTACACTCGGACACACACACATATATACACAAGTACACTCGGACACACACACATATATACACAAGTACACTCGGACACACACACACATATATACACAAGTACACTCGGACAGTGACTGTCTGCATAGATTGTCCATCTCTCTGTGTTAATTGATGTCATCCTTTTTGCTACTTCATCATTTGACATCATAACGAACCCATCTCCCTTCCTACTTTGTTTTACTGGATCACATCACAAAACCATGACGACATGCATTTATGATGTCAAAGGATTTTCTAAATGTCTATATCCTGTTTAATAAAGCATGCATTCAGTAGCGGATGTCCTCTAGTGCATAACGTCTTTTTGTGACGTCATCCAGTGTGTACCGAGATAAACCAGCAAACAAAGTCCAGTTTTAGTAGGCATTTTATATATAACACGCGTGTACGTAGATTACTGTTTTAAAAATAATAAATAAAAATGTTATATACGTCCAAACAAATTAAAGGGCAACTTTCTAAGTAAATAAAAAAGAAAAAAATGAGCTTCGAGGCGGAGCCAATATTAACCGTATTTATCGTTTGAAAAAAAAACAACAAATATATATATATATATATAATATATATATATATATAATATATATATTATAGCAAAAGTACCAGTCGTTGACTGGGTTCAAAAACAGCCTACAGAAAATGATTTATGAAAGTATGATAGGTTATGAAAAGGAAGGGTTGTAAAGAGAAAGCTTCGAATTTGGAGTATCAAAACCAAAGCAAAATATGATGAAAGTAAAAATAAAATAGATAAACCCCATAATTTATTATACCATACCTGTTCACACTGAAACACTTATCACAATATTCTCTGGATCTATATAAAAAATCTTGTTAAAGTTTGTAACCTATTTCCATTCTATGAAGGTCAGGCGCGAACGAACACCTCATAATTTTATTAGACCATATTTCTTTAAACTGAAACATAATTATCAAAGTATACTTATGCAGATAGATATAAAAAGTCTTTATTAAACTTTGTGCCTATTTCCATTCTATGGAGGCCAGACGCGAACACAGACCTCACAATTTTATTATACCATCCCTATTTAAGTTAAAACATACTTATCAAAGTATTATGTACATCTATATCAAAAACACTTGTAAACTTTTTTTTTTTTTTAAATTTTTAAATTAATTTTTTATTTCTATACAGGCGCATACACAGACCCCACAATTTTAATGAATCCTCAATATGTCAGATCAAACATACCCATTCCTGTGTCTCGATACATCTATCATTATATGTGATCAGTTTTCTATAATAGTCAACCATATAGGAGCCTATTTGTGACCAGACACACACACACAAACGTTCAGCTTTATATTATAGATGTATAGTTTTTTTTTGTCAAACAGATTTATATTACAAACATATATAAAATTATTAAAATAAACTTAATATACTCGTCAGGATTTTTTTTTTTTTTTTTTTTTTTTTTTTTTTTGTGGAACTTCCTCCGGACAAGGCATGAAGCCATTTGATGTAAGGAGTTAAAACAAAATTAACTTCAAGGGCAAAGGTCAAAAACTTTCCAACGATTAGTGTTAGATGGGATATATTCAGATCCAGGAGAGCGACTTCATAAAGGTTAACTAATTTGCATATTCCTTTGAAAAACGAACTTTCTATTACACTGTTCTATTCGTGCATATTTTTTACAGTGTGTGTATTTGCGTAGCATTTAGGATGAAAATATTCTAGCACTTGTGTGTGTGTGTGTATATATATACATATATATATATATATATATATATATATACACACACGCACAAAGATCACTGTGTGCATGTGTATATTGGAGTTTGGTAGAGACCATTTTGTACACACGCAGTGACCTTTGTGTGTGTGTACAAAACGGTCTCTACCAAATTCCTCAATTTTTGGTTTACAGACTTGATTTGGTTTTTAGACAGTGAAAATAGTTAAGAGATCAAAATTGAAAAAAATAAATTGAACTTGGCAGGCATAAGTCAACTTAAAATTTAATCGACTGACATGCATACAAGAGCATTTTAATATTTTATTAGCTATCTCATGATAGCTCAAACGGTAATGACCAAGGCTTTAGTGCTAAATGTTTTGGTTTAAATTCTAGCTAATGGCAGTCAAATTTTTTTTTGTTTTTTACATTTAAAATCATTTTATATTGAGTACAATACGATAATCTGGCTACACTGGGCAATGTATGTGTGTGTATTACTAAAACTATTTTAATAACTATAGACACTAGTGTTTCATCCTTTTGGGAATCATCAGTGCAGGGAGTTACGATTACAGCCAGTTGGAAAATTCAAACCTAGCCACAAAGCCATCTCTCTCTACCTATATATATATATATATATATATATAGAGAGAGAGAGAGAGAGAGAGAATCTCAGTATCTTTAAAATGCAAATAAATGAAAAGACCTACTTTAAATCTAATTTCCCCCCCCCCCTACAATAATTGTGTCCTGTTCGATAATTCAGTTAATAGAACATAGGATGCGAACATTGGGGGTCAAAGTTTCAAATCTTGTTCTGCTTAGCCACATTGTCATAGCGACACCAAAACATGTTTATGATTGAAATATATAGTTAGTTGCCAGTTAGGCTGTTTAGTTCTCTCCCACTGCAAGAACTCCAACAGGATCGGAAAGTGGGATTGAGAAGTCTGCAAAAAGTGCCTGAGGTGATTAGCAATAAACTAACCCCTTCTCAAAGAGAGAAGGCAAGGCTTGGTAGGGTGGACCTCCTAGAACAGCACAGAACTAAACTCACACCGCAAAATCAACAAGGACGAAATCATTACAGGAATGGTCTAATCTGTTGATTTTTGGGGAGCGAGGATAAAAATCTGGGCTAAATGAATTAAAAACTTTCCATTTTTATTTAGCAAGTTTTGTTTTTGTTTTTCTTGAAGACTTCTTTGATGGAAAACTTGAAAGTGGATGAGTAACCCGAGTTTCAAATTATGCATTCCTCATGAATTTTAAGTTCTCGCATTTCACCCGCACCTCATCCTATGCGGTCTCTTATTTTTTGCCACTTATTTTTTACTCTTAATACATTTTCATCAAGTCCCAGCTTACACCATGGCCCCTCCTCCTGGAGAAGAGGCATGTTCTCATAAAGCTGCTTAATATATGCACATTATACTTAAATCCCCTTGGGATTTTTTTTTTTTTTTTTTTTTTATAACCTTACGCATCCCTTTTATTTTTTTTTTAGCTATTCTTTTGTTTTTCTCCAAGACAATTTAGTGGGTTGAAGTAGGAGATGGGAGCTGCATGCGCAAACACATAGATGTATTTTAATTTCTGCATAATCCCGTTTCATGGGTTCATTTTCTCTCCCTCCCTAGGGATGGGAGTTTTGTTTTTTTGAAACCTTGCTTCTTCTCTTCACAAACTAAGGAATAACTAATCTGCAGAAATAGAAATGTAATTGACAAAAAATTCTTTCAACTCTTAATGATATTCCATACAAAAGAGCTAGACAGTGACAGCCAGAAAGTGTTGTTTATGCATAAAGTACCGTTTCATTCCATAGAGAATTCCTTCAAGAATCGTGGGTTTTATATTTCAGTCGTTGAGATAACATTTTTGGTGCCTCTTTAGTATTAGATTTGATTTAAAAAAAAAAAAAAAAAAAAAATACAGAAAAATCTTTGTACTCATCACTAGTAACAACAGAATATTCTTGTCATTATTATGACTTCAGTATATATCAGTCAATATATCACGTTTTTATATTGACTGATGTGGTTCTCGGTTGATGAACTGTATCGGATATATACTAGAGTCAAAACAATGAAAAGAATATGCTGTTGTCATAGCCCTACTCATCACAGAACGGAGATGACATTCCAAAAATCACATAAATGAAGTATTTTTTTTTTTTTATATAAATAATATGAAATTTTATAAGAAGGTGAGGAGGAGGCTGGTTTGCTAAAATTCAAAGGCGACAATTCAATTCGAATACAGATTTTATTTGTATTCTTTTGAGTACAAATGATATATGTAATGGTAAATAATAATAAAAATAATGGGTTTGTTTTACTGTACACAGATTCGAAAAAGTTGTCCAAAAACAAATATATAACAAATAAATGTTATCAAAGACAAGATAAGTTACTTTTCTACCAAACTGGATAAAATTTTAGTGCTTTTAGTTAATGTAAAGTGTTTATTCAGCTAAAAAAACAGTGTTTACCGATGTATTTGAAAAATCCAAATGGCGGTATGCTTGCTGTTGCATACGGTAAATTTGGAAAAACGAGTTTAAACAAAAAAATTATACAAAATACTATTAGAAACTCACTCAATATATGTTACCGTGACATAGACGGACAGATATTCGGTGGTTTTCTAACAGTATTTTGTATAATTTGTTTGTTTGAACTTATTTTCCTAAACTGACAGTTCAATAGCGAGTATGCCGACATTTTTCTTTTTAAAATATATTGATAAACATTGTATGATTTTCTAAGCGATTACACATTTTAAAGTGAGTAAAACCCACTAAAAAAAACCTTTCCAGATAGGTAGAAGAGTAACTTATCTTGCCTTTGATAACATTTATTTGGTATATATCTGATTTTTGACCACTTTTTTGAATCTGTGTATAATAATACAAACCCTAAATAATAATAATAATGTCCAACTTGTATCTGTTAATATATCAACACTGTTATACACACATCAATTCAACAAGTAATAGAAAAACTAGATTAGTCGAACGCACGTATATTCATTAGAACATCTTATACCATTAGATGATACATGAATTTAAACACGTGTGTGTGTGTGTGTGTGTGTATATATATATATATATATATATATACTAGCGGGGGTACCCGGCGTTGCCCGAGTGTTTGTTTCCGGGACGGGGGGGGGGGTTAAAAAATGTTATGGTAGGTAAGTAGGAAGGATCAAACCCGGAGTCATGAGTAAAAGTAGGAAAATAAAGTGTGAAAAAAAAAAAAAAAAACCATCTGCAACGTTAACAGTTCGGCCACCAAGAAAAGTCCATTCCAGTTGTTTAGGAAAAAAAAAAAAAAAAAAAAAAGCGACTACGGTAGGTCGGCGCGAACGTGAAAATATAATGTGAATTGTCCAGCACGCTAACCACTACGCCACAGAGCACTGCAGCTTAGTTTAGTGATTTTAAATAACTTCACATGAAAGAAGTACGAAGCCAAACCGGTGTTCTCTTCTCAACTGTTCCTTGTGAATGATCCCCAAACGGTGTTAAGTGGTGGCAGGGGGAGGAGGAATTTATTAGAGAGAAAATATTTTACCACTTCCATTGATCTTAACCGATTTTGGCCGTGACTTCTCAGCAGAAAAAGTATAGAAATCTAAGATTATCGAGGAATTTGAGAAATAATAAGCCTATAACACACCTCAGATATTGTTCTGCCGTTTGTGCATATTATATTTGCATGAAATATTTTGATTTTTAATCCTATTAATGTCAAAATCAGACGAGAAAAAATGAGTTCATTTTATTTATATATATATATATATATATATATATATATATATATATAAAATAGAGAGAGAGAAGGGAGGATAAAGACACATGTACATAGTATATGCCAATGATGCATCTCTGCTTCTGACGCACGTCCATGACAGGGGTTGCTTTCTTAGTCTCGCATGATCAATGTCTACAACAGAGAAATGAGACTTTTTGGTCACGAATGCATAAGTTCAGTCAGCATAACAATACAATTTGCAATCCCCTCTAATCCATTCAAACAGAATAAAAAATAGGAGGCATTACTTTTGGAACGCCCCTCGTGTATACATTCACATACAGCTTTTTTCCTTACATAAAAGATGTCTCATATTTAACTGATTGCTGTTCTCTATTCGGTGTCTTTAATATTGGTTACACTTTTTTTTTTCTTTTTTCTTTTTTTCTGACGTTTATTGGTTTTGATTTGATTTGCCTAAACTTTGATATTTGTTGACAATGGATGTTTGTTTTGAAAACTTGACCTCACCCAAAGATAAGAATCGGTTTTGGTTTCCTCGTTTGGACGAACTTACCTCCAACTTCCACCCTTACTGATCGCAAAAAAAAAAAAAAAAAAAAAAAAAAATCGGTGAACAGAAATTTTGTATTCTTTTAACTTTCTTGTTTTACATTGCAATGTCTGTCAGACAAATCTCTTTGAGAGATTTTTTATTTTTACGTCTTTTACGTTTGTGAGATATGGGGCATGGGAATGAATAGATTCTGATGCCAAACAAAGAGACGCTCGCAGACATACTGACTTGCAGATTGAAACTTGCTTTCTTTAGACTGGAGTTGTTTTTAGTTACAAAAAATTACTTAGTTTGCCATTTCTCAGTCATTCATTTTTTTGCAACTCTGATACATAGCATTTAATTTACCTTTTCCTGAAGACGATGATTGTCTGCACATTGAGAAGTCTATAGTGAAACTTTGGTGTAATATATACCAGCAGGCTGCCCGATATTGCCTGATCATAAAATATGATTAAATATATTTTAATTTATGCAAATTTTGTATTTATAGTCGATTTTTGTTGTACTTCACATTAGTAGTGACTGCTAGGCATTACCCAGTCGTAAACTAGGCTTACACATGATATTTTAATTTATGCAGAGTTTGTATTTATTATTATAGAGCCAATTCTCCATTGATTGCACCCAACATTGACCTCGCTCATTTTTGGAAAAAAAAAAAAAATAATTAAAAACAAACTTGAGATTAAAAATCTATAATCATGATAATGTTGAATACTAAAGCATTTATTTGTATCAATCATTAAAGAAGTATTTAAAGTAAAAAAAAAAATACTTATAATAATCTGAAGTATTTTTTTACTTTAACTGCAACTCAACATTCACTGTTTAATTGACGACTTTTATAGGTTTTTGGTTATGTTGAAAACGAATATCACATTTAAATTTAGGCCAGACAAGTAGTTTTCTGGATATTAAGACATTTATTATCCGATGTAATCTCATGTTTTCACTGGAGGCTATATTTTCTCAACTGAACAAGTACTAATGTGCATGTGTGTTACAAAACACTCTCTCCCCATGTTAAGAATGGCGACGGCCATTGAAATTCATTAATACATTGAAAAAAATCTTAATATCCAGAAAACTACTTGTCTGCCCCATATCTGAATGTGATATTTATTTTCAGCATACCTGAAAACGTATCAAAGGCATCAATTTAAAAGTAAGCGTTGGAGTAAAAATTTACCTAATCTGCTATGTGACTGACCTTGCTCATTTTTGAAAAAAAAAAAAAAAAATGCGACTAATAATCTGTAATCCTGTCAATATTGATGCGTGCTAATGCTTTTATTAGTATCAAAGAAATAACCATATAATCAGAAATAATAATAATCTGCTAACTTCCATTAACTATCAAGGCCTTTTCACATCAACTTAATTCCAGCTGATAATAGGCAGCTCAATATTTTGATATGCTTTATTATCGCGGATTTATGTTGAATATCATTGATTTTTTTTTATCACCAAATTAGCAATCGTAAAAACAAAATGTGCTCAAGAATATTTTTATTTTTCTTGAATAGAAAATGATGTAACTCGTTTTAGTTACTCAGCATTTGTACAGAATCCAGCCAAAAGTTTTTTGTCTTCGTCTTGAAGCCACTAAAGTCTAGGCCAGAGGTCCTCAACCAGGGGTAAATTTACCCTAGGGAGTAAAAAAATTATGTAGTCTGGGGGGTGGGGTTTAAATAATTGAAGTACCTGATAATCTATAATAAAAATCTCACCTGTCTGTTTAAATGTATGTATGTCTCGCAAAAACTTTAACAGGCAGCGAATATTTACGAGATTGGTATCATTTTGAAGCTCGAGCCTTCGGACAACAAATATCGAAGAATTGGGCAAAAATATTAATTCCTTCACCCTCAACTAGGCACTTTTCTACAGGGAGGGGTCGCTTTTTTCACCGATATTTTTTAAAGTCATCGCCTCTTTTCGATTGTCTAGCCTTAATTTAAACTTATGTCACTTCCAGTTTGGCGATGGGTACAACAACTAACGTGTCACATTTTTTTTTTTTTTTTTTTCACTTTCTTTTCCTCCTTCGCAGTACGGGTTCGAGCCTGCCTGCCTACTACATTTTTTTTTTTTTTTTCTCAACACACACCTCCAGACACCCGGGCAACGCCGGGTACCCAGGCTAATTTAAAAATATTTTTTTTTCAGATTATATCACGCCTAAGAAACTTACATAACTGGATTCATATGTCAAATATGGTTTGGACTTCATTGTTGTTGTGTATCATATTTTTATACAAAACCCAAAGTCATAGACAATAAAAAGGTTCTTTTTGACTTTGTTTTTCTGTCATTTTCTGATGGCCATGATTTTTTGTATGGTGATAAGGAGTAAATGGAGAAATGCACAAAGCCTTCAATAATGGAGGAAAGGTTGAGAATGGCTGGTCTAGATCATTGCTGAGATCACTGTCCATGCTGACATTGGTCCGGCGCGGTTTTAGAAGGTACGCCATCTTGGGTTTTAGGTTACTATTTGAGAAAGGGCGAATTTATTGCTAATTGCCTGAGGTGTCCCTACCAGAAAATGTAGAATTAGGGCTACCAAGACAGTTTTTTGCAGGCCAGGTCTTCTCAGATCATACTAAGTTCTAGTATTTTCCATAAAGATGATGTAACAATGAACATAAATTATTTTTTGTTGTACAAGAATGTCTTAAATACGTCAGTTTATGAACTTTATTTTTATTAAACGTCTAGATTGAATGAACACTTTAATTTAGATGTTCTATTTGTCCATCAATCTGTCACACCGAATTTTAAAATATTGTATTCGTTGCAAACAGTAGACTCTTAAGAATATCTTTTCTCGGCATTTTGGGAGGGGGGTGAAGGTGGAGATAATTGTAATATTTTTTTTTTTTTTTTTTTTTTTGCAGCATGTTTTTTTGTGAGGGGGGGGTATTTTTTTTATTCCAGTATTGGAGTGGGGTGGTAATTATTACGATTATTATTATTATTATTATTTACTTAAGGAAAAATGAGTATATATGAAATGAATCTATATATGTATGGAGGAGGGGGTGTTGCCAAATGGGATCTGAAAATATTCACTATTAATAAGTGATGTCTTCAGGACGAGATCTCGAATTTCATAGAACGAGAAAAATACGATTGTATTTTCTCCCCTCCCCCTCCGACCCCATAGAAAAAGTCTTTTCTATCCAACTTTTCTTTAACTATTTCTAGTTTTTCACAATTAGATTATGACCGAACCCTGACTTTCTTGAAGTTAATTGAAAATCTGGCCATGCGTATATAATGCCATGAGGCTTTAGAAATTGAATTAACTGCCAACTGTTTGAATATAAACTTGGAAATCTCAGCTTCACAAGAATTGTATCATTTATGCATTGAAGAATTTAATTGGCTTTTCATTCTTGGTCTCCCTCCCTCCTTTGTCGGAGGGAGGGGGGGCTAGTAATTTACTCCTGTTCGTTTGTTTGCATATTTCTCAATAACCACACCTTGGATTTTTTTTTTTTTTAATTTTGCACAAACATTAGTCATGGTGAAAGTAAATTATTCACTCCTGGAGGGGGGAGCCCACATGCTCGGCTTGTTTTTATTGGTCCCCCGACAAAAGGAAGGTGGACCTGTAAATTCACCCTTGTCCGTTCGTCTGTCCGCACTTTTCTCAATAACTACGCCTTGGAATTTTTACAAATTTTGCACAAACATTAAACATGATATGAGTAAAAAAAGTAACATAACAGATGTTATGGGAAAACTCCTGTGCCCCCCCCCCCAGGGGTGCCTTTCAGGTTAAAATGGCTAAAATTGACACTTTTGTGCTTATTAAAAAAAAAAAAAAAAAAAATTGATGCCTTGGATTTTTATAAAACTTTCTGAAAAGTTGTAACTGATTTCTATATAATTTTGTTTGTCTATACTTCGCGATAACTCTTGGTTGTGCCGCAGCGGCTCTTTTAGGGATAATAAAAACACTCCATTTTTGGGACTATTTTCCCATATTTGTCTAAAATTTTCTATGTATGTCTATTAGCGGTTTCGCATGATGCTGAACTCGTATTAAAATATGTTAGTGCAATATCTATGCACTAGAATATCCACTGCTAACCAATCAAAAACTAGAGAATTGACTTTTCTATCTGAACAAAATAGAATATCCTAGCCTACTTATATAACACTTTTCTGCCTTTTGATTTTTATGTTTTTAGTTTTAGCACAATTATACAGGTGAGCGCTAACTACTAAATATACATCAGAAACCATAGAGTTGGTATATAAGCAAAATGGGATGTTTTACTGTTTAATCTAAATCTGTTCCCTGGGCTCTGATGGATTGCTAATTCATATCGTTTTGATTCTACAATACTTTTTTTTTGGGGGGGGGGATCTTTGAACTTTTGTGAAAATGTCTATTGTGACAATAACTTTGAATATATGCTTAATATATGGGTGGGAGTTGAGTTATTTAAAGATGCATCTTTCTCTTGTGTTTCATTGTCTAATTTAGAACTGATTTCATTTTTGGATGCTTAAGTAAAAGGTCACAATATTATACTTCAGACCAATGGTTCTCAACCTTTTTTATATGGCGGCGAACTGTCATTTAAATTTTCACTGCACACCTACCATAAAAAATTTAATACTTTTTTACTCATACAGCCATTTTTGAAATAAAAAAAATAATTTAAAAAATGATTATACAAGGAGAATTTTTATTCACATTAATCAATATATCCTGTATTCAATATCTGGTATAAGATAATAATAGTAAATGTTAGAGAAACAGTTGTGCCTGGTGTTTTTTAACTACTGCTGCAATATATGGGTGAATGTAAGAGACACTCTTAACTTTTTTTTTTTTTTTTAATATTTAAATTTTTCACAATTTTTTATTTTTAGTCAGAAAATCCCAGCTCACATAGTACGTAGGCAGTAAGATTTTCATGGCTTTCTTAGTTAAGTTGAAATTGAGCGATGTTATCATGATTAAATAGCTTCTAGCTATTATCTCTTCACGGCCCACCAGTAATCATTCCGCGGCAAACTGGTTCGGAACCACTGCTTTAGACAATAACTACAGTCTTGTTTAACACAGACTTGCTATCTGTCTCGTATTGCAGCCAATGAAATCCCATATTTCACATGATCTGGACCCTAAACATTTTGAATAAATTTTTATGAAATGCCAATTTATGATTTTTCCAAATTTGCTGTACGGATTTGATATCGCTTAATAATGGTAAGCATCATACAACTTTTCGACAGCATCAGATAAAATAGTTTTAAGATTTTCATGTTATGCTTTGGGGAATACTTCATAAAATATGGAGAAGACCCAAATATGACTTTACCCCATCCTTATATTGTTAGCCGGATATATGGCTGGCTCGACTTCTTGCTATCTATTGTTATATCTAATTTCTTATCCGCCTTTTCCAATTTTTTAGAATGCTTCCTTTTCTTGTTTTTAAAAAGAAAATTGTTTTATGTTTTTGTGATTAACTCCTGTTTTTTCTTCTGACACGTTTCAAATTTTGATTAAAGCAGTTCTAGTTTTAGATCTTGTCCGACAAAGATTATATAGAATGAGTTGCGAAAGAGTTTTTAGAAATGGTATCTTTTATGTGAATAAAAATTATCTAATCTGATAGTGTGTGTGTGTTTACTTTCTCATAAATCAAAGGGCCCCCTTCCTAGGGCAAACACTTGATCGCTATATGAGATGTACAAATATTTGAATATTCCATTTAAATTAATCTCCTTTACATCTCAAACACTGAGTTCGTAAAGAAGTTGAGAACATAATTCTCCTCTCCCCAATTGACCATTTAAATGTTATAGTATACTAGACTACCCGTGACCCGTTGGGTCAGTATGTTATATTAGCTATGGAATTCATGTATGACCGTGACTTTTGTGATGTAAAGAAAATAGTTTTTTTTTTTTTTTTTTTTTTGACATAACATTTCTATAAAAGTATATTAAAATAAAAGATCACGGACTGATCACTCAAACATAATAAAAATCCTCCCTATTCATGTAAAGTTACCTATTTTTCTGAACAATCGCTCAAAAATCGAAAATTAAACATGATTTTCCTACGAATTGAACGCTGACGAAAGTCATTTAGCAGCAAAAACGCACATGAACCTACCGATGAAAAATATAAGAATGAAAAACCCATATTGGAATCCTTCAACCAAGTTATAGAAACTTAAAATCTAAAAAAAAAAAATAATAATTAATAAAACCTGAAGCAAAAGATAAAACCTAAATAAATAAATAAAATAAAATAAAACTAATATTGAAACAGATTAGTAAATGTGTCAACAAATTCACTGTTCTCGCACAACTATTTTGTATCTAGAAATGTAAATAAAAAAGAAGGAAGGAAAAGGGACGGATAGAGAGTAGTAGTAGTAGTAGTAGTAGTAGTCTTGGCTTTACTACAATTGTTCTTATGTTTGTCAACGGGTTAAAGTTGTTTAGTTGTAAGAAAATAGCGACAGTATAGTTGCAATAAAGAATAGTTGCAAAACACCCCCACTCTTCCCATGTTAAATAATAATTTTAAAATAACGTCAATATTTCAGTGCGCAGGTCAAAATCTGCAAAAGATGCGATTTGTGTTTATTTGTTTATGTTGATATGGGTTAATGTTTATGCGCGCATGCGCAACCGGATGTCGTAAACCGGAAAGTGGGTTACATCACTCGTTACAAGGTCATTTGAGTTTTATAATTATATAGATTATTCTTGTAGCTCTTGGTTTTACTGGATTCCAGAACAAGAATTCATCTAGTTTGGTGGAGTATCCGGCTTAGTGCTGTCACTTAAGAGAACTTGGAGAAGGTGTACCATTCCTTGTAAAAGTTGGTGTAGGTTAGCTATGCAGAGGAAATCTTATGTGATTTTTGATATTTAGTTAGGCTTTACTTCTAGGGAAAAATATCCTCATGCCATGTTGTCCTGACGAACCCCTGTATGGAGAAACTCTAGTTCTCCATGTTTGTGATTACAAACAAGCATGATTTGTAAAATAAAATTTATTTAAAGAAAAAAAACTCATCACCGTAAGATTCTACTTTATATCTACTTTTATAAATCTCGATAAATTGACCTGGATCGATGTTTTATCGATTACTAAGAAAAGGTTGAAATTCTTTCGTTTTTTTTTTTTTTTTTTTTTTTTTTTTACTATTCTTTGAGAATTTTTCTTTGATTTTTTATTATTTTGTGGTCTTGGGTGAAATGTAAATTTACTTTGAAAAAACAAATAAATAAAATAAAATAAAAAAATAACATAATCCGTCCTATTTTAACGAAACCTCAAATTCGATATTTCCATTGCAACAATCAATCAAAAAATGATTTTTTTTTTTTTTTGATTTCTTAAGAATAAAAAAAGTGATTGTTTTATTATAGATATGTGGATGTGAAATACGAATGTAGATGGCGCTGCAGTTAATGTTGAAACCATCATCTATTAACGTATTTAATGCAGGTGATTGTTGTGAACCAGGTATCATTGCTCGTGTTGTTGGTTGCTTGAGGAAAGTTCAGGAAACTGCTGGCATTCTTTACATTTAGGGACATGTCTTTCAAAATTCAGAGCAAAGTCTTTTCAACCTGTGTTTGCTTTGCCATCTTGTATGTGAGCCATGGCTCCCAAATATTTCTGATCTGCAACATCTTCATTGTCATGACCATGCTATGATCAAGTCGATATGCGATTTTAAGCTGGAGGAAAGTATACTTGTTTTACAGATGTTTTAGTAGAATGTGTTCTGATGAACACGTTGCACTTGTGCCCCCGCAACATACATATCCCCAACAAATCTGCTTAGCAACAAAATATCACCCCTTCACTGTTGAGGTCCCTAAATGCCACAAAGCTTTCTAGTCTAATAGGTTCTTCCCTTAATCTGCTAGACTTTGGCATTCCCTTCCTGCTACCTGCTTCCCAACATCTTGTAAATATTTCCTAGGCATGGTCTCAAATAGTAGCCCCTTACGTCCAAGGGGTGATATACCTTGTAAGGGGGTAAACGCAAGTTAAAAAAGAAAAAAAACTTGATAAGCTTTTTTTTTTTTTTTATATATATATATATATATATATATATATATATATACTCCAAACACGGCATATTGCCACTTGAAACCTGAGGCTATTATATGGGATAGTGTCCAACAGGGATGATGAGAATTGAGCAGCAAGATGTCTGTTCACATTACATTTCAACTTCTGCATGTCTGTACAATCAGGGTATCAGGGAAACTGAAAGGAAATTTCAAAGTCTAATAATTCAAGGGAAGAGGCTATTAGAGTTCTAGCATTCTAGGAATCTCAACGGTGTAGGGGTGGGATTTTGCAGCTTGTTGGGTTAGTCGGGGGTATTTACGTTGAGGAACAAATCTTAATTCATCATAGCATATATATATATATATTACAAAGGAGGGACCACTTATCAAGGCTCTACGGCCATTCAAGGATCAGAGTTAATTAGTAAGAAAGTTGGTGAGACAACACCTTAATGATGCGTAGAAGTGGAAATTGAGTAGAATTTGATAAAGAAGATGGCTCAACAAGAACTTGTTTACATTGGACTTGGAGATGATTATATTGGAGTCAAATTGAAAGCAGCCCCATGGTATAGTGTTCTCCAAGGAGGCAGTTCTAGGAAAAGAAGCTGTGTCTATGAAATTTTCGTTAGTTTTAAGCACAGATAGAGAGTAAGAAAATTGTTGACACTGGTTGTAGCTTGACGGGTGTTTCTTGCAAATGTTTCATGGGGTGACCATAGATTGAATCTTAATCGAGCACCTGCCATGGAAAGAACAATAGAGAGCAGAGATAGACTCACAACATCTTTTCTGTGAGAAAGAGGTTAGTAAGAGAAACGGACACTGTATAGTGTTTTTTTAAATTGATTCAATGTATGGTAAAAAAAAACTTCTTTTTTTTTTTAGTCAATGGCATGTTTATTCAGTTATAAAAAAAATTTGGCCATTAAATAACGGAATTACCCTATCCTTTATTACTTTATATATGCTTTACCTGCTTGGTGTCTCAAATGGTTTGGCCATGTACAGCATGATGCCACATCTATGGAGCGTGATAGAGTAAGACATGGGTTGAGTGTGATTTGACTGCATGCAAAACGACTGATATTTACCATTTAGACAAGACCATATGTAGGGCAAGTGTGAGACGTGCCCTGGTGTCGCCTACCCCGGAGTCTGGGACACCAACAACACTTTAAATACCCAAATCTGATAACTGTCCGTTTCATTGTCTTTCTGTAAAAATGAATTGCTCCAAAGATTTTAAATGTCTTAACTATGATTTTCTTTTGATCAACGTTTTATAACAGAAGAATAATGCTAGAATCAAAGTAAAATTCCGCATAACAGAAATATTTAGGGATTGTGAAATTCATTTAAATTGATTTGTTTGCTGGAAGATATATCCGGCTTTGCCCGGTCGTAAAATTTGAATAAATATATTTGAATTAATGCAGAATTTTTAAGTATTAAATGTAACGTCAAATTCCTTTTAAAAAAAAAAAAAAAAAAAAAAAAAAAAGTTAAAAATAAAAAAAAAACGCAGAACGAAACTGAGACATATGCATGCGAGTATTGTTTTTTTTTCTAAACAGTTCACTTCTTGTAAGTAAAAAAAAAAAAAATACTTGAGCCGAGATCAAAACCTAAAGACGGAGTCAAGTACGATAACCATTAGACTAGCTTAACATGACTTTCAAAGAGTGTTTTCAAACCAACTCATACTTGACATAAAGAAGTTGTCATATTTCATTGAACAGCACTTTTTTTCCGGATGAAAACCGATTAAAAAGTTTTCCACATGTCTGATTATCCTATATAACAAATTTCAAGTCTGTAGATCAAAAATTCGTTGAGTAGATAAGTTGGTACTCCTGCAGAGAGTGATCGGTGCTGAAATAATAACGTTATTATTTAAAAAGCCATTTTTAACCTGTGGAGGGGAGGGTGTTTTGCACCTATTCTGTACTTTAACCTTACAATTGAATAAAAAAACATATAAAACTTTAATTAAACATAGAAATATAATTTAAAAAATAGCGTTGATCATTCTGCATTAGCACCTAAGTTGAAAAGTGTCCTCACACACACATTCTCACTTATAGATGTATAGATTTATTTTATTTTATTTTTTTTTTTAATTTTCATAAATCAATTTTTATCAACCAATGTCGAAGTTAAGAAATATGTCTACAGGGTGTCTCAAAAAATGTAAACATGTACTCACACTTTTATTTATGAACATAGATTGAAATGGAATAACTTTAAATACAGAAGACGAATGTAATTGAAATGGAATAACTTTAAATACAGAAGACGAATGTAATTGAAATGGAATAACTTTAAATACAGAAGACAAATGTAATTGAAATGGAATAACTTTAAATACAGAAGACAAATGTAATTGAAATAGAATAACTTTAAATACAGAAGACAAATGTAATTGAAATGGAATAACTTTAAATACAGAAGACGAATGTAATTGAAATGGAATAACTTTAAATACAGAAGACAAATGTAATTGAAATGGAATAACTTTAAATACAGAAGACGAATGTAATTGAAATGGAATAACTTTAAATACAGAAGACGAATGTAATTGAAATGGAATAACTTTAAATACAGAAGACGAATGTAATTGAAATGGAACAACTTTAAATACAGAAGACAAATGTAATTGAAATGGAATAACTTTAAATACAGAAGACGAATGTAATTGAAATGGAATAACTTTAAATACAGAAGACAAATGTAATTGAAATGGAATAACTTTAAATACAGAAGACAAATGTAATTGAAATGGAATAACTTTAAATACAGAAGACGAATGTAATTGAAATGGAATAACTTTAAATACAGAAGACGAATGTAATTGAAATGGAATAACTTTAAATACAGAAGACGAATGTAATTGAAATGGAATAACTTTAAATACAGAAGACGAATGTAATTGAAATGGAATAACTTTAAATACAGAAGACGAATGTAATTGAAATGGAACAACTTTAAATACAGAAGACAAATGTAATTGAAATGGAATAACTTTAAATACAGAAGACAAATGTAATTGAAATGGAATAACTTTAAATACAGAAGACGAATGTAATTGAAATGGAATAACTTTAAATACAGAAGACGAATGTAATTGAAATGGAACAACTTTAAATACAGAAGACAAATGTAATTGAAATGGAATAACTTTAAATACAGAAGACAAATGTAATTGAAATGGAACAACTTTAAATACAGAAGACAAATGTAATTGAAATGGAATAACTTTAAATACAGAAGACAAATGTAATTGAAATGGAATAACTTTAAATACAGAAGACAAATGTAATTGAAATGGAATAACTTTAAATACAGAAGACGAATGTAATTGAAATGGAACAACTTTAAATACAGAAGACGAATGTAATTGAAATGGAATAACTTTAAATACAGAAGACGAATGTAATTGAAATGGAACAACTTTAAATACAGAAGACAAATGTAATTGAAATGGAATAACTTTAAATACAAAAGACGAATGTAATTGAAATGGAATAACTTAAAATACAGAAGACAAATGTAATTGAAATGGAATAACTTTAAATACAGAAGACAAATGTAATTGAAATGGAATAACTTTAAATACAGAAGACAAATGTAATTGAAATGGAACAACTTTAAATACAGAAGACAAATGTAATTGAAATGGAACAACTTTAAATACAGAAGACAAATGTAATTGAAATGGAACAACTTTAAATACAGAAGACAAATGTAATTGAAATGGAACAACTTTAAATACAGAAGACAAATGTAATTGAAATGGAACAACTTTAAATACAGAAGACAAATGTAATTGAAATGGAACAACTTTAAATACAGAAGACAAATGTAATTGAAATGGAACAACTTTAAATACAGAAGACAAATGTAATTGAAATGGAATAACTTTAAATACAGAAGACGAATGTAATTGAAATGGAATAACTTTAAATACAGAAGACGAATGTAATTGAAATGGAATAACTTTAAATACAGAAGACGAATGTAATTGAAATGGAATAACTTTAAATACAGAAGACGAATGTAATTGAAATGGAATAACTTTAAATACAGAAGACGAATGTAATTGAAATGGAATAACTTTAAATACAGAAGACGAATGTAATTGAAATGGAATAACTTTAAATACAGAAGACGAATGTAATTGAAATGGAATAACTTTAAATACAGAAGACGAATGTAATTGAAATGGAATAACTTTAAATACAGAAGATGAATGTAATTGAAATGGAATAACTTTAAATACAGAAGACGAATGTAATTGAAATGGAATAACTTTAAATACAGAAGACGAATGTAATTGAAATGGAATAACTTTAAATACAGAAGACAAATGTAATTGAAATGGAATAACTTTAAATACAGAAGATGAATGTAATTGAAATGGAATAACTTTAAATACAGAAGATGAATGTAATTGAAATGGAATAACTTTAAATACAGAAGACGAATGTAATTGAAAAATCATGTTCGCAAATGTTCAAATTGATCACCATTATTGTCAAGAACAAACATGATAAACGTTAAAGTGTTAGTACATTTTTTTTGTTTTTTTTTGAGACACCGTGTGTGTATGTATATAATAAACGGTACCGTTTGCTGTAGGAGTCTGCGCTTGAAATTTATGACAAAAGTTGTGCAATCTCCAACGACACCTCTATTGAGTTGGCATTGTTTCATTTTAGCAGCAAGTAGAAATTCAGGATGACTAGAAAGAATGCCGAGATAAGTGGAGAGCATATACAGGGCTTAGTATTTCCTCATCTAGTACTGACCAGGCTTATTACTGCTTAACATCGGTAATCTGACGAGAACTGGTGTCAACATAATTGTTGTTTGTTTGTGTGTGTGTGTGTGTGTGTGTGTGTGTGTATATATATATATATATACATACATATACACGCTCTAGCTACAACCACTATATATGATTTTCTCCACTCTCTATCTGTGCCTAATTCTAAACATAGATTCCATGAACAAAACCTCTTTCTCAAAACCGCCCACCTTTGGAACACTGTTCCGCTAGCCTGCTTCCCGGTTGAATACATGGTAACCTTCAAATCCAATGTAAACAACTTCTTGTTGAGCTGTCCCCATAAATAATCAAATTCTACCCAAATTACACCATTAACGATTACTAAACATTCATTAATCCTTATCCTTAAGTGGTGACTCAAGTAAATATATATATATATATATATATATATATATTTGAACAGAGCACATATGAGCGTGTATGAAAATAGCAGCAGCAGCCGAAGGATGGGTGGGAGGTGTAAAGTGAAGGCAAGAATAGGCCGGCTGTGACCCGCGTGCAGTCGGAAGAAAGCGAAATGCAGACCTAGTTAGATGGACATGTGGCAGCGAGAAACTTTTTAAATGATGTCGAGACGTGAATTACAGCAATAAATGCTTTTTGTTAAAGTAAAAAAAAAAAAAAAAAAAAAAAAATGCAGACTCAGATTTGTTTTTTGTTTATGTTCTCTTACAGCAGCTACATTTATTTTTGCCATCCTTTGTTGCTGCTGATGTTTTCCTACGCACTCATGTGCTCTGTTACATATAAAAACAAATGATGGTCTAACATAAAAATGAACTTTATAAAAGTTGTTCAGAAGTCAGAATTTCTCTTGTATTAATTAACAAGTAATCAATGGTCTTAGTTACAACATGTTGCAAATGTTGTTTACAAGACTTGATCATTGATGGATAATCTCGGATTAAGACCCCCCCCTCCTCCGGGGGATCAGGCTGACTAATGACAGTTAAGCGTAGAGATTCAGTGGATTGAACGTCTGCTCATCCTTTATCATTATGATGGCATCATTTGTAATTGAACTGCTGTGCCTTTGCAAAGGTCATCCTCCCGCCATTGTGATTTGTTAAAAATTCTTCTCTATATTGCACTTTGAAGGAGTCGCTATTTATCATGGCCATTCTTTCCATAAGATATCTATACGATGTGTGTTACCTAAAATTACAACCAAATAGAAAGAAAACAAAACACAATTTATCTGCTTGAAAAAAAAAAAAAAAAAAAAAAAAAGGATCAGGTGGGATTGTTGAAAAGGAAGAAATTTACGACTGTTTTAAAGTGGATAAATTTTTAAGCACAAAAAGAAAAACAAAATAGAGCTTTCCGGAAAAAAAAAAAAAATTAATGGTTATTGGATTTTGCATGGAATTATGTTCTCTTTGTCATCCTTTTGAAATTGATTCAATGATGGCAAAAATTTTGGCGGGCGCTTCAAAAATGGATGCTAGAGAATTTCTCTATGCAGAATGGTGTCGCAGATGGCTTCACAATGATTCGTATAAACGTATGAAAAACCCGAAATGTTCCCATTTCTTATGGTAAGGCCATTTTGTTTTTAAGTTTTTTGTTTTTTAAATGACTCAGGAATCATTCAGCCAGTTTCTCGCTTATTTCATTTGAGTATAAATAAATTTTTTGTAAAATTTTTTAACATTTGTTTTTATCATTTTTCAACGTTGAAGAGTTTGTTTTTTTTTGTTTTTTTGTAAAAAGAAAAAAACTTTGAATGTTGAGAAATACTAAAAAATAAAGGTTGTTAAAGTAGAAGGCAGCATTATTTCGTCATAAATTCTATAAATGATTAATACCTGCGATCAAGTAGCCCCCTGTCATATGCTAAATATTGTCTCTGAACAGTCATCACTTATCTGGTAGCGAGAGAGTAGATCATGTTTTGCACTTTTAAACTTATGATCAAGAGATTGACTTAAAAAAATGACAATTGTTTTTTATGAAACTTGTTAAAATGAACTTTTAAGCATTTATTTTTGTAAAAATCTTAAGTTTTATTTTATCATATTTAGCATATATTATTCTCTTCCTACAAAAAATTGATACATATTTGTTGAATTTTTTTGATTGAGATAAACTATTTTTTATTTTTGTTATACGATTTCAAACACTTTTTATGTGGCTTTGTGATTTTTTTTTTGATTTGCATAAAACAAATTAGGCTTAAATGTTGTTTAATTTATTAAAAATACTTTTGTTTTATTCTCCCAATGTTCAGCATTTGATAAAACGTCTCCCGCTATCTCTCCTAGTGTGTATATTTTATTTAATGAAATGCTCTTGCATTTGTTACGTAAAGAGAAGATTAGTTCTTAACTTAAACACGAGATAAACATGGAGTAAAATGCAACAACACCTACAACAGATAACGCCAAAACCAAATTAATACAATCTCTTATGTTATGTGTAGGCGTTTATCTATATACACATACAATTGAGTTTTTTGTCACATTGATATTGAAAACCTACTTTTTCTACTATTTAAAAATTATTAAAACAAACTTAATATACTCAGTCATGGATATGCGAGCAACTTCATAAAGGTTAACTAATTTGCATTTTCTTTTGAAAAACGAGCGTTTATTAATTTTATGGTTTCTTATTATGGGTGACTAGTTTCATTAACTTTACACTCAGTTCTGTTTATGCATATTTTTTACATTGTGCATGATTACGTAGCATTTAGGATGGATAAGTTCTAGCACACACATGTCTATCTATTTATCTATCTATATATATATATATATATATATATATATATTCATATATTCAAATTATTTCCTCCATTGTATAATTATCATAACGATAGATTTATTTTAGTTTAGTTTTTTCGCCATTTTTTTTTTCTTTCCAATAGTTTGATTTTATTTTAGCCATCCGCCCGTTTGAATTCGTTTTCCCATACAAAAAAAAAAAAAGAAACTTTGGCTTTGAAAAGTGAGATCAAAATTCGGTCGGCTGGCTCTACCCTCTTATTTTATTTTATTTTTTTTTTCAACCTCCATTATTTATCCCTCCATCCTTTTTTTTTACCATGGATACAAAAAAAAATGTCTTTTTTTAACAGCTATATATATATATATATATAATTATTTTTAAAATGTAATTATCTACTGACATGTTTCGTCGTCTACAACTCGTCAGAGTGGCTACGTGTACGTGGATAATTATATTTTAAAAATAATATATATATGTCGCTCCCCATTTAGGGTGTACCAAATTGGTCAAAGGGAAAATTATTCCCAACTCGCATTTAGGTAAAAATGCACTTTCATATAAATAATTGAATTCGTTCAAAGAGTATCGCTAACAAGAACAAATAAAAACACATGAGATTCCAAGGGCATAATAATATGGACACATTTTAAAATTCAATTATTTTACAGTTGGATTAAAGCATACAGCTAAAAGGAAAGTATGTAACAAACGAAATTCGGTTGCTGTGACCAGACCAGCTATTCTGACAGACTAGGAAACCAAAGCTACACACAAAAAACAAAGAAAGCAAAGGGTCTATGAAAAAATGAAAAGATAAATTAGACACCAATTAAATAAATAAATCTGCATTCATTCCTTGAACTTAAATTTCTTTTTAAGACATTTTCTAGAATCAATCTTAGATTCCAATTAAAATTGGAATCTATGATAACTTTTTGTTATACTTTTTGGTATCCTTATATCTTGATTTTAATCTTTTTAACGGGATAGAAAAGTTGTATAAAATTGGTCTGCTCAGAAAATTTCACCCATGCTGTGACGGATATTCTAATATATATATATATATATATATATATATATATATATAAAAGTGAAAATGTATGTGAGAACACTTCTCAACTTGTATACTCAAAGAATTTTTTATCTACAGACTTAAAATTTGGTATATGGATTATTCAGACATGTGGGGAAACTTTTGAATCCGTTTTCATTTGGGGGGAAAAAGGGCTGCTAAAGGATTAAAAATTTAAAAAATGGAACATGGAGGTATCAGATTTTCATTTGTTTCTTTACTGTTTCCATAATGTGCATGTATAGTCGTGAGACATGACAGCTTCCTTATGTTAATAAGTGGCTTTTAAAATTTTAATTATCGTGTCAAGCTGGTGTATTGGTTATCATAATTGACTCACTGTTTTTAGGTTTTTGTTTCACTCTCAGCTTGAGTATTTTTTTTTCTTTACAAGTGAACTGTTTAAAAAAAAATATAGTCACATACACGTCTTAGTTTCTTTCCATTTTGTTACTTCATTTTAAAAAGGAATTTAATGTCACGTTTAATACTTAGGGTATTTCTGTTTATAATAAATAAAACTGCATTAATTAAAATATATTACTTATACCTATTTTACGACTGGGCAACGCCGAGTGACCTGCTAGTTCAGTATATAGTGAGTAATGTTTAATTCCAATAATTTCAACATATTGTGTTTATTTATTTGACTTTCTCTTAAAATGGAAGCAAGTTGTTTTTAATTTTTCTAATCCTTCGAATTTGATTTTGCTTCCCATATAATCGTTCTGTAAAAGTTCTTGAAAAACTAAAGTTATAATATTCTATTTCATATCTCGATTTTTTTTTTAAATCGATAATTTAAAAATAATTGTGCTGGATCGATAAATATCTTAAGTATCCTCATGCCAGATTGATAAACCCCTGTACAGAGAGATCTTAGTGTCTAGTAGGCATTCCAGTGTGTGTGTGATTCCCCCCCCCCCGAAAAGGATTAAAAGAATGAGGTTTTGAAGAACCAGTTTCAGTAAAAATTCAAAGCAAAACGGTTTTAAAACGTGTCCATGGCATCTTTCTTTCTTTCTTTTGGCCTACGAGGCTCTAAAGTCAGCAATATGCACTCCACCTTATTAAAAAATTTTGTAGATCCTTGAGTAGACTCTCAGACTTTAGTAAGAACTGCTATAATCAAATGCGAGTTGTTTGATAGTCACACTCTCATACTTTTAATGGACGAGTCTATCATGTGTCTATATTTTTCCCCCTCTTTTATCTTGGGGACACTTTTTTGTGACGAGTCATACCTCTGCCTCAAAACATTGTCTCCTTTACAGCCTTGCAATTTTGGTGATCATTTGGTCTTTTGTGAACATAAACTATCAAACCAACATACCATAATAAATTGGCATATCTCTTTCTCCCCCACCCCGCAATGCTTTTCAATGCTTATAAAGAAGCTGACATTCAGCATCATTTGTAGTTTTCATCATTCGAATCTAACATATTCTATGCCACTCCATATTTTCTCAACTTCAAACCTTTTGTACGAGGTGCCTTGAATTAGTTTCCAGACTTTTCGTATGGACACTTTTATTGATAGTGCACACATGAAACTCTAGTTTCCTTTAAAGTAATCTCCTTCAGCTGCAATGCACTTGTACCGTTCCAACAAATTCTGGAAGGCCCCATGGAAATCCTCTTCTGTGAGTGTCAATGACCCTCATCATAGCCTCTTTTATCTCTTAAATTGTCTTATAACGACAGCCTCTAAGGTTTTCCTTGAGCTTAGGGAATAACCAAAAGTCACATGAAGCAAGGTCTGGACTATAGGGACGGTGAGGAACTGTCTTGATGTTCATCTTGGTCAAATCGTGTGCGACAAGGATGGAGCATCCTTGGGAAAAACTTTGAGCAAATCTTCCACGTATTCAGTTCCTCTCAAATAATTGCGTTTACAGCTGCCACACTGACATCAAACTGTGCCCTGATTGTCTCTATAGATACACGACCGTCCTTATCTATGAATTTTTTTGTCAATCAACTCTGGTAGGGTGTACGAGGGGCGTGCAATAAGTAATGTCCCTGACCTACTTCCCATAGCAGTAAAACAACGAAACTTCGCACAGTTATTAGTCTTTCTCTACATAGGAACCACCCAGAGTTATGCATTTCTCCCATCGTTTGATGCAGCTCTGGAGACCGTTTTTGTAGAACACCCCAGATTGGTCCTCCAGCCACGACGTGACTTCAGAAATCAAGGCTGCATCATCTGGGAAACCCTTTCCTTTCAAAAACAACTTCATGGATGGTTCTTATCCAGGAAATTCTTTATTAACCAATCAACTCTGGTTTTCTGACTTCCTTACTCCTCCCACACCTCTTATCATTCCTCACAGACTCCCTGCCTTCCTCGAATCTCTTATGCCACTCAAAAACTGATGCTCGATTCATGCAAGATGTTCCAAAAGCAGTCTGAAGCATTTCGTACGTTTCTGTGTCATTTTTCCAAGTTTAAAAAATTTTTATTGCATATTGTTCTTCTAATGTGTCCTTGTGTCCAGATTGCATTGTTGAAATTCACCAGCTGTGATAATCAGGCTTTAGTAGGTTGGATTTCAATTCCTGCTGTAGCTGATCATTTGAATCTGAAATCATAAATCCGAAAATTTCGTCATCTCATAAGATATATAGCAATAACATATTGAATTTTCAAGAGTCTACAACAGTTTTATGCCTGTACAAAAATGTCTGGAAACTTATTGAAGGTACCTCGTACTTTGTTGCTGAGATAATTCAGTAATTAGCAGCAGTGACATTATCTTTGTGTTTTTGTTTGGATTTTTGTTAATAATTTATGGCTTAAGTCCAAATGCCATAAAAGGTTAATGAGATGGATGAAGATGATAATGAGAAGTAAATGTTATTCACCCATCTTTTTGCTTATGAGCATGGTTTATGGAAAGTAGTTATTTCCATTGGATTTGAAGACAACTGTTGTAGTTTACAGGGAAGTAGTCCTGTGATAATTAATTCCACAGATGGCGTGCTCTTGGAAAGGAACTCTGTTCATGGAAATAACGCTTATGGAGGAAGAAAGTAAAGTTACTTGTTACAATCTATGAATTTTTGTTTTTGTCTGAAGAAATTATGTGTTATATATATATATATATAATAAACGGCTATAGGTTTGTCTGTCTCCATATTTTCAAACTCTATCTCCTCTGACACTGAAAGTTGCAGAGTGGCGCTAAGGGCCTCAAATGATTGGATTTTCTATAGGCCATTCTTTTATGGGTCTTTAGCCGGTTAAAATGATTTTAAGGAGTCAAAATTGAAAAAAAAAATCGTTAAATATTTTGTACATTAATCACTGTCTCACGTCGTTACAGTGGTAACGTCACCAGCTTTGAATGCTACAGTTTCGGTTTCAATTCTAGCTGATGGCATCTAAATACTTTCTTTTTTAAAATTTTTTTTTTTAACTTTTGAAATCACAACTCTATAATAATATAATCAAAATCTGGACAAATTAAAATATATTTTAGCCTATTTTATGCTCAGGCACAGCTGGACGCCCCCCCCCCCCGGGTGTGTATATGCATGCATATATATATATATATATATATATATATATAATAGTTTCTATATGCAATTTTACTAATTATGATAGTAATTGCATATCATTAAATAATACAAAGTTTCAACTGAGATAGCTCAATAGTACATTACTAGAGCTATAAATACTTAAATGTTACCACTATCATATGGGACAGACCTTCTTTATGTTCATTTTTTTTTTTAAATATTATTTTTTTATTGTAATAACTTGCGTACATTTTTTTTTTTTTTTGCCCACTGTTGGCATACATGTACATCAGTTTATAAATCATAACTTTGCCCAACTGGGCAATCTCATCAGCACTTATTAATGAAACCAATTTTAAAGTTGTTTTCTTTGAACATATCTTCATATTAACATGTATTATTAATTCATTTACTTTTTTCCACATGTATATAATACATCAAGCAAATATTACCAAAATATAATGTATTGTATGTGTATAGATTTTCTTTTTGAGTACTTTTTACCATGTTTACTTTTTCATTCATCCCGTAATGTATCCAATTTTTTTTTCATAGCCTTTAAAGTCCCGTCTTCCAGCAATTTAATTTTTCATTAATTAAATTTCAATAATAATATTTAATTAAATTAGTATAACTTCTCGTATTATTTACATATTTTATTTCAGCTGGTTTTAAGCAGAAAAAGTATGTTTATAGTTACCCTTTTTTTAATATATATATATATATATATATATATATATATATATATATATATATCTTACCCTCTGATTTGAAGGAATGTATTTCTTCGAAACTCCGCGGATTAAGGACTATCCACTTAAGTGTTTCCTTTTCAGATTAAATGTTTTTAAGTCTTTTTTTTTTTTTCAACATGTTTTTTTAACATGTTTTATTAACTTTGCTCTTATTTATTATATATATTTATATATATATATGCACATGCACACACGCAATGTGTGTGTGTGTGTGTGTATTAATCACAGCTGCCAAGAATAACTCTAAAGTATGGTTGGGTTACATGAAGTCTGTGGGTGGGGGTATAATGTAGCCACACCCTAAAACCCTGTCTTATTCTCTTTATAATGGCTCCCTGGGCTCTTGACATTAAATGAGACTTTTATCCTCTAAAAATACAAAGCAATTCTGCAGCATCCATCACCATTTCTTGTTTTCACTTCAATTGGACAACTTTTTCATACCATTCATTTTTTTAATATTATTTATCTCATTTATTTTCCATACGCTTTGATCTGAAAGGAACACTTTTATATTTTTTATTTAAAAACGTTTTTTTAAGGATTGATCCACGTCGCTTCTTGTGCAGTTTACAGAACATTTTTAGATAGGATTTTAAAGTTAAATTTTACTGTATTCTGTTTTTTGTTTTTGTTTATTAGATTGTTAAAAAAAAACCTTACCCAAAACAAGATTAAGAATGGCTTTCTAAACAACAGCACGGTATATAAACTGCTCAAGAATAAAAAAAATCTTTCTAGATTAGAGCCATCCCCCCCTCCCCACACCGCAAAATCCCAAATGTCATTCTTTTAAATCTATTTGAATTTATTTTCGTTGAGTTCTTGAAACATTTTCTTTTTGTTTGAAGTAAATATTAAGCTCTTGTAATTTGTGTTGGTCAATAATTGAAGTCTTTCTCTTCTCATATAGAGCAGTTGTGTGTTCATGCAAAAGTCAGAAACTATGCAAGACACACTCCCGAAGCTGCTGTATTCTATTTCAATATTGCTTTAGACAAAATAGGGACACATTTTTTTTTCCTCATCGAAACTTTGGTTTAAAACTAGAACTGAAATATGCTTTACTAAAGTATAGTAGCTGCTTTGTTGAAACAGGAAATTATTGACTGAAAATAAGAGGCTAGAAGTATGTGTAACGGTCAAGAGAAATATATAAAGAATAAGTTTTTAAAGAAATATTTCAGATGCATTTTTTTTACTTTTATTTTGTCCCGAGCAGTGCTGAGTAGTCATGCTAGAAACTTATTGTAGTTTTACAGATTTTCTTTAAATTCTATTTTTAATGCCATTTCATGTGACGATAATGTTTATTTTCATAAAAATTACAAATTTTCACAATTTCGCAAGTCGTGTTCATTCGTCCAGGAAGAATCACTTAAAGATTTCGCTTTCATTTTGATACAACCATAACTACGATGTGAATCTCCATTATTGGTCCCCCTGACAAAGGAGGGATTGAACCTAGTAGCACTCCTTCTGAAGCCAAGTCTGGAGCTTTTTGAACTTGTGGGCCTGCGCTGAGTTCTGCTGCCACACTCGGGATCAGCCAGCAGCCACTTGATTGCAACAGGGATCACCACACTCTTGAGCACATTCAAGTACACCTTGGTTGACTTTTAAGCCAACTTTGAAGATGTGAAGTGGTATTATGTGGCTCTCACTTGAAACCACACTAAAGACCATAATCATTGCCGGAAATTTTGTTGAGCTGTGCCCTCAAGTATTGAACCATCTGGATTTGCATTTTGAGAGCGCTGGCAATGGTCCTGTTGTCATAACTTGGATTGGTAGAGAGCATGAGTTGTACAGTGGTACATCGTTTGTGTCGCTCATTGTACGTTGTATCACTTTCAGAAAGCTCCTATCGTTCTTGGGATTTGTACACAACTGGTCAAGTAATAGATGCTCTTCAACAACAACCAAAAAAAAAGCTGGTTTTCATCAAATGGAAATGGAATCCTGTGTTTTTTAGGGTGACAATTTTATCTTTCCACCCTTTTACTTTGATATTTTTTAGTCCCGAAATTTCATCTATTTTACATGTTTTATTTCAGTTTATGAAGATCCTTCAAAAAGTAAAGCCTCTTTTTTTTTTTTTTTTTTAGCTCAAAAAGTTGAACACTTATGAAAATGGGAGTGGTATCATTAAAACGAGTAACCTATTTCTACTCTAGAATTTTCTACTTATTTACGACCATTCTCAATGCACTTTAGTTTTTCACCGTCAAAATCTGTAACAGAGATGACACTTTCAGGTCGTGAATGCATAAGTTGTCATAACAATGCAATTCTTAATGTCCTCTGATCCATTTGGGCGTAAAAAAAAAATAGGAGGCATTATTTTCTGAATGCCATTTGTATATTTTATAATGTGATAAGCAAAAATGGTTTAGTCATTGTATCTGATGTTGTTTTTTTTTTTTTATCTTTTCCAGTAAAAACAATCCCAAGACCAAACAGATGTCAATGGGCAAAAAGAAATTTAATATGGACCCAAAGAAGGTAGGTGATTTAAAACAAAAAATTTTTTTTTTTAATTATTTTAAGCAAGTCTTTCCTGATATAATAGCAGTACATGACTAAGCTTCACTGCTGTTTCACAAATACAGTGAATTTTAAACTAAAAAACAATCTTAAAAACAATTCCTTAACCAATTTTTTCAAATTTTTACATCTTTTTATTTTAGCTTTTAATCTTTTAACTTAAAGACAAATTTTGATTTTAAGGTCGTAAAAAAAAAAAAAAAAAGATGAAACAAAAAAATAGCATTAACATTTTTTTTTATTATCAGAAACCGTATGTGCAGCAAGGGTTGTACAATCTCCAACTACTCTTATCTTGAATTTGCATTGTTTGAGTTCAATGACAAAAAGTTCAAGAAGACTGGAAATAACAACTAAATGGAGAAAGACTTTCTGAATTTTTCAGATGAGGATTGGCTATTAATATTATTTGGATTTTCAGACTACTGTTCTCATCTTGAGTGTCATTTTCACAACATTTCGGTTATTTTCCGACCTTCTTCAGGTTTATCTTATCGAACTCTGGAATTTTTCTGCATGGAATCTTGAACGGAATCCTATATTTAATTCACAGGGGTAGCATGATCTCATTCCGTCAACCATAACCAGATAGTTCCTAATTAATGAGCAATTTTAGTTTTGGTCACCTAATGTCCAGGGTTAAATCCAATACACTGCCGTCAAAGATCAGTCTCTGAAAAACGGGATTTTTATTCAAATTGGCAGCATCTCATTTGCGTTAGTTTACACGATCATTAAGGATAAAATTAAATGAACATCACTATTTTTTTTTATTATTTGATTCAAATTGGCGTAATGATTTTTATAATAAATGCATTTCATCATTTGAAGAATGTGAAGAGAATCTGCTAATGTAAAGAATTATTGGTAATATTTTATTCTGATTTTATAAATTTGTAGAAATTCCTTGCGTGTTTTTTTTTTTTTCTTCATTAATTTGAGAATCACACTTTTGTCGATTGTATACAGATACTGAATAGTTAATAATTGTTTTAATCACACACACACACACACACAGACCTCCTTTCAGTCTTGAAACAATGACTACCTCCTGTAAGTGTGGGTTCAGAGAGAGTATATAGTGAAATTTTTAGATTTTAGGCTATTGCAATTTCTTGGTTTAAATAAGTTATCGAAGTTATATTGACTGATAAGTACAGACAAGAAATGGAGCACAAATTTTTTTTTTTTTTTTTTTTAAATAAGGCATTTTTCCGGATTTAATTAAAAAAAAAAAAAAAAAAAGCTTGTTCAGACATTTAATTTATAAAAATACACAAACGAAATGACGAAATGATATTTAGATGAGAATTATCATTGTTCCCATGACAATAAAATGCACACATTGTTGTTGAAGAAGTAAAAATTAAAATATATGCAAATACAGTGTTATGTCATTCAGAATAACATGCGACAATTTTCCTATTTACTTGCCTCCCCATGATGGCAGTTAGACACAAGTTCAGTTTTTAATGTGGAGAAAATCCACTGCCCCAAAAAGTACTCCGGATAGGAACAAAAATTAAAATTGCTTTTGTCTAAAAGGATTTCTCTTTCACCGATTCAGGACTGAAAAGGTGGAGTGTAGTATCAGAACAGATACTAAACATTGTTCCTAGCCAAAAGGTCAAGATTTTTCACCGTAGTTAGTCGACTCCATCTGACAGATAACCTAAGATGCAAAGACGTTAGGATTTAAAAAGTATGTCAAATATCAAAGCCCGTTCAAATGATGTCTAACTTGTCTAAAAGACTAGTTTTGAATTCCTCACCACATAAAGGAAATTACAAATTCTTATGCCAGGAGCTTCCTCTAACGTGAGTATTATTCAAGGGAGATAATTATAGCCCAACAAATGCATCTTAAGAATAACTATTATAGTTTCTTTTCATTATTAATTGTAGTTAGAATTTATAACTTTGGAAGTATTTTAATCTTGTCCACCAAATTTCCTTTTTCTCTTTCGTTTGCTACGTAAAATGTTCTGCTAAATGTGATAAAGTTGCGTCATTAACCGCTTTTTGAATGAGTTAAATTACAAGCAAATGGGGACAACAAACTGCTAGTCGTTATGGGCTCAATTATCGCAATTAAGACATTCGGTTACATGTCTCCAATTTCCTTTGTGCCTCCATCTCTCTCCTAATCTTTTTTTATTTATTTATTTATTTATTTTTTTATCACTTTTCTTTTTAATGATTTAATTGCCATGTTTATTTTTACATTTTTTTTTTAAAGTCCATGATATTGGTAATTCTTGATGCACTTAATCTCTGCGGCAAGGAACATTTATGAAATATGGTTTTTATATTTTCGTATGGACTTGTTGTTCTGCACTTGTAGGACAAGCTGGCCTCCATTAACATCTGACGGGCAAGGTTTATGATATTTATAAGTTTTTTTGTTTTTTTTAACAGAATTTTAACATAATTTATAAAATACTGTTTTAATGTGGTGTGTTCTATTTTGAATCCTGTGGAAGTGAATGGCTTTTAAAGAAAAAATTATTTTTTTTAATTAGTTTTATTTCTGCTAATTGATCGATGTCCGGGTCCAGAAAAGAGTCTCAAACCTAACAGGTCCTGGATATGACCTAAAACTATATCCGATGGTGAGGCCCCATCTTGCAGGCCTTGGGGAGTGTGGCGCCACCATTTAATTGCCATTGCTCTCAGGTCCACTCTGACCCGGAGTGGTAGTACCTGTTAGGGTCCCAACTATGGGTTTAATAGAATCCGACTTAAAAAAAACAAATATACTCCATTAAAAATCGTTCCTCAAAATAACTAGATTCAGCATTAAATAACCTGGAAAAGGTTGATATGCCGTAAAACAACCAACCACCAAACCTAACAGGTCCTGCACTGTCAATCAAACTCCAACCCCACCTCATCACTAATGTTGCATCCCTATACCTATTTTGCAGGTTTTCTAATGAGATGTACTCCGATAAACTCGTAGCACTTGTGCCCCCCTCGATGTCAATATCCCCGGCTAACCCGATAAGCCGTGAAATCACACTCCTACACTACAGATCACTAGTTGCCAAAAAAAAAACTTCTACTTTTCCCTTGAACTGCTAAATTTTGGAATTCCCTCCCAGTTTTCTGCTTCCTTAACTGTTCTGACATGAACCGACATCTCGTTGCTCAACTCCCTGTATAGTGTCGCTTTATATATGGTCCCAAGTAGTAGCCACTTACGTCCAAGTGGCACTGCGCCTTGTTCGGGGACAATAAGGAGTAAGAAAAAGGACTCTTGGAAAAAAATCAATAATTAAGAAATAAAAATATAATAAAGGATCTCTTCATGGATTGAATTCAAACAGGACGTCAAATGCATTCTGGGTGTCATCTCTTTTCTCAAAAAAAAAAAAAAATGAAGAAAAAGCTTGTTTCAATTTGTTTTTGGGTCAAGCTTTTTTTTTTTTTATCCTTTGATATAGATTTTAAAGTTTTTTTTTTTTTTTTTTAAATATCCAAAAAAAGATTGTCAATTTGTTAACAGAATAAAAAAGAATATCAGACACATTAAACTATGGGGCAACACTTAGAATGTACTTGACTTTCGGGCCAAGATCAGAGTGTAGTATCTGTTCTTCAAATGCTGTATTTGAATTTTGTATTTTCAGTGGAGGAGAAATCCTGCACAATTGAGACAATTTTTAATTTTCGCTTCTTTTATCCACGTTAAAAAACGACCCTGGTGTCGTACTGTCCCATGGGGAGGCATTGTAAATAGGGACACTTCGAATGCCTACTTGGTCTTTAGGCTGGAAGTAAACATGGGGAGGCGAGTAAATATGAACATTTCGACATTTTTTTCTTTTTTTTTTTTTAATACATAGGCATCACCACTTATCAAGGCAAAGAGGCCACTCGAGGATAAGGGTTAAAGAGTGTACAGTAGAAATTGAACAGTATAGTAACCGTTAGTAATGAAGATTCTGTAAATTTCTTAACTTAAGAGAAACGGCTCATCAAAAACTTGTTTACATTAGACTTGAAGACAACCATATTGTAGTTAGCTGGAAAGCAGGAAAACGGAAGACAATTCCATAGGCGTGCAGTTCTAAGAAAGAAGCTTTGCTTATGGAATCTACGCTTAGGATTAGGCACTGATAAAGAGTGGGAGAAACTAGTGATAGTGTTTTCTGCTAGACGGGTGTTTCTTGTAAAAGTTTGGCAAGGGGGGGGGGACCATAGAATGGAGCTCAGTCGAGCACCTGCCATGAAAATAATGATAAAGCAAACTCGCAACCTCTCTTCTGTGAGAAAGAGGTTGCAGGGAAGAGAAAAGAACATCCCCCTCACAAAGCTACAAAGTCTATTTTGAACTCTATCAAGGCAGGATAAGTCCTTTCTAGCAGCTCCTGCCCAGATGTGGCAACAGTACTTCATCCTTTTTTCATCCCAAGCAAGACATACTGCCACTTGGAATGTAAAAGACTACTATTTGAGGTCGTTTCTAATAGGACTGAGAGGAGTTGAGCAGCGAAATGTTTGTTCACATTACATTTAAACGTCTGCAGGTCAGTACAGTACTCACATTAAATGAAATGTCGCAAATCGTATATAAAAAAAATCAAATTTTGACAGAAATTTTGTTTGTATTATCAACAATGAGAAGTTTGATATTAAAATTGAGTAACATCTATTTCAGCTGAATGTTTGTAAAAAAAAAAAAAAAAAAAAAAAAGCAAAAAACAGATAATGTAAACACAACTACATTTAAATGACAGTTAGCATTACATGAGAATTACTTTAAAATACACCCTGACTTTAAAGTTCTGCCAAAAATAAACTAATTACTTGATGTCAAGTTCATTTGGTACAAAAGAATCCCCCCCTCTCCTCAAGTTCATTCAGTATGAAAAGGTATCTCAGGCCAGTTCATTAATTAGAAATACCCCCCCCCCCATTTCATTGATTAGAGAATGCACCTCCCTCAAATTCTTTAATTAGAAATTGATGACCCCCAACCCTGAAAATTAATAGAGGGGAAAAAAAGGACCCCATCTCACTGTTGGTTATTAAAAGGAAATTTGAAAAATGTACGTGGGGAGTACATTTTTTTTAATTTTATTTATTTACCCGGTCACCTACTCCTCCCTTCTATTATGTTAAGCTACCACTACTACATGCAGCTGCCCAGTATCGGCGACCACGGCTCTCCCACTTGTAGAGACATGGTAATCTTGGGAAGACAATTAAAGACGGTAATTTCCCGTTGCTTTCTGTCTTGATTCAGGGGTGCATCTCCCTCAGTAAATTAAACGTGTCCCCCCCAGATACCAACCTGGGAATTTCTACGACTCTGCCCATTACATACAGTGTCTAGCTTTCCAAAATGGTTACCCATCTGGCCAGGCTCATCGTTGCTTAACTTCAGTGATCTATCTGGTGAGAACCGGTGTGTCAGCACGATTGTCGTATTACTGCTACTACTACTACCATCTTAATCTTCAGACTTGTCACACTGAACTTGTGAAAAAAAATTGAAGAACAGGAAGGAACCTAGAATTCTCTCACAGATGTCAATTGTTCTGACCAGAAATCAGATTTTTTTTACTACCCACCTTCCTCTCTGTCTGTTCCTTTCTATTCTCTCTCCCACCCTCTCCCAAGTATAATTGAAATGCTTTTTTTTTTTTTATGAACTCTTTACTTTGAAGTGATATTCTCCTTATTAGCCTTTCTTCTTTCATCTTTCTATGTCACTTGTTGTATGAGGCTTTGACTCCTAAAAATTATCAGGATTAAACTTTTGGCCAGGAAGAAATTTGAGAATGATATTGAAGCTGTCTCTTGAAACCATTAGTAATTTCCTTACTTGGGTGAAGCAATCGTTCCACTCACCCTCCACCCTTTCACTTTTTTTTTTTTTTTTTGTTAAATCCCTTTTCTCCATCTCTTTGCAGTTTATGCCCCCCCCCCCCGAATGATATGAACTCCCTTGCAGTCTTAACTGCTTCATCCTGATTATCTTCATCTTCAGCATGCCAACTCTTCATAGACATGGCGGCAACATTATTCTTGCCATTTTATTCCAGTAATTTTAATATATTTCAAGCCTTTTTTTACTTATTAACTTGGTTCCATTTTTTTTTTTTTTTTTTTTCTCTATGTATTGAATTTATCCAATTATTTTAATGAGTTCTGGAGAGTTTGACTTTTTAGAATTTTGCAAAAGTTTTTAAAAAATGTAAATTCATAAAAATCTGTTATGGTTATGTTTGAAATTAAATCTTTCTTTGACGCTCCATATTTAGACAAGCTGTTTGGTCTGACTTTCACTCTTGATCTGAAATGGATCACATACATCAAATCCGTTGCCAAGGTCGCTGGAAAAATGGTTGGTTATTCTGCCGCTTCAGTAGATATCTCCCTGCCGATGCAATTCTCTCTGTATGAGAGCCAAGTACGTCCTAGAATGGAGTACTGTTTCCACATGTGGGCAGGAGCTTCTCAGAGTACCCTATTCTGCCTTGACAAAGTTCAAAACCGACTTCGTAATCTAGTAGGTGATGCTGTTTTCTCTTCAATGCAACTTCTTTCCCACAAAATAGACGTTGCAAGTCTCTCTACTCTATCATTACTTTTATGGTAAGTGTTCGACTGAGCTCCAATCTATCGCCCCCCCCCCTTTGTCAATCTTTCACAAAAACACTCATCTAGCCAAAATCATTATCAATAAATTCCCCCAATCTCTATCAATGCCTAAACCTGAATGTGGATTCCATAAACAAAGCTTCTTTCCTAGAGCTACCCACCTGTGGAACTGTTTCGCTGGTCTGCTTTCCAGCTGACTACAATATCAGTTTTCACATCCAATGCAAACAAGTTCTTATTCAACCATCTTCATAGATAATCTAATTATAACAAATTACTTTTACTACACAACTTTCCCAATGACTACAATACACACATTAACCCTTATCCTCACGTGACTTCAATATGCGAGATAGAGCAATAATAATAATATAAAGAAATTTTTAATTAAATCATGTAGAATTACAACAAAAATTGTTTGACAAACGAGTACAAATAGTTTTTTTTTTTTTTTTTTACCTTAATTCATCGATTTTCAATGAATGGCTCATGGAATATCCTTTTTATACCAGTTCAAACTTTATTTTCAATTTATGAAAAATTTATAACCCATATCTATTTTGCTATTAACATTTCCTCCGATGAGATAAGTCATTCATTGAAAATCCATGGATTAAAGAAAAAACTTTAATTTGTTTCACAAAGGAGTAAAAATTTTGTAATTCCACATAATTTAGTGATTTCCATTATAATATATTACATGGATTCTTTCATCAATTTTGGCGTATGAGGTTCCACAACAACTAAGTCGTTCTGAAATCAATACAGATAATTTGTTTATAGTGGTGAAGGCTTTGTGTAGAATCATGCACACTTTTTGAAACAACTGCTAATATCAGATGATGCAATTGATTGCTGCAGACAGTAAACCACAGGTTTTATATTGGTTTTCTTTCTCCTTGATGCACATCTTGACGAAAATTGGGTGCATTTTTTTTTTTTTTTTTTTTTTTTTTTTTTTTTTACACAGTAATCACCACTTATCAAGGCCCGGAAGCCACTCAGGGATAAGGGTTAATGCAAGTACATTACGTTAGTGTGGAGATTTGATCAAGTGTTTACTTAAGGGGGCGGTTCATTAGGAATTTGTTAACATTGGACTTGAACACATCCAAGTTGTAGTCCGGTGGGAAGCAGGCAGACGGAACAGTTCCACAGGCGTGCAGTTCTAAGAAAGAAGCTTTGTTCATGGAATCCACGTTTTGATCTAGGCACAGATAAAGAGTGGGGGAAATTTCTCTCCCAGTTATTTTAAACGTGACCCCAGATACAAACTTGGAAATTTTTTACGTCCTGGCACAGTACATACAGCACCTCATATACCTAAATGGTCACCCATCTCGTATGGACCATGCTTATTGTTGCTTAACTTCAGTGATCTAATGGGAGCCAGTATGTCAACGTGATCTAACCATATTATATATGACTCTTTCATTTTTTTAGTTTCGAAGATAGAATTGCTGAACAGAAAGTAGTTCACCTTATGAATTAACAATAAAAATAACGAAACACTAATAAAGAATAATAATATTTTACATCTGTCGAAACTCTTTTATTTCTTCTGCGATATGCTCCAGTACTTCAGCCGCAGCAGCTTTTCATCTTCTGTTGACAACTTTATCAACACGTGATGTGGCACCAAACTCCAACCTATCCCGTCACATTTTTTTTTTTGGGGGAGGGGGGGAGTAAAAAAGCTGCCTTGACTGTAAATTTTAACTGCATGAAGTTAGTAAATAAATGCGCTTTTCTTTTTCTTTTTTTTTTTTAAATGTATCCTAACATCACTGTGAATTTTTGTCTCTTGGTTGGTGCACCACCCTTCAGTTTGAAATATCGTTTTCATTGTTAAACATGTGAATTGAATTGATAAATCTTCTAGATTCGTGCGATTCGCTCTATATACTTGTCGCTGTCCGTCTGTTACTCACACTTTAATTCAAAATGAAGTTTTCATTGCTGAACTTGTAAATTGAATGGCTGCGTTATCATAATTGTATTTGAATCCACTATTTCGTGTCACCTGCTGTGATCAATCTTATGCTTTTTTTTTTTCATCTCCACTGCATCATGCACACACGCAGGGGACAGTAACGAAATGTACCCAAGATGCAAGAATCCACCCTGTTCTACACCCTACCACCCCTGCTTACTTTTTATATAGGAACCAAATTTCTTTACCATATGACTCATGATGAGGGTGAGGAGAAGGATGAGGGTGATGATGAGCCAAGTAATCCCATTAATAGATTGACATCTGTTTATAAAAATACATTCTTTTACCGTTTCCAATTCTTTTTATAGGTGTTTGCGTTTATGTTGAAACCAGCAAGAACACCCGACATTGCCCTTTTCATCTTATTTCTTCGTGGCATTAAGACCTCAGCTTTATTGCATTTTTTTCGCAACGTTTTGACCAGTGTCACCTCTGACCTTATCAAACTCTAGAATCTTTTTGTCAAACTTAAGAATGTAATTTTGAATGGAATACTTTATTTAATCCAGGTGTGTGTGTGGGGGGGGGTATAGCATGCTTGCGTTTCGTTAGCCATAACCAGAGAGAAATCTTAATTCACAGTTGTATTCTTAATATCGTCTGCACAGAGAATTGATCCTTCAACCTCCCAATGAGTGTCGCTTAAAATTGAATTTTATCTAGTACTATAATCGTTACACAATGGGTCCTTGTGGACATGGCACAGGCTTGAATTTTGACTTTTGCCTTGAAAAGACCTTATTTCTATAATTATCTTGGAAAATGTCTTGAAAATGTGAATGAACTTTTTTGGTTAATTATATCATTGTTTATATATAAAATTTTGTTTTGAAAATTTGGCTTTTGTCTGGAGAAGGGCTTGAAAAACTTTAAAAAGTCTTGAAAAGTCGTTGAAAATGGGCATTGAAAATCTGTACGAACTCTGTATATGATACAAATAATAAAAACTGTCGATCTCAAATTCAGAAAAAAAAATTTATGAAAAATTTCAAGAAGACACATCTCCGAACTTGCCTCATAGGATGTATTACCTCTGACTGTTAATGACCGTCGGGTTAGGGTTGAATTCTTGATACTAAAATGGGATAAATTAGGTTTCAAGAAAATAAGCAAAATGAAAGAGACGACTTTGAGTCTACACCAGTTTTTTTCTGGTTGATTCGTGTACACTATACACAAATGGATGACAGAAACTACAACTAATAAAAAAAAATTTTATTTGATGAGTATATGTAAGAAAACATTCAAATTGACATACTAATTATGATGGTTTCTGCGTAATGAAACGGGCCTCTAAAGTGTACGGAAGTTTTGATATGTTGAAACAAATGAATGGTAAGATTGAATAAAACCTTGGAACGTAGTTATATTGTTATTCATTTATATATTATATATGATGATAAAATATAAAGGCAGAACAGATAAACATAAATTTACAAAAAATTTATTTTATAAACATAAATAAATATAAAGGTTAACATTGTTATTGTTCATTTGTATATGCTCTGTGCTTACATTTAAAAACTATACTAAAAGGGTTGCTATAAAGGATGAAATGTAATTGAAAAAGCGTATTTTTCCAAACACACACACACACATACACATATAATCAAACTAAAGTTATGCATTATATATTTAATATTTAACTAGTTCGAATCCTCAACCCCCTTGGAAATGTGGATAATTGAGAAATACTTGCAGACATTTCAAAACTGGAACACGTTAGACTCCGAAATATTTGAAAGCAATCAATAACGGTGTTATGTTAGAAAATGCGTAAATAAAAATTACACAGCTAATTATAAGCTCAGAAAAGATTTTTTATGATGCATTACATAGCCTAATCCATTCGTAATATTAAGGGCGTCTTCTGTGTGTGTCTGTGACGTTTAAAAAAAAAATAATGTAAAAAATAAATTGCGAAATTTGTGTCCTTTCGAAATATCATAGATTAACTACTTTTCTTTAAATAATACCAACAAATAAAGTCGATGCCATGACTTGAAATTGAAACCAAAACTGCAAGATCTTTAGTCTGCTGTTCTACCGATTGAGCTATTTAGATTTTCTTATCAATACATTTTTTTTTAAATTACCTGAACAAAATAGCTTTGAAATGACAGATTTATGATTTATGCTATTTTTCAAAACATAAATTATATAGTGCATCTACGTATAGTTTTTAAATAATTTGTATAAATCTGTTATATAAAAGGCAGTTGTCTGTATGTGTGTCTGCCTAGCTAAAAGTAAAAAACGACTTAACAAATACATACAAAAACTGTATTTTCTTGATCAGCAATATCTTCAATTCGGAAGAATTTTTTTTTTATGGTCAACTGAACCAGGTTTCATGAGAAGTAAGGTGTTTCATATGCTGCCAACTCGAAACTAGTAGAGTAAAAGCTCTCCTGCATTTTGGGGACTTCCACCGTGAATAGATGACTTTAAAATGATTGTTGGATTGTATTTCTGGTGCTATCAGATTAGGCTGTTTGAAGATATTGGCTTTCTGAGATAAAATGCACCTAACATTGATGTTTTTTGTTTTTCTATCCCCTTTTGCAAAACTTAATTAACTTCTGCAAAACCAAAAACAACAACCCCCACCTTCACACCTTTCCATTTTCTCTTTCTACCTCCTCACTCGTTTCCTAACTTAAAATGTATCAAACATTTCTGCTATGGGCCAGCTGTTGCAAGCGTGCAGAAAGAGAAACGGCTCTGGACATGTGGCAGCGAGAGACATTTTAAGAAAGGAAGTTTGAATATGATTGGACGTCCCCTCCTCCCACACCTCCATCTCACACTGCAATGCAATTGACTGTGTCTTAGGTTTTTTTTGTGGAGCAGTGTTCCCAATTTGGACAAAAGTACTGAAGGAGATGAATTGCTACGATTTATTCCAATGACACATCCATCGATTTAAAAAATAATTATAAAAAAAAAATTTTTAAAAATGCAGCGAATTTGAGATCGTCTGCTTTTTCCATTTAATACTTTTCTAGATTAGATTGCAAATAAATGTTTACATGTCATAGTGAAGGAAAATAAGGAAAAGGGGATAAATCTCTTATTTCACTGTGGCGATCAACTTGAAGTATAGGTGATTGATACTTTTCAGGAGGGTGAATAATTATTTAAACACTTCTTTCTCTCATATATATATATATATGTGTGTGTGTGTGTATAAAGTTAAGTTTTCTGTCGCACTGCCTACCTTTTCTATTTAAAAATCATTAAACAAACTTTTTGATATATTAGTCATGGATATGCGAGCGACTTCAAAGTTTAACTAATTTGTATATTCTTTAAAAAAATAAACTTTCATTAATTCATTTTTATGGTTTCTTATTGGATGATTGGTTTCATTTCACTATGACACTCAGTTCTGTTAATGCAGATTTTCTAAATTATGTATAATTATGCATTGCGTTTTGGATGAATAAGTTCTAGCACACACGCACACATGTGTGTGAGCTTGTCTGTGTGAGTATATAGAGAAGCACTTTTTGTGGATTTATTCAAAGTTCCAATTTTTTTTTTTTTTTTTTTTTTTTTCTTCAATTTTGACCCTTTAGATGCTAAAAACAAAATCCAATTTGTTCCACAGGTCCGAATACTCTATATATCAAATTTCAAGTCTGTACACTGAGAATTGACAGTTTGGTAGGGACCTTTCTGCACACAAAGACAAGATCACTTTTAGTATATATACATTCACACACACACAATACTGGTATGGTTGTTTCCAAAATATTTATCCAATGAAACTCCAGTGATTATGAGTGATAACAGTAATAACAGAACTGTATTACAGCATTTTTTAATTTATACAAAACATTATTGGCTACATATGTGCATACATATTTTAACTGCAACATTGTTTAAAGTTCAGTAGCTTTGGGTCATTATATATTTACTGAATATACATAAATTTTGAAATAGGAGATTGTAACAATATTATTCCTGTGATAGGCTTGCCTTATTGATTGAAGATTACTTTGTCGGAACCTTTGAACGCCAAAGTCGGACTCTACCAGGCCCTCATCCACATCACCACTCTCCTTTATAACTACTTCTCCTGTAATATGGACAAGTGACCTATGCAAACTGGAGGTATTTGATGATCACTGCCTGTGCCACATCCACTGTATTTGTTGATAGCAGTTTATACCCAATAGTACAATTTGCACTCTCTGCAGGATCCACTTCCTCCAAAAATCTCTCCTTACCAAAAGCTTTCAACAACATCTTGGTGACTTCATCCATGAAATCATCGATCCAGCAGCATCACCAGGTTAAAAGAAACGTTGTTGTGGTCAACTCAAAACCTGGCTCAGGACAAAGAAGCAAGATGCTGAACTGATTCTAAGCTCTCACATGTACGAGGTCCGTCGCTGGAATTGTAAATGGCTAGCACTCATGATGGAAGCAGCCTTGAATGGCCATGTTCAGGACATATTGGAGAGAACCGGCCCAACCAATCCAGGATGAACACCGCAACCATGACATGAGCAATATTATCTTCCCTAAGAACGCTTTAAAATACTCCCAAGAAATTGCAATTTGTTAAATATTTATTGATATTATAATTTTATAGGTATCTACATTTAAAAAAAATCGACTTCCACTCCCACTTTTTTTTTTTTTCTTTTTAAAACTTGTTTTTTTACCTTCTTTGCATTGAATTACATGTGGCCCACATTATGACCTTATGTCTAAGAGCTGTTATAAAATTAATAATGATCAATAGTTTACGAGTGATATAATAATTAGCTGTACCTGCCTGAAAGCTTTGAATTTTTATTTTCACTTTTTTTTTTATTATATAAAATGAGTTATTTCTCATTGATTTTGAATTTTCAGTCCTAATTAAAAAATATCTCTGTATTATTAATTGTATGGACTGAATTATGAAATTTTATAAATAAACTGTAGCAAGGTACGTTATTATATTGCCGGCTAGACTTTTTAGTCTTAAAAATGTGCAAAAGTTAAAGCCCATTGAGTTAGAGTAAAGGTTTTATGCCAAATTGATGGTTGAATATGAATAAAATTGTCTTTTTTTTTTTTTTTTCATGAAATACTAACCCCTATTAAACTGTGCATCAAGCAGATACCATAATACTTAGTTTGTTGCACCTTATCATAACAAAGGTTTATACAAAATTTCAGCCACATCAGTTCTGGAGTTTCCAAGAAAAAGTGGAACAGACGAATAGACAAATTAAGAGAAATATTTATAATATAGTACAATTAGAAATCTGCAGGTCAGAATCCAAATTTGATATGTAAGGTCAAAAGCTACGTAGTTCCAACCTATAATTTTACACGATAACTTTGTTATCCAAGTCTGAACAGGTTCAATTAAAACTGGCAAATTCTGCACACACAAAGGGCTCAATATTTTTTTTGCAGGACTTTAACAAGCCAAGCATACAGGGTACCCCTCCACGAGTGACAAATTTACTTTCACCATGACTAATGTTTCTGCAGAATTTAAAAATCCAAGACGTGGTTATTGAGAAAAGTGCGAACAAACGAACAGACAAATGATTTGGGGGCAATTTTACCCCTATAATAGCCCTCTAGGAAGGCAACCAAAGTTGTTCCGGAAAATCTGTTCTGGAAACGTTTAATTTCACCATGACTAATGTTTGTGAAAAATTTCCAAAAAATTCAAGGCATGGTTATTGAGAAAAGTAAAAACAAAGGAATGGATGAACGGTAGTGAATTATTAAGTGTGATCCCTGCTTTGTCGGGGAAGCAATAATAACTACTTGAATGCGATTTAAGTGTTAAGATATGCCAATTTTTAATTGTTACGAATAACAAACCTCAAAATCTGAACAGAGCTAAATTAAGATATATCTTCGACTGATAAAGAGCTCGATATCCTATTGAATAGTTATGTCAATAATGACTAACAAAATATACTTAGCACTTTGCTGCAGTTTCAGCAGTTACACAAAACTTCTGTTCAGAGAATTAATTCTACCCCGACTATTACAGTTATTCCGACATCTATCTATATATATAAAAGCGAAAATGTGTGTATCTTTGTATGTGTGTTTGTATGTCTCGCAAAAACTTTCGACACGGGTCACGGATTTTCATGAGATCGGTATCATTTTAAAGTTCCAACCTTCGCCTGACAAATATCGAAAAATTGTCCAAAAACATTAATTCCTTCACCCTAAAATCATCAGTTTTCTATGGGGAGGGGTCAGCAAAAACCATCCTCTCATGACGAGTTCGGTTCTACGCATGTGCAAATGACGTCGGAACATGATTTAGTTTAAATTTAAAAAGAAACGATCCAATTTCGTCGACATCGTCTTAGCTCAGTTGCTTAGAGCGCGGCCTTGTTATCTAAAGGTTTTGGGTTCGAATCGTGGTGTGAGGTGCCTTTTTTTTTTTTTTTTTTTTTTTTTTTTTAATATTGAAAAAGAGTTATTTAAGGCAGTGTTTTTTTTTTTTGGGGGGGTATTTTTCAGATTTTTTAAAGAAGTTTTAACGTTCGTTTTTCTGTTTTAGTTTTCCATCACATTCGCGTTTTCTTTTTATTTTTCCCATTTTTACATTTAACATCGTTCGTTTGCCTTATGTTAGATTTTTTTTTTTCGATTTTTTTTTAAGTTTTAGCTTTTTTTTTTTTTTTTGTTTAAATATTTACTTCGCTTATGTTTTGATTAACACCCCCCGCCCGAGCACACACACCTCTAAATACCTGGGCAACGCAGGGTATCCCCCCCCCCGCTAGTATATATATATATAAATATGAGCTATTTATATATATAAATTGAAAATAAATGAGATATATATTTATATACATGAATTCAAAATAAATGAGATATATATATATATATATATATATATATAAGATTATAATTGTAGCAGAGAGCGATACTATTAACAGGATAATAAAGATAAAAATAATAGTAAAAATGTAAGGGAAAATGTGGAAAATAAATACATATACATATATATGATGATTGCAACGTCTAGTCAGACGAGTGCCACTCCCTCAGGCACTTAAAGTCCATGAGCCCAAAAATGACTTCCATCGCCACAGGACCATTTTTATAAACAAATGCCTGAGGGAGTATCTATACACAGATGATGTTACAGAGTCTTAGCTTTGTACAACAGCTAAGTCTCTCTCGGTTCAAAATGTTGAGATCCAGCAACAAGCAAGAGCAAGATAGCCAGCAACAAGTTAAACTGCAGACCAGCTTAATTCAGGTACTGGTCTCCCGCTTTATGGTTTTTTTAAATCAGAGATTTGCTTCTCTTAGAAAGGTTGCCTTCACCACGGCTTATGGGAGCCCTGCCCACCTCAGCACACACACGAATACACACAAACACGGTGTTAGTTGGCCGTTGACCCCGAAAAAGGGTTCATTCGCCCTTTGAAAGGTATTGTTTTTAATCCTTCAAGGAGACTAGCCACCCTCCTCACCAAACAAGTCTGGTGGGGAACCAGTTTAGTCGCCGGTGATCAGACTATGAGGCAGGTAGTACTGGGTTACATGGCAATACAGCAGTCCCAGTACTTTGCGCCTGCTGATAGGACAGCCTCCTTAGTGGTTAATCCAAGGTTCGGGTCCCTGACTATCAGACGGATAACGTCAGCCCAGACAAAACGTTTACCTCCAGCACCCTTACCAGTAACATGACCTGACATACATACATACATATACATATATACACATGCATATATAGAAATAGAGGTGGGATACATATAGATACAAATAAATATAGGTATAATTAACCAGGTGGATATAGTGCCAAATGTAACACGGGTACATACATTGTACACAGAAGCAAACAAAAATTAATATAAACACACATACACCCACATGTACATTTATATCTGTATCCATATATATATAATTATGTATAAAAGTTACATTACATGGTTGTTAATCTGCCCCAAATTGAAATTCCATCCAATTTCCAATCTTTTGAAAATTGTTGTTTTTGACAACTCATAAATTTGGTATCGAACGTTTTTCTTTAAAGTTGGATTATTCTCTGATTTTGGATGATTTAAAATTAGAAATTAAATATATCAATTTTTTTTTTTTTTTTTTTAAATTTTTTTTTTAATATATGTAACTAGCGGGGATACCCGGCGTTGCCCGGGTGTATGGAAGTGTAGTAAGGAACCCGAGGTGGGGGGATCAAAACACCAGTAGGCAGTTTGGGGGGAGAAAATTTTTTTTCAAAATGGAAGTAGGCAGGAAGGCTCAAACCTGTAACACAAAGGAGTAAAAGAAGGTGAAAAAAAAAAGTGACGTCTTCCATGGCAAACTGGAAGTCACGAACGTCTAAATTAAGCATAGTCAATGCAACAGTGACAATGACTTGCTAAAATGTCGACAAAAAAATCGACTCCTTCTTGTACATAACGGCCGAGTTGAGGGTGAAGGAATGAACGTTTTTGGCCAATTTTTCGATATTTGTCGTTCAAGACATTGAGCTTCAAAACGATACCGATCTTATGAGGATTCCTCACATCTGTCGAAAGTTTTTGCGAGACATACAAACACACACACTTTGCCTTTTATATATTAAACTCGCAGGGGTGCCAGGCATTGCCTGTGTGTTTGGAGGTGTGTAAAAGAAGGGGGAGAAAAAGTTTTGGTAGGTAGGTAGGCTCGAACCCGAAGCCTTAAGGCGAAGGTGGGAAAGAAAGTGTGAAAACAACCTGACATCTTACCGCTCGGCCAGTATGGGAGAGTAACTGAAGTGTTAGAATTTAACGATTAAAGTGACAGGTGCGTGAAATTAATGAGGTCAAACATCACGCCAAAGAGGGAATGAAATCCCACACTTCACATTAAGGCAGTTTTTTGGTTTTATTTCTCCAATTTTAGCTGCGCAGTAGTTTTTTTTTTTTTTTTTTTTTTTTTTTTTGTTTTTTTTTTTTTGTTTCTCCAAGATATACTATATCATATAGGAGGTGGAGACCAGCTCCCCATAAAAAGGGAGTGTCCAAATGAATAGCAATTGTGTGATATAAGGGGTTTCCCTCTCCTTGCTTTCTGGACGTTCCTGGCTTTCATGCCGGGAACCATACCTTCCGTTTTCTATAAAAAAGTTCTAAATCGAAACGTAGATTCCATGATCAAAGCCTCTTTCTTAGAACTGCATGCCTGTGGAATTGTCTTCCGTTTTCCTGTTTCCAGCTGTCTATAATATGGTTGATCATATTCGACAGACTTTGCTATGTTGAAATATGCAGTAATGGTTATCAGAGTTTGAGCCATTTCAGTGAAGGCTGGTGACCGATCCTCAATCCAATTATTAAACACAAGAAGCTTTTATCCCATGCTACAGATATCAGAATGTTGAATGAATTGAATTAAAATGTCTAAACACTGTTTTATTCATTTCCAATATTTAATCATCCATTTTACTCATGTTAGAAACTTGGCATGGAAATATAACCTAACCAGATTTTTACAAATGCTTCTAAATTTTCATTGATTTTTCAGATTATAAAAAATTTAGAAAACTTGTAAGATTTATCTGGTATTATTTAAAAACTGCTGAACTGATTGAACAAATAGTTATTTTTTTAAAAAGATAACTTTTTTTTTTTTGTGTGTCAAAAGAATGTTGCTAATGTGAATAGTTTAAAACCTCATTATAAATTATTTTGCACAATTTTAGATAGAACTTTTTTTTGTTTTCTTTTTAGTCAAGTGTTCAGTTTTTAGGTAGGTGCACTGTTTAAAATTATACTTCTGGAGTTCAAATTTCTAGAGGATTTGGCAAACACTTTAAATTCTTTGTTTTTTTTTTTTGGGGGGGGGCTAATCCCTTCTCCCAAATATTCATTATTTTCATATAATTGAAAATTGAAATGCTATTCAATTTTTGAAATGGTGTCCAGTTTGCCTTGTAAGTTTATTGCATGATCTCAATTGCACAAAATTCTGAAAAGGCATTGCAAATTAAATTTCTTGCTTAATGACTGATCAAAAAAAAAAAAAAAAAAATCAAGTGTGGAGAAGGTATATAAGGAAATAATAAAAATGTATTTTAATTCTTTGGTTTTTTTAAAATATGTTGTACGAATCTGAAATTCTAATGCTTGGTTAATAGTATTCTGAAGAATTAAAAAGAAATAATTCCGTAACACAATTGGAGGAGGGGAAGTGTTGCATAAACTGTCAAAAGAAAACATGGTACTTGTCCAAGATCCCCCACCCCCACCCCTGTAAAACAAAGCTTTGCGACAGAAAGAAAATATCATACACCAAAAGTCACATAAATCGATCAAGTAGCTTTATTCTTAAATAAGAAAATCAAATTTTGTAGTGAAAGGAACAGCGATGATATTGAAACATCTTTAAAACTATTTAAAAGAGCACGGGTGATAACTCCAAATATTCAAACTTATGAGATTTTAGAATGCCATTATTAACATGGGGAGGTAAGCATTGAAAAATGAAATTCTTTATAAAAAAAATGTAACTACTTGATCAACTTGTGATTTTTTTTGGAATATATCTTTCTTTCATGAGTACATACATCATACAGATTTTTTCCTTTTTGTTTTTTTTCGTGAAGTGGTGGTGTTGGTTGAGTCTGGCAAAGATAAATGTATTTCTATTTGTTGATATTTGCCATATTGTTAAATATAATTATGCAGTATCACCCCCCCCAAGCACACATGCTTTAAGCAATTTAAATAATTCCCCAGTTGATTTAATAAGAATGAGTTCTTATAAGAGAAAAGTTACATTGATGAAAAATCGTTTTTTTTTCTTCTTGTAGGGTATTGAATATTTAATTAAGCACGACTTGTTGCTAAATACTCCTGAGGACGTGGCCCGCTTTCTTTTCCAAGGTGATGGATTGGATAAGACAGCCATTGGAGACTATCTTGGTGAACGGTAAGTAAAATATACCTCTAGTGTCATTCTGCCACCTAATGGATATAGTTTCTTTCTAAACAAAACTTTTTTTCCAATTCTAAAAAAAAAAAAATGGTGAGAGTGGGTTAAATAACATTCTGTATGAGCATCTGCAAAAGAATAACTTCTGCTTTTCAAAACGAAAAAAATTGATGAAAAGAATAGAAAACGTTATTTTATTTCAAGAACATCAAATGGTAAAGAAAAAAGCAATCTACCAATTCAGACAGATTATCAAAGGGAGACAACTACTAATTAGATTTGATATTCCTATTAAAAAACTAAAATCTTCAGTGAAATTTCATAACTATTAAACCTGTCATAACTAAAATAATTAAACAATTTTTTATTTAATTTCTTTCTGGGAAATTTTTACATATTTTGATGCTTTACATATAAAAACAAAATGTCTTTATGTCCAATTTTTGGCAGGAGTATTCGTTTTATTTTATTTATTTTTATAGAGAATCTGTGCATTTTGTTAAGTAGTTTTTCTCTTGTTCAAAATTTGATTTATTGTTAAATTTGATTTTAACATTAAAAATTTACAAAATAAAATTACAAAACCAGAATCAGATGTTAATACAGACATCTGTCGATATCCATAACGTTATTATGTGTAGTAAGTCCAATTTGAAACTAAAATAGAAACTACTTTGTACCAAAATTCTAAGAGTTTATGCTCCCCCCCCCAAAAAAAAAAGTTGGACTATTCAAGACAAAAAAAGCTATTTTTTCATGGTGTGTAGCATGATATTTTTTATGGGGGTAATATGATATTTTATGTTAATTTAAAGAAACTAACTCTAAACTATATTGACCTTTGTCCCAATCATCACTACACCTTGACTAACACTACTTCAGCTCTCCTTTGTGTGCTTTGATGAAGAAATTTCTATTCATTATCTTTTCATTAACCCCATTTTCTATAACCTTTGTTCATCTGATAAACCCATTTCTTTTTCTTACTCTCCTACCTCCCAATACTGCAGGAGGGAGGACCCCCATAGTATCACATTTGTTTGAATATTTATTGGATATTTTTGTCAGTTATTCTCTGCATATAAAACTATTTTTACATATAGACATTGAAACAGACACATAACACATAAGATTTTCCAAATGAAAATTGCCAATGTGGAACAATTTACATTCAATTTAACATTGTAAACTGCTGATGCATTTTTGAATTACCTCCCTTTGTATCACAAAAACAGTTGCACATAGCTATATAAAAACAATTATGCCACATTATTTCAGAGATAATTTTTCTTTTCTTTTCAGGAATGACTTTAATATTGCAGTTTTGAAAGCATTTGTCAATCTTCATGAATTTTCAGAAATGATTTTGGTGCAGGCACTGAGGTGAGTTTTTTTTTTTTATCTATTCATTTCATGCGGTTATTTCTTGATTTTTTTTTTTTAATTTATTTATTTATTTTTTTTTTTAAACTTTTTTGTATTAATATTTACAAAATAAATGATGTAAAAACGTAAATTGAAGTGCATGTAATAAAATAAAAATAATTATTGATTAAGGCAAAAATAAGAACAAATATTGAATTAATGAAATGTCCTTTTGCAAACTAATATGCAAATTAGTTAACCGTAGGACATCAATTACATATACATGATCAGTATATTAGAAAGCTATCCCATTTTAAATATGAATTTGGCATATTAATCTTAATGTGTGTGTGTGTGTGTGTGTGTGTGTGTGTGTGTGTGTTTTAAATTTTATTTTAGAAGCAGCAAATGTTAAAATAGCTCACAAAAAAAATACTTATGCAACTATGTGGTTTATTCCAACAGGTAATTTTTGGCATTTATAAACGATAATTACCAAATCTGTAATTAAAGAAAATAATTTCAATTTAGATTTTACCACCTCTAAAAACACATATATATATATATATATACACACACACACAAATAGCACTTTACGTTGAAATGAAAATCGGTCACTTAAGCTTGCGTGCCTAGATCATGATTATATCATTAGATCGCTATAGACGGACGTCTCTACATTAAAAAAAATGTTTAAATTTCAACAATATTTCTCATGGTTAAAGTTGGCTACGTGAGTTTGTTCATTACTTATGGAGTCAAAGATGGCTTTGTGGTCGAGTTTGAATCTGCCAACTGGCGGTAATCATGACACCCTGCACTGATGATTCCTGAAAGGATGAAACAGTAGTGCCTGTAGATATTTAAAAGTTATTAAATTATTATCGTTATATATATATATACACACCGAGGCAGCTTTAGTTAAATACCAGAGTATTTTCTTTTATAATTTTCTTATGACAAACAATTTTACTGGTTTTGTTTAATAGATTGCATTATGTGGTTCCAAGTGTTTACTCAAATGCTATCTTAAAGATTGTCATCATGAGTAGGTATTTTTGAAAGCGGTTTTGTTTTATTTGATTTTACACACACACACACACACACATATATTTATATTAGCAGGCCGCTCGGCATTGTCTGGTTGTAAAAACCGCTTTAATATATTTATTGTATTATATTGTATCCAATATATAGTAATGATTTTAAAAAGTTAAAAAAAAAAAAAAGACTCATGCGCCACCACCGAGAATCGAAACCAAAATGTTTCCTTCAATAATTTTCATTTCATTACACACACTTCAATTTACGTTTTTATATCATATGTTGATATTTTTGGTGAAAAAGAATCTTAGGTTAATTTGGATCTGGAATTGCAATGTTGTATGTTTTAAATTAACAGCACAGCCCTTTTCGAAAAGCGCACACAGCCAAGCAAACGAGTGAGTTACCCCCCTGTTCTCACTATCTCTATCATGGGTAATGATTTAACATTTTGAGTGAAAAGTGTTATCAGTTTACTCATGGGATAAAGTATTAAGTAAATTCAGTTCTAAGTGACACTCTTCTGGTTGATGGTTCAATCCTCAACGTAGGCGATATTAAGAATACAACTGTGAATTATTTAAGACTAGTAGGGAGGAGGGGGGATGCGCCCAGCATTGCCCGGTCATAAAATATAGTTAAATAAAGAAAAAAGAAAAACAAAACAAAACTTCAGTGCCATCAACCAGAAGCAAAACAAGTGTAAACAAAAAGATTTTAAAACAAAAAATGTTGCATGCTGGGTGCAAACTCGTATAACATAAGTTCGTAAACACATTATCGATAGGACCATGATAACACAGATGTTATAATGCTGCAAAAGTATCTTTTTAAAATGAAATAATGAGACGACTGTTTGTACATGTGTGATTTACAAACAGCGGTGAAACTAGTATTTTTTGCCTGGACCCCCTCCTTGAGGCAAAACGTCATTTCTACATGAAAAAATTGACGATTTTTTTTTTTCTGATTCTTTTTTTCTGATTTTTTTTGATATTATGTATTCGAGAGATCGCCCTTTCTAATGATACCAGGTTATGCCATTTTGATGCGAATAAGTTTTTAGCGGACCTACAAGCACACACACACACACACACACAGCTGACATTTATATAATAGATTTCTACTTGGTCATGGCTGATGGACTGAGTGTATATTATCTCCATGGTTTCGTTTAAAGTTCCATGCAGATTCCAAAGTTCGGCACAAAGATTCCCAAGTACGACAAGAGACACCTGAAAAATGTCAGAAGTAACATTGGCTGAAATGTTGGATGAATAAAACTGAAGATGAGAACAGTAGTTTGAAAGTTCCAAATAATGGGAGTTACCATTTCTTTTTAATTAATTTTTTTTTTTTTTTTTTTTTTTTTTTTTAAAGCAATGCAGGCACAATCAAAAAGATTGTAGAAGTCCTACAAAGACAAAAAAAATGGCTACCAGAAAGTTTCTCATATGTAAAAGTGTTGTCTTTCTCACTCACACACACACACACACACACATATATATATAAGCTCTCCCCTCTGCACACACAAAGGTTGAAGGGAGGTCACTTATTCATTGGAGAACTGTGAGATAAGCTGAATGTCAGTTGATATACTATTGTTTTTCCGTTTTGTTTTGCTCTCCCTCTTACTCGACTGAATTTAAGGTCAGTTCTTGTTTGGAAAAGAAGGAACCAAGAATGTTCGTATTGTTTTCTCTCTTTGTGTAAATATGGCTTTCAGATAAGCTGTTTAAAAACACACATAGAATTATGTGTGGTTAATGTTCAAATGCCAAGACCCTTATTTTACAGAATTTTCTGTTTCTAATACTTTATCAATATTTATCTTTTTTATCAGATATTAATGAAATGTCTAGATATTATTCATTAGATGTAAATGAAATATTTAAATATTATCTAATAAAATTGAACGATAAAAGCTGTATTAATGTAGGGGCAAGATTTCTATTATTATTATAGATATTTTTATTATTGGTCCCCTGCAAAGGAGGGATTGGACTTTGTAATTCACTCTCGTTCATCTGTTCGTTTGTTTGCACTTTTCTCAATACCAACGCTTTGGAATTTTTAGAATTTTTTGCATAAACATTAGTCAAGGTGAAAGTAAATTTTTGCCGGAATGGATTTTTCAGGATAACTGCCCCCTCCAGCCCAAGAGGGCATTATAGGAGTAAAATTTTTCCCCTAATCGTTCAATAACCACACCTTGGATTTTTTTCAAAATTTTACACAAACATTAGTCATCGTGAAAGTAATTTTTTTCACTTTTTTTTTTATTTACATTGAACTATGTAGCACAATATTACTTTCTGAATATTTATTAATTTATCTCCTTTGGATCGGTTCCATATACAATGGATACTATTTTCATAGAAATCTTAAACTCATATTTGTTGGTTTTTTTTTTTTTTTTTTTATCCAATAAGCTCATTTTTTATGCTATCCAGAAAAATATCAGCTTTATCAAACCATACTTATTGAATAAATATATTTCTTATTCCATGGAATTTCCACAGATTCTGCTATTAATAATAATAATGGCATTCAGTACTACAGACGATATCCTGCATTTAAGAAGCATGATTGAAAACCTGTTGACAAATGTTTCATTTTCAAACATTTTTTAAACAGATCAATTATAATTGAAATTACATAGAATAACATTTTTTAAACAGATCAATTATAATTGAAATTACATAGAATAACAATTTGACCTATAAATGATCTGCGGATCAAATGTATTGAAAAAAAATGTATGGATCAGATCTTTTTACCAGACATTTTAATTTTATTCATAAAAATAATTTGTATTTTTTTATTTATCTTTTAACAAATCTTATCCTCAGATAAGAGTCGGAATGCATTCTACGTATTTTCAAATAGTTGACTCCATTTCTCTCCAAAATCTCTGGAGATCAAACATTTGCAAATAGGCCTGCAATTGTGCCTCTCGACTAACATGACTTGTTGTCTAGAATGCTATAAACTAAAATGATTCTCAAAGATATAAAAACTAAGTTCAAGACTTCAATACTGATGACACCAAATTCATATTACCACCAAAAAAAATGCGTTCCTTGTATTTAATATACAAATTTTCACACATCCTGCTAGTAATAATAATAATAATAATAATAATATTATTATACTAGTGGGACCTGTGGAAATTCTATGGAGGACTCTTTCATATGTAATATATTGATGTTGGTATTCTGTGGATGTTCAATGTAAATGGAGATGCCCTGATATTATTGGAGCTCTTTTGTTAAAACTGCAAAGTTATTTATCTAAGCTAGAAGGTACACCCAACATAGCCCGGTTGTAAAATACACTTAAATGTGATATTTTAATTTATGCAGATTTAATGTATATTATTATAGTCAATTTTCTATCGATTCTTATATATTATAAATTTGTAATTTCAAAAATAAAAAAATATATCTGTATGACTTGGGTGCATCAGCTTGAATTGAAACCAAAACTTATGAAGAATTCTTGGTGAAATTATTTATTACAAGAAATGGGAAGTCATAACAATTAAACGACAGTCACTCTGAAGAAAAAAGATGTAAGCGTGACACAAAATGACACAGATGTTACCATATTAATATACCATATAAGCATGACAGTATCACATGTAATCTACAAATGTTGATCTATCTTTACTAGTGATGTACATATTCTCATTTTCTTTTTTTGCGTTTTTCCTTTTCCATTTTTAGACAATTCTTATGGAGCTTCAGGTTACCCGGAGAAGCTCAAAAGATTGACAGAATGATGGAATGCTTTGCTGAAAGATATTGTGAACTTAATCAAGGTGTCTTTACAAGTACAGGTAAGAATTTTTATATATAATAGTCATTCACGGACAACTGTTGTGCTGTATCACCGCTCTTCAGTGTGACGAGATTCGCCAAGTGTTTTCATGCCAAGATTAAAAAATCCAATGTCAAGAATTTTACCTCTTTACTATACCTCTGTTACCGGCAGTAAGATTATTATGCTTGTCTTGGCTTTACATTTAGTGCTCTTGATTACCTAGAGCACTCTATTCTATATAGAAAAGTAATACTTTATGCTAAGTACTAGAGAGCTCAACCAATAAATATTGTGTGTGTGTGTGTGTATATAAAAATATAGTGTATATCTTAAAAAAAATTCCCTGTAAAGAAAATAGCGGGTAGGATATAATATGTAATCAATGAAATAGATTAGAATTGCAATTTTTTTATTTTTAAGTGTGCACCACAGTAATTGATTTGGCTTCTCTACTTACACAGATGCAGCTGGTAGCATAACACATAGCTTCTCTATATCTCATTCCCAGACAGTTAGGCTTCCGACCTGTCTCCAAGATCGACAGGACCAACAAGCCTCACTTCTAGATCTGATTCTGACTACAATTCCTGATGATTGTGTAACAAATGCCCATAGCCCACTTGGGAATGCTGATCATGCTGTGATAATGGTAGAAATCACCCTAAACATTCAACCCAAAACTGAAGAGCCATTACTCAAAATGGTATTATAAGAAGGCTGACTGGGAAGCCATCAGGCATCTTATCAGAGATGCCCCATGGCGAAATATCTTTTCTCTTCCTGCAGAACAGTGTGCAAATGAGACCACTGAATGCTTCCAAGCAGCAATTGAAGCACATGATCCAACATGGAAGTTCTATAGCAAACCCTACTCTCACCGGTGGTTTACTTCTACTTGCGCAACTGCCATTGCTCAAAGGCAGCATGCATACCACAGATTTATCCGATATAAGTCCAGTACAAACACACAAAAATTTAATGAAGCTAGAAGTGATTGTAAGAAAAAAATAGTGACCGCTAAGAGAGAATACACTGAAACCACCAGAAAACGTATTGAAGCGCAGAAATTAGGAACTTGTGATTTCTGGAAAATCTACAAAAGTGTAGCAAATAATGAGCAATCAACAATTCCCCCACTATACAACAATTAGGAGATTGCTTGCACGGCAGCCAAGAAGGCTAATATGGCAGTCGATTTTCCTCAAACTCTACATTGAACTCAACAAACCACTCTCTCCTCAATTTTCTTTTGCGGACAGAAACCTCACTAGATGATCTGAAAATCACCCTTTTTCAAGTGCATGATATCATAAAAACTTGACACCTCCAGAGCATGTGGGCCTGATCTCATTCTGGCTGTACTATTAAAATACTCAGCTGAAGTTGCTCCAGTTCTCTCAAAACTTTTCAACAAATGCTGTAACTAATTTTGCTATCCTGACTGCTGGAAAACTGCTTCTGTGGTACCAGTTTACAAAAATTCTGGTGAAAGAACTGGTCCATTTAATTATCGTCCCATTTGCCTCCTTTTTGTCAAAATATTTGAGTCCAAATAAAGCTAAAACCAGAAATGACTGTGAGCTTAAATGTTTCCAACTTCATTTCTAATTTCAAAGGGTCACAATTTTTTTTTTTTTTTTTTTTTTTTTATTGGATTATTAACAGATGATTAAAATGGCTGACTTATTTATGAAAAAAACAAAATGCATTCTGGTTGCATTTAATTCAAGCAAATTTGTGATTTGCATTAGTGCATTTTTGATTTCAAGTATAATTATTAATGTAACGCTGAGAAAATGAACACGGGTCATAATTTCATCTGTACATCATTCGGTCAGAAATGATGTTAGACAAATTTTAAGGTATGGTGTAGCTTATTTAAAAAAAAATTTTTTAAGCAAATATAAAAATAGAACTTATATTCAAAGTCTTTAAACTTTTATTACAAAATTATAACCTTTTATAAAAAAAATGTTTATGCACTTTTTTTAATCAAACCTCAAGTTGGTAATTTTTTTTTTTTTTTAACGCATCAAAAATAGAACTGTTATAAATAAAAGTGGGGGGGTATGTGGTTGTTTTTTCTTAAGATTAAGTAGTGTTGTTTTCTGATGTTGTTACATTTTTTTCTAAGGAAGGAGTCACCTCTTATCAAGGCCCAGAGGCCACTCGAAGATGAGGGTTATTGAGTGTACAGTAATCAATGGGACAATATCGTAGTAATCGTTTGTAATGGAAATGTGGTAAATTGGATTATTTAAGGGGGCGATTCATCAAGAATTTGTTTATGTTGGACTTGAAGACAACCAAGTTGTAGTCAGCTAGAAAGCAAGGAAACAAGAATTCTACAGGCGTGCAGTTCTAAGAAAGAAGTTTTGTTCATGGAATCTACATTTAGGTTTAGGCACAGATAAAGAGTGGTTTCAACTAGACAAGTGTTTTTTGTGAAAGTTAGGCAAGGGGGACCATAGATTGGAGCTCAGACAAGCAGTTGCCATGAAAATAACAATAAAGTAGAGACAGGCTCGCAACGTCTCTTCTGTGGGAAAGAAGTTGCAGAGAAGAGAAAAGGGCATCCCTCACTAGATTACGAAGTCTATTTTGAACTCTGTCAAAGCAGGATAAGGTGCTTCTAGCAGCTCAAGCCCAGATGCGGCAACAGTATTCCTTCCTTGGATGTACTTGGCTCTTATACAGGTAGAGAATTGCATCAGCAGTGAGATCTACTGGAGTGATAGAATGATCCAACCATTTTTCCAGCGACCTTGGCAATGGATATGTCAAACATGTGAACAAAAAAAAATTGAAACAGTTTTTCGACATTTTTTACTAGTAATATTGAAGTTGATAAAATATTAAAATTAAAAAGTATTATTAGTGATAAAGTTGAAAGAAGTTTTTAAGAAACTTTTAAAGATATATTTTAAAAGCCTATAAAAGTGATAATTTAATATTTGTTCATGAAATTCCAAATTTTGAAGCATTTTGAGGAATTTAATTTACTGTGTCGTTGCTCCCTATTTCTTGAACTGTACAAACATGCAGGAATTTAAATGTAATGTGAACAAACATCTTGCTGCACAACTCTCCATTTAGCATGCCCACTATAAATCTGGCACAGTACCCCCCTTTATACCCGTGTTAATGTGCCTTTTTTGATTTTTTTTTTTTTTTTTAAAGTGATTTGCATAAATATTTAAAAAAAAACAAAAGAACAAAACATTTTGCGAATTTTACATCCGAACAACATTAGGTCAATTTGTTAGTCTCTATATCTATAAAAGTGTGTGAGAGAGAGAGAAGACATTTCTCAACCTATATACTCCATGAATATTTGATCTACAGATATGAAATTTGGTATATAGGGTAATCAGACATGGAAAACTTTAATCAGTTTTCATTCATCAAAATGGGCTGCTAAAGAATTAAAAATTGGTACATGGGGGGGGGGGCTCATATTTTTTTATCTGTTAATTGTTTCATAAATTTTCAAAACACTTTTTAAAGAATGTGGCAAGCTGGTCTGGCTTGCTGTCTTTAGGTTTTGGGTTTGATCTCAGCTTGAGTATTTTTTTTTTTTACTTACAAGAAGTGAACTGTTTAGAAAAATCATAATATTTGCATGCACATGTCTAAATTTCCGTTTCTTTACTCCATTTTTTTTTTTTTTTTAAAGGAATTTAATGTTTATTTATTTGCAGACTTATCCTCATTTTCATAGTTGTTTCATGAGGTTTCAGCCAACTATTCTTCTGGCCTTCGATAAATGGTTAACCACGATGGGATAAGAATGCCGACTCTCTAAACTGTATCCTCAGTAATTACTGCCTTCCATAGTTGTCGTCTCACCAAGTTTTGGACAACTAAACCTCTGACCAGCTTTTTCATTCGTCAATCCTACCCAAAGCTGGCCAGAGGATTACTTGGCCAAAATATGGTAAGGCAACAACTATGGAAGGCAGTAATTACTGGGGATACAGGTAAGACTCTGCATTCCTATCTAGTCGCAGTTAACCACCTGACGAAGGTCAAAGAAATAGTTGGCCGAAACATCAAAAACAACAACTATGAAGATGAAAATAAGTTAGCAAATAAATGGATAAATATTTGAATTACTCATCTCAAATGATTCTAATAATAAAAAAAAAGAATTTAACGTTATGTTTAATACCGGGCAACACTGATCTTCTAGTATTTCAATAAAAGAAAAGAAAAAAAAATGCTTAACTTTCTTTTTTTTTTTTTTTTATTTAAAAAAAAAAACAAAAAAACTGTCCCTTCCTCTGACAAAGTTGCCTCATACTCTGTTGCTGCCAGTATTTTCTAAATAAACAGATTGTGACTTCATACAAAAAAAAAAAAAAAAATGAACAGTAGTTTCTCTCATTGGTTACAAAATCCCTGTGTGAAATTGCTTTTTCATCTTGATAGCATAGCATTGTGGCGTGTAATGAAAGAGAGGATTTGTTTATCCTTGCAAACAGCTGAAGTGGGAGGTCTTTTTTGTGCTCTCTGGGGTCCCAGTTGAAACGGCAGGGGTTGACATCTTACATGAGACCGAGACCAACTTTAAATGGTTAATGTCTCTTGTAGAATGAAATCAAAACTGTGACATCCAGTTTAGTAAACCTTTTTTTTTTTTTTTCTTTTTTTTTGCCATAACAAAGTAAGGTACCATAATATTATTTCACTCAAACATCTAGAATTAAAACAGATCTTTGAATATTTCTATTTTTCTAATTACCCCCCCCCCGCCAAAGGGTCACTACTAGTGTAAATCGCACTTACAAATAAATTAACAGCAAGACTCTTTGATGTACTTAGGTATTTGCATAAAAAATTAGGAAAACTTATTGAATAGAATTTTAATTAAAAATAAAAATCAGTTTTATCATATTTTGCCAATGGGCAATTAGTAAAATCGAAAATAGCCATAATGCACGAGGAGATAAGTCAGTCTAACATAATTATGAATTGTGGATCGGCAAAATATCAAACTGGTTGCTTAATTAACATTTTTATTTATTTTTTTTTTTTGGTGTTTACTTAGACTAATATTTGTTTAGAAAACAAAAATAAAGAAAAATCTTTATGATGTACCTACTTGTCATGGCATGAAGATGTTAAATTTCAAAAATCACAAGTTGATCAAGTTTTTTTTTTTTTTTTTTTTTTTTTTTTTAATTAAATTTTATGATTTTTAGCAATTAAGTATTTTTAGCAGACATTGATGAACCCTTAATTCTGGAGAGATTGTTAAAAGCGAGGTAACCAGTTATGAATTTTGAATTCAACTAAATATGGCGACTGGTTTATCTCAAATCGAGTAGGTCATAAAATTTGATTGTCTTTAAAAAAAAAAAAAAAAAATTGATCTGATTACATGATGGATACATACATCATAAAATCTTCTGTATTTTTTCTTTAAAATTTTCATTGTACGTGCAATTCTAAATAAGCACTATTTTTTAAAACTTTTAGTGAAGATAATTATTTTTGCATAATACGTGAAGCGTTTTTACTTGGAATGCACTTCTTTTTTTTTTTTCGCTTATGCCTCTAGTTACAAATGCTCTAAAAAAACTTATCTAATCTTATATGTAAAGTACAATCCAATTTTATATGCTTAGATATATTCTAATCAATAGCTTCTTTTTTTTTACTAAAAGCTAATTAATAAAATCAGTTTCCCAGTCATATAACCCAAATATTTGTCTATCATCATTGGTTTAACCCATTACCTTTCAGTGTCCCATTAATGGAACATTAAAAAATATCTATATTTACATCTAAAAATTTCCCTTAATTTGGCCGCTAATAGGTAAATACCTGCTTTACATGTTGATATGTGGACAGCTTTTTTAATTTGACTTCCAAACAAGTCTCTCTCTTTCCAAGTTTCCATTCCTTTATCCCTTGAGTTCATCCATATCACTTCCATTTTTTCTTGACCTTCCTCCTCTGTCAACTGACCTTGCTACCTCAACTGTAATAATTGAAGAACTCCTATCCATTCTTTCAGTATAGCCATACTATTGATGTCTACTCCTCTGCCCACATCTCCCTATTGAGGTCATCAGATCTAGGCTTATTTTTAACAATGCATAACACATCCATCATATTATTCTCATATCAAATAAAAATTGCCCTACTTCGATATTGAGCACTGTTGTATGAATCTCGTTAGAATTTATTGCTTCTTTCACCTTTCGAAAATATTAACTTGAAATATATATCCATACATACTAGCAGACTGTCGGGCATTGCCTGGCCATAAAATATGCTTCAATATGATTTTATTTATGCAAATTTCTTATATATCATTATAGAGCCAATACATTATTGATAATTATATTGTACCCAATATAATAGTGATTTCAAAAGTTTAAAATATAAATATGACTTGGGTGTCATTAGCTGCAATCAAAACCAAAACATTTAGCGTTGTTGCTATCTAAAACACTAACAGATGGATATCAAACCTCCAAAAATTAACCAGCATTAACGTATGAATGTATATTTGTACATGTATAGAAGAGCACTTCAAGTCAACTTATGCTTGCCAAGTTCCAGTTTGATCAATTTTAACCCCATAGCAGCTATTTTTACTGACTAAAAACCAAATCACATTTGTTCCATAGGCCCGAATACCCTATATATCAAATTTCAAGTATATAGACCAAAAATTGACAGAAGTTTAATAGAGGTCGTTCCTCACAGTCACATATGTGTGTGTGTGTGTGTGTGTGTGTATATATATATATATATATATATTTTTTTTTTTTTTTTAGTTAGTAGCTTCCTTCAGTCTTGACAGATTATGGATACCCACTGTAAGGGCATCTGCATATGGAATTTTTGTGGCAAGAGTTGTGCATTTCTAACCACACCTTTCCTAAACCGGCATTCTTAAATGTCAGTGGTAGGTGGAGGTTTAGGATGACTGGAAACAACACTGAGAGCACATACACTGCCTAAAATTCCCAAATGGTCACCCATCTTGTGCTAGCCAGACTCAATGTGGCTTAACTTCAGTGATTTGACTAGAACCGTTGTGCCGTGATTATGCCACACACACACACACACACACATATATATATATATATATATATATATATATATAATATACACACACACAAGCAAACTTGTAAATTTATATTCAGTTTGTTTTGTGATATTTTTCCGTCTTTTCAAAATCTAATTTAGTGATTTAAAATATTCCCATACTCTCATCAAGACTTTCTTTAACAAAGAACCGTTTCATTAATCTTTGTAAGCCCCACTTCACCACTAAGACTGTTTTCATGAAAAGAACCATTTCTTTTCATATCTTTAGCAATGGAATTCGCTTCCACCAATTCTTTCCAACTTGCTTTATCCAAAAATGCTGCTATCTTTAAAAGATACGTGTTGGTTGGGCTTCATGAGGAATTAACTTTTGCAGTGAAATATCAACATTGCTTTGGTATGTGAAAACTACAAATATTTCATTAAATTTGATGATTCTCATCAGTAGGAGGTGTAATCTTGAATGAGCTTCGCACTCACCAAAACTTAAACTCCTCCTTCCGGTTTTTATCTGTGAAGGTTATTGCAGCAAAAACAATATCTATCAAAACAATTCCCAAATTATTCCTGAACTGAAGAGAACCATCAAAGTTGAAATCAGGACGGTACCAAGAAAGGATTGGGTCAGAGTATGACGATTACAAACATTCAACTATGCTTGAAACAGAGGTGCACATTTCAAACATATTTTGACTGGTAATAAAACACTGCTGGAGATTTATGACTGAAACTTGGTGGACAAGTCGGATATAAATCTATTTGTGCCAAATATGGTTGGATTGCAGAAAGGATTGTTTAAACGCTTACATAGGTGAATGGTGCTCTGTACCAATTCAAATTTAAGCATGAAAGTTTAAATGGGGAATTGAACAGATTTAAAGTAAGACACGTCTTTTTAATTTTCATGTTTAATGATGAAACTCCAAATCGAAGCATGATAGGTGATTGACAGACGGAGCTTCTCATGGAAATGCAAGGACACATCTAAAAACAATAGATGTCAGCTATCCACCACCAAGCTTAGTTAAATAGCATTAAATAAAAAGGAATGAAGTCATAGGAAGGTGGGGGTGGGGGGGGTATATACAAAGCTGAAGTAGAATTTGTGCATTTAACTACTAGCCCAAATCTGAGATTTAAAAAAACTAAAAAATAAACAAAAAAAAATCCCGGCCAAATGACATTTTCAGAGACAGGAAGCATCCAATACTGCACAGTCAATTGCACTATTTCAAAGAAAAAGAAAATTAAATTAGAATGTACAAGTATAAAAACAAAACAAAAAATGCCTATTGAGTAAAAACGAAAAAAAGTAAAAATTGTTTCATTAATTGCTTATATAGTGGGAATGCAACTAAATTGATTGTAAAATGTGAATCTGGAGCTAAGGCGAAAGGATGACAGGATAAAATGTATAAATAGCTAATGAGAGATGGATAGAGAGATAAGAGGGAAGAAGAGATGGATGGAGGAGGAGGAGGAGGAGGAGAGATAAGAGGTAAAGAAGAGATAGGAGGAGGAGGAGAGATGGATAGAGAGAGAGAGACTGTTAATAAACAGACGGAAGAGATATAGATGTCTATAATAAAATAGAAGCATAGAAATGAACAACAGTGAGAATAATAGGCAGCAACTTATTAAGAGATGGATCACTTGGTGGGTTAATTGCAAATTACGGCTAATCTGAATATTTAAAATGGAATTCTTTTCAAAACATAACTCCCAAAACTGAGGAATATTTTAGCATGCCTCAGAGAAACAAACGTTGATTAGCTCTCATAATCACCAATGTCTTTCTAGGAAGAATTTTGACTAGAAAAATATCAGGGAAACCTAATGCCAACAATAAAATCTTCGGATTCATATATGACGACAATGAATGAAATACACATTCCGCTGCGTGCTTTTTGCACCTTTTATATCTCCAAGCGACCGGAAGTCATATGATACGAACCACATCACAGCATAATAGATCTGGAGTTGCTTAATGATGTTGTATTTAGTGGTTAATGTCACATATAATATTTAGATATTAAGAAACAATTATTGAATAAGCTTAGAAATGGGGATCTCTTTAACTCTGCTTAGCCATGAATTGCTTCTTACAGAAATAATGTTAGCTTTGTAAAAGTCCATTTGAGGGAGCTATAGTCGCCCTTATTCTGCCAGCTGGATAAAAACTGTAGACTTTTGATGAGAACGTAGCAGACATGTTTTAAAACAAGTGAATTCAAAGAAAATTATAAATTGTGTCCAAAAAAAAAAAAAGTTTGAAGAATTTAGTTAATCAAGAAACCTTTTTTAATTAATGTTTGACTTGTGTAGTATAAACTGTAAAAAAAAAAAAAAAAAAAAAAAAAAATTTGAAGATGTTTGGAATCTTTCAATTCTAATCTTGTAAAAGAGTATTTGCAACATTTTTACTGTCATGTTGATTTGGATCAGTATCTTTTGTTCTTAAAAAATCCATAACATTTTTGCTTGAAAAATGCCTTCTCCATGAAACCACTGAATATTATTAGAATTCTAAAATCAAAAATGGAACTCTTTTCTCAATTCATCAGAGAATTACACACACACACACACACACACACACACACTCCTTATACACATCGTACCCAGTTTAAAGGGAGAGTTAGTTGGTCCTGTGTTCGTTAGATTTATCTCTTCTGCTAGTTAAAAAAATAAAAATAAAAACTGAAAGTTGTAGTACTGAATCATGTCTTCTGTGAACTATTAACAAAAACGTTCTATTGTTTTTATTTTCATTTCTTTGTTTTGATTTTATTAATTTGTTACATATTCACGAGACTGGTTGTTCAAAATGCGGGTGTTCAGTCTATGTAAATGTGAACCTCTACTTTTGTCATGGGTACAATACACACACGCGCACACTGACAGCAAAGTAAAACCAAAATTGCATCACTTTAATAACTGCATATGGATGATCAAATAAATTTATAATCAGTAAAAGCCGAGAAAAGAAATATCTACATCCTTATTGATCTGTGTAGAACAATTTAGATTTGGTTTTTAGCCAATAAAATCGATGGTAAGAGGTGAAAATTGAAAAAGAAAAATATTGATCTTGACCTGACCTAAGTCCATCATACCTCTCCTTTTTTTTTTTTTTTTTTCTGCACATGCGCTAATTAAAAGGTATAGATTAAGCAACCTTATTTTCTTCGGTTTTTATATACTTTTGCTGTCACCATTGGCTTATTCTTTTTCCTGTCTCTCTTTGTCAATATTGCTCCAAAATAATTTTTGATTTCTCATTTTCTGGAGGAAAAATCTTTATTAAAAATTACATGTTTAGTGTATTTATTGTGAAAAATTAACTGAAAATAAAGGTGACCACATGTCTTCAGAATATTACACAGGAGCGGATATCTCAATGTGATTTCTCTAGAAAAATCTGCAAGGGCAGATAACTCGTTATCTTTTATCTGCACAATTATTTGGCTAAAGAAGGAATAGTGACCTCCTTCCCTTATGTACACACACAATCAATCTGTTCTGTCTGGGCTATTTAATTACTTTTATTAACATCCTTGGGAAAGGTATGATTTCATTGCCCCCACTCACACATATGAATTAATAGATTAGATGCTCAAGTAATGAAGTAGGAATTTTTCCAAATGACACCAACTTTGCAACTTGTAATAGAAAAGAAAAATGATTAAAACTTCTGTCTTGGTAGAGAATTCAGTGAAATAACCTGTGTTAGGGGTTGCAAGAAAAATGGATGAATAAACTAAATTGTAATATTTTTATTGATAAAGAATATTTTTTCTGATAAAATTTATGACCCCTCATCTTTATCGTAATTCATTTTTTAATTTTTTTTTATTTTGCTTTTTCTGTTTTATTAAAATAGGACTTTATAGGAGGACACGCACATGCGCACTAAACGGGACGCATGCGCATACTTTGTTTTATACATGTGCGTGCATGTTTTTTGTGTGTGCATTTTGTTTCGTGTGTGCACACACATACACAACAAAGCACAAAACAAAACACGCACACACATGCATAAAACAAAGTATACACACACACACACATCAGACAGTAAAAAAGTACATGACTTATTTCAGAGTCTGTGAGTGACTCTGACTCATCTTTTAGTTGATGAAAAGGTCACATCACAATTTTTTTTTTCTGCTTCATTTGTAGACACGCACGCACACACATACACGCTGTTATAATCAAATCATTAACTTGTAGCTTTCTGTTCAGAGGGATCTTGATGGTGGATGGATGAGGGTTGATTCCTCCATTAATATCTGCTTGGCCAGCGACATAAATACAGTCCCATCTTTGTGAATTAGGTTTGATGCTTCTGTTGTGTCTGTAAAGGGGGGGGGGGCAATTTCCCATTTCTAATGTTCCTTAATTCTGTTTCCACTTTTGGGTAATTCATAATTTTTTTTCCTTTTTCGTCACCCTCCTTCATTTTGACTTTGAATTTCCAAAATGCTAAAAACTTTGTAACGCTGTTTTATTACGTGCCAAACTTATTGTTTTCAATTTCCGCATCAACATTTTATCTATCTCCGATGTTCACTTTAACAATTTTTGGATGGACCCAACTGAAAGTTTAACAATATGCAAGCTTTTCTGTTTTTGATCTTGAAATTGATTTGATGCTCAGTTCACTGTGCTCTTTCAGACATTTGTGCCATGTTGTTTCAATGTTCAGTTCATGCAAGTATCTGTTGTGCTATTGTCATTTGGTGGGCAGTGAATTATCTGTGCTGAGACCATTCTTCCAGCTTATCTCATTCATGTGTCAACAAGAAATTGTCACAGTCGATTATTCGTAAACTTAACATTTGCATGATATATAAATCCTGCCTTAACAGAGTACAAAATAGACTTCGTGGCTTAGTGGAGAATGCCCTTTTCTATTCCCTGCAACCTCTCTCCCACAGAAGGGACGTTGCAAGCCTGTCTTTGTTTTTATTATTTCCATGGTAAGTGCTCGTCTGAGCTCCAGTCTCTGGTCCCTCCTTGCCAGTCCTTCATGATGAACACCTGTCTAGCCGAAACCACTGTCAATTTTCCCCATTCTTTATCTGTGTCTAAATCAAAACATAGATTCCATGAATGAAGCTTCTTTCTTAGAAGTGCATGCCTGTGGAATTCTCTACTGCTTGCCCGTTTCCCACCTGACTTCAACTTGGATGTCTTCAAGTCCAACATAAACAAATTCTTGGTGAACCGCCCCCTCCTCCTTAAGGCACTTTATCAAATCTCCAATACTAACGATTACTACGACACTATCCCATTGATTACTGTACACGCAATAACCCTTATCTTCGAGTGGCCTTGATAAGTGGTGATCTTCATATATAATGTAGCCGTTACACTTGATCCGTGTATGTTACAGTTCAAACATCTCTCGGACTCGCCACTATCTGGCAACATCAGATAAGAACATACAAACAAAAATAAATAAATCCGACTCAGTTTTTTTTTTTTTGTTTTTTTTTTTCAACATAAGTTGTTTGTTACCATTTTTCTTTTTTTCTTTCACCCCCATCTCGACACCAGCCTAAAAGTCTCTCACTGCCACATGTTGATCTCACCTCCACTACACGCCGGCTGTAGATAGCCATTTCTTCATCTGCGACTTTACATGTCCATCTCCTTCGGCATCGATTTTGTTCTTCTCTCGACCATGTGGGGTCCTTTTTTTTTTTTTTCTTGTCATGTCTATGCCTTTTTTTCGGCTACTGCTGCTAACATCCTCGCAAGCCGGCTATCTTACAGCTGCTGCTGCTATTTCCCATGTGCTCATACATGCTGTGTTACATATATACTCGTTTAAGTAATAACAATTCAAGTACCTGGATTAAAAACCAAGGAACTAACGATTATGCACAATGCATAGAACCTGAAGGATGATACTGATCAATGATGTAATAAAGGATAGAAAGAGGAGAGGACTAGTAAGTATTAAAGATTGTATGGACGGTACGATTAAAGAATTAGAGAAATATACAGATGCTGATTATTGCCGTCCAAAAGCATTGCCAACATGAATGACACAGTGAAACGAGGGAAACAAAAAAAGTGCCAAGTTAAATTGGCATGAATCAGCATAAAATGCTTGAATAGTTGATACGAGGTACCTTCAATAAGTTTCCAGACTTTTTGTACTTTTAAAATTGTTCTTGAAAATTCAATGTTATTGCTATACATCTTATGAGATGACTTATGATTTCAGGTTTAAATGAACAGCTATAGCAGGAATTGGAATATACCCTACTAAAGCCCGATTATTACAACCGATGAATTTCAAATATGCAATCTGGACATTTGGACACTTTAGAAGAACGATATGCAATAAGGTTCTGTTTTAAACTTGGAAAAAAGAAACGTATGGAATTCTTCAGACTGCTTTTGGACCATCTTGCATGAATTGAGCATCATTTTTTGAGTGTCATAAGATTCAAGGAAGGCAGGGAGTCTGTGAGGGATGATGAAACGTGTGAGAAGACACCAGAGTTGATTGGCCAAATTAAGAATTTCATGGATAAATACAATCATGTGTCTACAGACAATAAGTGCACAGTTTGATGTCAGTGTGGGAACTGTGCACATAATTATTCGCGAGGAACTGAAGATATGGAAGATTTGCGTGAAGTTTGTTCCAAAGGTGGTCAGAAGATCAGAAAGACATTGTCATGGGTATCAATACAGTTCCTTATCCTCTCTATGGTCCAGACCTTGCTCCCTGTAACTTTTGGTTATTCCCGAAGCTCAAGAAACCCTTAGAGGTTGTTGTTATGAGACAAACTTGGCTTGATTTACGATTTGTAGGTTTTCCTTGGTCAGCTTCTTACTGGCAAATGTAACAGCATAGGTTTTGGCTGAACTGACTTTAACAATACATGGATCCTGTTCACAGCACCATTGCATTTGTGTGTTGTTTAACTGGTCAGGTAGTCAAGCACATTAAATCGTTAGTAATGCAGAATATGTGAATGCGATGTGAGGAATATATAAACAGACATAACTGGGTTGGAATGGTAGTCTGCTGGAAATGGTAAACAACTGAATGTTGAAGATGCAAACCGATGGTACAAACACAAACCGAAGCATTGGTATTGGAAAACTGAAGACATGAAAACCTCTGGGTTGTGGCAATACAAATGAATGAATGCAATCAGAATGTGCAGACAAATATCATAGACACAAAACCAGGAAAAATTAATAGCATAAAATCCTCTGAGACATGAAAATACAAACAGACAAACATATCTAAGAAAGAGTAAGCTGAGGGAGACTTACAAACTATGAAAATACTTGGAGATGAAGGAAATATGAAACCTGAAAAAAGTACAGTGATACCAATTATTGTAGGAGCACTAGGGACAGTTCTGAAAAACCTGTAAAAAAAAATTAAGAAAAATTGGAATAAAAAAAGATCGACATCATACATGGAACGATAAAATTGGTGCCCGAGAAAAGACATGATTCCATTTCTGTTTGATGAAAACCAGTTTTCTCTTTTGTTGCAAGCCATCTAGTAGTTAGACAGTTGTGTTCAAATCCCAAGAACAATAGGAACCTTCTGTCATGTCTGAAAGTGACACAATGTTCAACGAGCGAGATCAGAGATGTGCTGCTGTACAATTCATGCTCTTTACCGATTCAAGTTATGACAACAGGACCATTGCCAGCACCCTCAAAATGCAAATCCAAATGGTTCGACAATTGAGGGCACAGTTCAACAAAGTTTCCGGCCACGGTTATAGTGTTTGGTGTGGTTTCAAGTGAGGGTCACATCATGCCACCTCGCATCTTCAAAGTCTGCTTTAAAGTCAACATCAATGTGTACCTAGATGTGCTGAAGAGTGTGGTGATCCCCTGGTGCAATCAGGTGGCCACCCGCAGACCCTGGCTGTGACAGCAGGACTCTGTACTGGCCCACAAGTCCAAAAAGACCTAAGCTTGGCTTCAGAAAGAGTGCTACAACTTTGTATCTCCTTCTCATACTGCCCTCCTCTCTTCCCCTGATCTGAACCCGCTGGAATACTTCGTTTGGCTATATGTCAAGAACATCACCAACATGACCTCTCACAACACCAAAGTCAGCCTGATCGCTGAGTATTTGCTGAGCTCCCGCTGACACTTATGGAAAGGGCATGTTCCCAGTTCCAGACTCCTATTGAGGCTGAAGGCAGCTACATTGAATAGATGTCAGCTCTACTACATAATCAAGTTGCCTGAATTGATTTTTTAAATAAAATTTTAAAATAAAGCTGTAGTGTTGTTTTCTTTAAGGCAACAAATTTATCATTCCAGCCTGTATAAAGCGTTGCACTGATTAAAACAACTAAAATATATATTTTTTAAGTCCTCGAGTGAGGAAATTAATCCATCTAATAATAACATCGACCAATTATGGACAATTTGAAAATGAATAATGCTGCATAAACGCAACTAAAAATCTAGGATGAACATTATAGAAATCCAAGGCAATTAAAATTGCCAGGAATTATCATGACTATCTTTCCACTTTTGGATGGCTTTAAGAAAATTGACTTTCAAAGTAACCTATCTCTGGCCAGGTCTTTATCTGTCTTTTCCTCAGATCCATTTTTATCGTTTCCTTCCATGTTTTTTTTTGTGTGTTCCACTGTGAATTTAACATGCTATTTCAAACCCAAGAGCTTGCTACATTTACAAATCCAAGAACTCTAAATTTTTTTTTTTCAATGTGGCCATACCATCAAAGTCTCCTGTTCTGCACACACATCCCAATATTCTCTGAATTTAATCTTCCTCTGAGATCATCAGAACTGAATCTGTTTTAAGATTCACATTACACATTTATCGTGTATTATTCTCGTACAATTTCTCTTCATGAAACGTCTCTCCTCAACCCTCATTAGCCAGGTTTCACTTCCATCATCACATTGCATAAAGATATCTGATGTACGGAAATCCCCTGATCTGCCCCTCCCCATTCCTGATGCTCAAAAAGTAAAAAGAAAGGAAAGAAAACAAAAACTTGGTATAGCCAGCAGCTTTTGGTAAAGGATGGAAAGACCAAGAAGGGAGAGCACTATCCACACCTCAACTGGAAGGTCAGTCGTGGAATTCTGTGAAGGCATGTCCCTGAGTTTTCAAAGAAAACTAGCAGCTTTAACAACACAAAATCGCTGGTAAACAGCTGATGCGAGAATAGCAGGTGAATTTTCATGATGGAAAGAAGTAATCCAAATTTAAAGACTTATTGTCACTCAGATTCCAGAGAGAACTTCTTTTTTTTTACGAAAGATAACTTGTGAAAACTCCAAGTGAGTTAGAAATGGGAAAACATCTGAATTTGCTTTACAAAAAAAAAAAAAAAAAAAGTAAACTTTCTATTGTTACTATTTACTTGCCTCACCACGAGGGCAGAGTTAGACACAAGGTCTGTTTTTAATCTGGGGGAAAATCCACTTTTCGAAAAAGGGGCACTCTGGATAGGAACAAAATTAAAAATTGTCTCCGTCATGAAGGATTTCCCCTCCACTGACCGAGGACAGAAGAGGTGAAGTGTCCTTTAGCTAGGAGCAAACTGTAGCATCTGTTCTGATGTTTCATTTAGTCTACTGTCATCGGTCAGTGAAAAGGAAATATTTCTAGACTGGGGCAAGTTTTATTTTTGTTTCAATTCAGAGTTCCACTTTTTGAGGACTGGATTCCAACTGTTAAAAGTTGACCTTGTGTCTAACTCTTCCCTCTTGGAGAGACAAATACATGGGAACAACAGCTAAAAAATTCTTCAAAGAACAACATTCCGTTTTTCTTGTTTTTAATCGTTTAAGACTTTTTTCCCCTCCACATGTGGAAAAAAAAAAAAAAGAAAAAAAAACCTGTTTGGGCAAGCTGATGATGGCATCCAAGTTTAAATTAAAAAAAAGAAAAAAAAAGAAAAAAAAAAATTTTGTTGAGATCACCCTTAGCTCAAAGTGAGTGGTAGTCATCAGTCTGCTTTGGAGAGAAAGAGGGGGGGGGGAGTAGTGTCAAACACTAGGATGTAATAGGATGCACACCCCCTCTGACTTTTCCTCTCTCCCGCTTGCTCAATCTCTTTTTCTCTCTCTTTCTCTCAAAAGAGAACAAATTTTTATTTTCTGGACTTTTAGGTCGGAAAATCTGTCTATACAACATTTTTCCCAAGATAGTTAGTTCACTCCTTTATAAAGAAAAAAAAAAAAAAAAAAAAAAAAGAATAACTATAATATCATCCTCCCGCCCCAGTCTTTCTTGTGTGTGAAGGGTCACACATCTTCTATTGGTCTGAGATTTATTTCAAGGAGCTAAACAATTTGGTCATCAGTTGTTCCTCTTCAACTTGCAGACATCTCATCAATGGTTTCATTGGTATGTAAGCAAACCATTTTATGATTTCTTCAGCCACCCCCTTACACTTCCTATTACTCCTCCTTCTTCTTCTTAGATACCCCCTTTCTTATAAATAATTAGGTTTCTTTTTTGTAAATATTTATATAAAAAAAAACAGAACACTTTGTACATTTCATTTTTTTTTTTCAATTTCTATCCAAGATTTTCATAAAATATTTTAATTTTATAAAGTTTTTTTTATTTCTGTTATTTTATAAATTATTTTTTATTCTTTCGTTATATTATTTTATAAGTTGTTTTATTTTTTTATTATTTTATAAATTATAATTTCACATCAAATACCAACAAATTCTTGTCATTGTATCAGTGTCACCCTATACAAGTAATCAAATGCCGTTAATATCATTGGTCAATCTTAGTAATACTATAGTGTTCCTCATCTTTCAGTTCGTAATAATTTTCGTCTCCATTACCTTTATTCTTGAGTGGCTCTTGGCCTTGATAAGTTGTAACCCAATATTATAAAAAATGAATAAATAAAAATGCAAAGTAGGTGTTCTGAAGATGTTTGTTCACTTTGTAAACATTCAACCAAAAAATAACAGGCCATTTTTTTTTTTTTTTTTGTAACCACTTCTCGCGTATTTGTATCTCACCTCTGTGACATACACATTTTTATTTACTATTTTTAATCAATTATTTATTGAAAAAAAAATATAACAAAGTACGAACGGGTTTTTAAAAATAATAGAATTACAAAATTAAGTCCACCAGAATGCATCTCGGTTTATTTATGCATAAACATGTATTTTAATCTTCAGTTAATTTATTTTGTATTTCTTAAATATTTTTTGTGACACTTTAAAATTTGAAAGAAATTTGGAAGCATTTAAACTACCGAATAGAAAGTCATTTAATTCTTAGCAAATCATTGTATATTAAGATTGAAAAGTTAATTATGTCAAGTAAAAATTAAAACAGTTAAACAATTACAAGGGTAGTTCCAAAAGTGAAGTTAAAGTGCTACAAAGACGGGAGTGGTACCATTGAAACGAATGACCTTTTGTGCTTCAGAATTTATTTTTCTACATAGTCACCACCATTCTCAATGCTCTTTTGCCAGGAATTCAATGATGCATTTCTGCTTCTGAAAAATGTCCAAGACAGGGGTTCCTTTTTTTAGTCTCACGGTCAATATCTGCAAAAAGATTAAATTTTCAGGTTATGAATGCATAAGTTCAGTTATCATAACAATGCAATTTGCGATCCCCTCTGATCCATTCAAATAAAATAAAAAATAGAAGGCATTACGTTCGGAACATTCTTCAAATTTATAGTTAAAAAAAAATTTTTTTTCTTCAATTTGATTGAATAAACAGCACTGTAATAACGAAAATGAACTTCCATGACCCTTTTTATTTATTTGCGGACTGTTATCGTCATCTTCAAAGTTTTTGTTTCCCAACGTTTCGGCCAACTATTCCTCTGGTTTTCTTCAGGTGGTTAACTCCGGGGCCCATGGCACAGTGATAGAGGTGTTGAATCTCTACAGTTCCAGGTGAGCATTGTCTGAAGATAGCGGTTTCAATCTTACTGAAAGCCGGTTAGAGGATTAGTTGGCCAAAACATGGTGAGCCGACAACAATTATGGAAGACCGCAATTACTGAGGATACAGTTAAGACTCAGTATTCCTATCGCATCACAGTTAACCACCTGACGAAGGCCAGAGGAATAGTTGGCCGAAACGTGGTAAAACAGTAACAATTATGAAAATGAGTCTGCAAATAAATAAATAAATAGATATAAAAATGACACATCTCAAAGGATTGCAATAATAAAATGTTCTATCACTATTTTTTAATATAATTTAATATATTTAATATAATATTTTTTAATATAATTTTAGTATAATTTAATATATTTAATATAATATTTTTTAATATAATTTTAGTATAATTTAATATATTTAATATAATATTTTTTAATATAATTTTAATATAATTTAATATATTTGATATAATATTTTTTAATATAATTTTAGTAAAAAAAAAAAAAAATTTGAATTGTTCAGATGAAGATTGCTTCGTTTGATTATTCTCATTTTGAGTTTCAGCTGATCTAACCATTTCATATTGTCACACTATAGAGTTTTTCTGTCAAACTCTGGAATCTGCATGCAATTTCAAACGGAACTTTATTTAATCTGCAGGAGTAACCTGCTCTTGTTCCGGCGGCAATGACCATATAAAAATCCTAAGTAATTTGTGGTGGTTTTATTATTAGAATCCTTTGAGATGAGTAATTTGTATATTTATTGATTTATTTGCGGACTGTTGAAGATGAACTATGCAGATGAGGATAACAATCATAGTGTATTTTTCGTATCACCCGTACTGAGGATTGAATCTTCAATCTCCAAAAGAGTACCCCTTACAACTGAATTTTACATAGTGCTTTATCCATTATACTATGGGTCCTTGTAAGTAATACTCTTCTGGAGGTTAAAGGTTCAATTCTCAGTGTGGGCGATACTAAAAATACTCTTGCAAATGAAGATTTCTGCTTGGTCATGGCTGACGAAATGAAAGCCTTACGGATTAAATGTAGGGTTCCGTTTGAAATTCCAGGCAGGTTCTTAAGTTTGAGAAAAGATTCCAGAGTTCAACAAGATACATCTAAAGTAGTTAGAGGTTACATTGGTCAAAAAGCTGTGTGAATGACACAAGTTGAGAGCAGTAATTCGAATTATGAAACTTTGAAAAAAATTTTTTTTTTTTTTTTTTTTTTTGCCATCAATAAGAAACTAATAAAAACAAATTGAGAGAATGAAGAGATGTGATATTGCTTTTTTTCATAATTGTAATTTTATTGATAAAATGACTGCAGATATGCTTTTTATAGGTTTTATTGTTTTCTTATTAAATTATAAATACTTACTCGGCGTTGTTGGATTTAGTAGTCTTAAGTTTTATTTGTTTGCATATTTTTTAATTTGTATAGAAAAAGAAATAAAATTCATAGTTGCAAGCTAGGCAACTTATATTTTTCATTTAAGTATGAGTTGCCGATTTTTATTTTAGGTGATTATTTAAAAATGCTTAATAATACCAGTTGTTTGAGTAGGACAGTAATTTTTAAAATAAATCGTAGCAAAGTATTTTGTTATATTGCTAAAAGGCTAGTATAACAAATGACAATTTGTTAGAAGCGAAGTTTCATTTGTCAACCAAAATGCTATTTGTGTCTGACTTTACAAATCCAATTAGATCATTTTGTGTTAAATGCACATCTGTATATATGTATGTGTTTGCGTACAGTGAATATTGTAGTATCATGGTTGAAGGGATCCTCAAAGTTGTTGGCATTTTCCCTGTCTTGTTTGAATTTTGTTTGTGTGACCCCCCCCCCCATCATCAACGATAGAAAAATAAAATCATTATTTGTTAACTCGACGATCCCTTCACCCCGCACACACTATAGAGTAAATGTCTTCATTTGTTGTGTTTGCATGAGGGGGGGGGGCAGAAAATCTCTAAACAGGTTCTGCCTTATGACAGTAACAGCAGGACCGTTGGTACTGTTAGGGTTTTGAGAATTATATTGACATTTACCCCCCCCCCCCCCCGCCTTTTTCTTGACCTCTCCAATGTCAGTCAGTCATTCAGTCTCTTTCTAGTGGAGGAAGAGTGAAAATAGGAGTTTGTTTTTTTTTTATAATGGAAATGGCTTCAGACACGATATGAAGCCACTTAATACAAGGAGCTAAAACAAAAATAGTACTTAAAGGTCAAAAACGTGCCAACGATGAACATCAGATGGAATAGATTCTAACCCAGAAAACAGCAATTTTCCCCCTTTGTCAGAATCATGTAATATGAGGACTCAAGGGCAAAATAAGGAAAGCAGGTGTTACGAGGCTGCCAAAAGTAAAGCCAATGTCCATTTTCTACTAATCTGTTTCTCTTACTATTTCAAAACTGATTTTGTGTTTTGATCTTGAAATTTTCTAGCTATCATTATTTTCACTCTTACTAAGGAACAGCTTACTGCAGTTTCATGGTAGATCCAATTATCAGAAGTGTATTTCTGTTCCATACGTCTGTATATATTTGTATATAAGCTCTAACTAGTTTAGACTTGGTGCTACTAGATTCGTTGTCTAAAAAGTTACTGACTTCTTGAGCACCAAGCATTGATTCGATTGTTTTTTTCTTTTCTCTTTACAAAACTCAATCATGTTCTGTAAAGTTATAAAAGAAAGCAAGTTTTTATCTACAAACTTAAAAATATTTGGAGATATAAAGAATTTGGAGCATAAATTTTTTTTTTTTTTTTTTTTTTCAAAATGAGTGGATTTTGTCATTAAATAATCTGAAAAGGTTTGATATGCTGTAAAAGAAAACCATCAAACCAAGTATCATGAGTAAATATTTGAAAATATAAAATAACTGAAGCATACAATTTCTTTACCAAAATGATTGAATTTTGCGTTAAATAACATGAAAAAAGTTGATATGCCGTAAAACAAAACAACCAAACTATTTAACTATGTTTTAGTTTGAACTTTGTAGAACATGTTTTAGTTTTCTAAAGAGAAAGAAAAAAAACAATAGAATCAATGTTTGGTGCATTTTAACTCAGGAATGCACCTTCAACAATTCAATCTTTTTTAATGTGTTAAGATAACTAATTTTTATTTATTTACTAGCAGGCTGCCTGGCACTGCCCAGTCATAAAATACGCATAAATGTTAAATTTCAATTCATACAGAAACTGAAACATGTGCATGCAAGTATTAAGTAAAAAAAAAAAAAAAAAAAAAAAAAATACTCAAGCTGAGATTGAAACCTAAAGACAGTGACACAAGTACAATAACCATTAGGCTAGCTTGACAAGATCTTTTAAAAAGTGTTTTCAAAACTACTTATTCTTAACCTGAGGAATCTGTCATGTGAACCATTCATGCATGTGCATTCAAGAAACAGTTGACAGACAGATAAAAATCTGATAACCCCACTGTTATATAGTGCCAGGACCCCTAGGTTGGGAACGGTCGTAGTTAGTAAGTTCCCCGCTGCAACAAAACCAAGCAGCTGTCTTTTATTGATCGTCTATTTTGTTTAGTTTTCTGGTTGTTATGGTAACGGCCAAGACAGCAGAGTTATTTCCCCCTTGACCGTGCATTTTTCTCTCTCGGTTTTCTCCAGCTGTCATTTGCTTGTCATAATAATGTTGCCGGCTGAAAGAGAATTAACATGCACACAAAGATCAGACGTAACTCAGCATACCAATCAAGACGTAAGACATGCTGGCTTTTTATATAAAAATATATTTTGTTTTGAAATTATTTTTCTCGTTGTACATAGATTTTTTACAGTTCAAAATTTAACGGTGTGGCTTACTGTTCGTTTCAGTGATGGAGAGGGGGGTGAAAATGTTATGCTCTCGACAACGCACGTCTCCTATCGGCGTCTCTCTCTTCTCTGCCTCCCTTCTTCTACTCTCGGACTCCAAAAATCACCTTTTCTATATTACCATGTGTTTTTTTCTCGGTAATTTTCCACGCCACGCCACCTGTCGATTACTCTGCTATCGATAATGGATCACGCATTTCCTGATCACGTTTCTCAGTTACACATGCATTACCCAGAGACATCGTAACCTACTTCTCTTCAGCTGACCGACTATTGACTTTGTTTATACATGTGAATCCATCTCTCATGCTAGCTTCATATAACATTCCATTCTACATTCCAGTGCAAGGAATGTCACGTTTTCATTTTTGTAAACAAAAAAATCGTCGTCCGATTTCTCTGTTTACGACGTAATTATTTTTTCGGTTCGACTGGTGGACAATCGATTATTCGATGCCCACCTTTCAAATCTTTTATCTTTTTTTTTTAAAGAAGTTTTTCTTTTCAGTTATGTATCGGATGGTCCCAGCCACCCATTACATAACACCACCACATACTAATTTTTTTAAAAATTGACCCCTTAGCAGCTTTTTTTTCTAGATGAAAACCAATTTAAAAAGTTTTCACATGTCTGAATACTCTATATACAAAATTTCATGTCTGTAGATCAAAAATTAGGTGAGTTTATAGGTTGAGAAGTATCCTTGCGCGCACACACACACACACATTTTCACTTTTATCGATATATAGCTTATTGTTATAAAGCTCTGTCTAAAAGAATATTGAGCCCTATTTGTGTATAAAATCTGCTACCTTGGATCGTATTGTGAAAAGTTGATTTTTCGTGTTATTGAAATATTTACAAGTTGGGCTATTTCTCATGCTCAAAAGGAGACTGAAACCTTCATATATGTTGTAATATTTTTCTTTTTTAGCGATAACTCGATTATGGGTATGAATTGGCTTTCCTGAGCCTTGAACATGGTAATTAATACTAGTAATTAAAAAATATTATGGCATAAATTGATAAGCAATAAATTTCAGACTGATGACAGGCTTAGAGGTCGTGGATTTGAATCCTGTCAGTTAGCTCTACTGATGACCCCTAGTGACGTCTATGGATAACTATTTAATTTATAAATAAATATGTGTGTGTACTCCAAATATATATATATAACTACTTAATTTACTCACATAAAATTAATATACAAAAGTATAAATTTATGTGTAAACTTACAGTATTTACTTCAAAAGTGCTCAATACGTAGGTAGAGCTAGTTAGTTAGTTATAAAATATATATGGCGATTAAGCTACACTGAATATTCTGCGTTTCATCCACTCCTGAAGAGTCCTAGAGTGGATGAAACGCGAAATATTCAGTGTAGCTTAATCGCCATATATATTTTATAACTAACTAACCAATATATATATATATATATATATATATATATATATATGGACTTTTACTTGAGTAATTTTTTTATCAGCTATTACCAATATTTTCACGCTTTTAGCGATCAGCCAACTACTTCTTGCTTCACATAATGATATTGTCACATATATTAAATACTGTTCACTAATCGAATTTTTAGTCAAAAGTTTGACTTATTTGTTTAATCTTCAAAAAATTATTTTTTTTGTTTGTACATTTTTTTTCTTTTATAATTATTGTCATTTGTTTATTGATTTTTTAGTTTTGTTTTTATTTTTCTTGATAACTTATTTTACTTTAAGTTACTTACCTTTTTACATTTTAAGTTTTGTTGATTGGAGTTAACTCTTATTTGATTGTTTTTATAATTTGGGCTTAGATGCTTTCTATTCTACACTTTATTTCAGTTTCAGCATTTTTATTTTAATCTGAAATATATTAACATTGTTAATAATTTGTACAATGGTTTTTAGTTTAGTTATTTTGATTTCTTTATCATTTTTTTGTTAATTCTGGGTTTAACAAGCAGAGCCAACTTTTTTTTTTTTTTTTTTTTTTTTTTTGATGCGTGTTGGTGGTTCTATTTTTATTTTTCAATTTTCTTATTAGTTTGTTCAAGCTGTGGATGGGGCATCCTACTAGATGCCAAACATTCATCAGCTATCTTAAAAATTCCAACCGAGAGATCTTTTTAAGATTAGGACGGTCCCTTTAAGTGCAATTGTTTGAATCTATCTTGCACTTTTACCAGGTATATTTGCCAGGCAGTTTTTAAAATTCTTTTATAGGAGTCCAGTTGCTCCTATAATTATTTAGAATTATAAATCTTCCTAAGATTCCACTTTATGATCATGCATATCTACTAATGTGTTTTTTATTTGTTGCCCTATAATTTAATAAAAGTCCATATTATAGAAATTAAATGTCTACCTGTTAGCTATGCATTCATATTTTTTTATTAAGTAGTCTATACTTATGTTTTGAGCTTTTTATTTGGTATTTTCCATCTAGAGAAAATCTTTTTTTTTTTTTATTGCAAGCAAGTTAAACTTTACGATTTATTATGTGAGTGTGGATGTTTCATCTTTTATACCATATTTTGATGTGTACGGTTTTTGTATACTGGATTTCTGCTGGTCATCATGTGATACATGTACTTTATCTTGAATTTATTTCTGTAGCACATATGTACATTGTTTCTGCATTATTAATACCGTTGTGCATCGAGGTTTTGTATACAATATTAGTTATCAAACACTTTTCAGCATTGGTTTTATAGTATTATGTATGTGTTCACTACCTATCTTCCATTTTTATAAATATGTAAACCAAAACACATAATTTAATAATTTTCTACAAAAATTTCCAGTTTGGACAGAAAAGGATCTCTTCATCTTTTTTCTTTTTAAAGATTTAAAGATAATTAGAAAACTTTAAATGTCATGAAATGATAAAAAAAAATTTTTTTTATTTACTTTGTTGGTGTATCATTCCAATATTTCGTTAAAAAAATTAGTCTCATAAGGGTTTTAGGTCCAGTCCGTATTTTTTTCTTCGTTTTGTTATGAAGGAGGAGGTCATTCCTTGGAAAAGAAAAATTTAAGTGTACGTACTATCCAGTTATTTAATGTGTGCATCACCCCAGTTCCGGGCATGAATATTAAGTGAAAAGTAGAAGACATTTATTTGGAATAGAATTGAAAGATAAATTAGAAAACTTTAAATGTCATGAAATAAAATCATTTTTTATTTACTTTGTTGGTGTTTCATTCCATTTAGCCTCATCAGGGTTTTAGGTCCAGTCTGTATTTTTTTTCTTCATTTTAAAGATATTTCTAACCAGTACTGTACTACTGGCATAGATATTATTTTTTTTTCCATCATTCTTCTTTTTTTTTTTTTTTTTTTTTTTTTTTTAAGAGAAATTAGTTTCTGGTTTTTAACCCTTTAATAAAAGTTCATATGATAGGAGATATTTCAATGTCTACTTTTTAGCTATGAATTCATGTTTTTGTTGAGTAGTTTGTACTTCTGTTTGGAGCTTATTTGGTATTTTCCCTTGAGATACAATCTACAATTCCTGCTTTTTATACAGCAAGCAGATTAAACATGATTTACTATTTTATGTGACTGGATTTTTCTCTGCACCCCCACCCCCCCACACACACCACCACTACCATTTTAAGGTATTTCTAAAAATTATTACCAGAATAGAGATTTTAAATTTTTTCTAATGTGCCTTTTTTTAAGACACTAATTCCTGATTTTTAATTATTTGTCTCTTTTATTCTCTCTTCCAGATACGTGTTATGTGCTTTCATTTGCCATTATTATGCTGAATACGAGTCTTCACAATCCAAGCGTCAAAGACAAACCGACTGTGGAAAGATTCATCCAAATGAACCGCGGAATCAATGATGGCCATGATTTGCCGGCTGAACTTCTCACTGTAAGTTGACATGCACTTTTAATTTTCACAAGTCAAATCCATGTTTGGGCATTTATTACAATAGCCCCCCCCCCCCCCAAAAAAAAAAATGAAAAAATAAAATACAATAAATGTTACCAAATGCAAAATAAGTTTCTTTTCTATCTACATGGATAATTTTTTTTTTCTTTTTTTTTTTTTACTTATTTTAAGTGTTTATTTATTTGGAAACAAAAGTAATGTCAAGCCTGTTGAGTTAGAACAAAAAAAAGGAATCGTTTTTTTTTTTTTTTTTTTTTTTTTTTTTTTTTTTTTTTAAATTTTTTTTTTTAATAGCTATTTGGACCTTAAATAATTGTTCAAAAATTGAAAATTATGCAAAATTTATTAGAATATTTTCACATGATTATTAACATTTATTCGATGGGTTTCCATGAGTATTTTGATTTTCAATTGTTGAATCATTTATTTTGGCTTTGATAAATGGTGACTGGTTAGAAATAAACAAACATTAAAAACAAACTTTTACATATACTGTAAAACGTGAACTGGACATTTCATTTTAAGCAAACGAAAATATTCCTCTACTCAGCAGTAAACAATGTTTAGTCAGATTTTGTTCCCAATATTAAACTTCATCTATAATATAACTTCCAGCAAGGGTTTAAATTTATCAATTTGTTTATCAAATGGTTAATTGTAAGTACAGAATAGTTAACAAAGCCCTTCCCTCTCGGCCCTGTTGGTGGGAAACTGAAATATTCTGACTGCCCTCTCCCCTGCAGAAAGTAAATGTCTCTCAATGGGGCCACATGTTGGCCGTAGGTGTCAACCTGTTATGCTTTAGGATGGGAATCTTGTTGATTGAAGGACTTGGAGGTCAAGGTTTAGTATCTCCACTTCCCAACTTTGAATCTTACCTAGGCCAGACAGGCAGTAGTGTAGACTGTAATACTTAACTGTATAAAACCTGTTTGAGACAGCATAAACTATCAGACGCTGCCCAAAATTGCCTAAATCTTAATTAATAAAGAACAGCATTCCAATCACTAAATTATCTCCAGTCATCATCGGAAAAAAAAAATAGATCTATAAAAAAAAACAAAAAAACGCAGAACAACAATAAATTCTCAACAATTATACTTCTAAACCAACATCATATCCACAATAAATTCTCAGCAATTATACTTCTAAACCAACATCATATCCACAACAATAAATTCTCAACAATTATACTTCTAAACCAACATCATATCCACAACAATAAATTCTCAGCAATTATACTTCTAAACCAACATCATATCCACAACAATAAATTCTCAGCAATTATACTTCTAAACCAACATCATATCCACAACAATAAATTCTCAGCAATTATACTTCTAAACAAAAAAAAAAAAGTGGAATCTGGAAGAAAGAAACAAATATCCATCTACAATCAAACTTACCATACCCAGAAACAAGGTTAGTTGAGAGTGCTCAACATATGCAAATGTAACCAGAAACAGCAAAAAACAATCTGAACTGGTGAAGGAACTAACATCATTATTAGAAACCCTACAGAAAAATTTAACCAGACTGTCAACAACCAGATGTGATACTAAATGAGACCTAAAGGAAAATCCCAATCCCAGATTGATGAAACTGAAAATACTACAAACCAAAGAAAACTTCAATCTAAACAGCAAATGCCAAACCTACTCATCACTATTATTAAATCCAATAACCCTCCATCTCTCAAAAGTAAAACTTCCTTCAAAAAATATGTATAATAAACAGAAAACAGAAGTAATACAAATTGAAAATGAAAACAAATTTGAACTAAGTGAAACCAAGAAAGATGTTCAAGACAGAAAATCAAAAGCCCAGATTAAAAGAAAGCCTAAAAAAAAAAAAAACTTGCCAATGGTCACAATTTAGATCCAAAACCAAATAAAGTACTAGGATCAAACCAAAAATGCAAAAGAACAGAAAAATCGAATTTTATTAATCACTCTAAACTCTTACAAAACTTTCCCAGAATCAAAAAGATGATAGAAATACCAAAATATGCAGAGGTGGTCCAAAAATATTAAACCATCAAACCTCAAAACACCCAAATGCCAAACTAAAATATGAAACATGACCCATAGAATAATATAACAGAATTCAATAACCCTTATCCCTGAGTGGCTTCCGGGCCTTGATAAGTGGTGATCACTGTGTAAAAAAAAAAAATTGCTGGAGTATAAAAGCAAATGATGAGCTACTCATACTCCTGTCACACTCTATTGTTTGTTTACATGAAACTTTCTTACCAAAAAAAAAAAAAAAAAAACCTACAAATCCAAAACTACAAACAATACAATTTTATTAATAACACAAGTCATAGAGCTAATGGAAGCACAGCAATACTCATCAGAAAAAAAAAAAACATACCTTAGTAAAATAAATATCAAAACAAAACTACAAGCAATACATTACATAAAACCATCACCATCTGCTCCATATAAAGCTATATATCTAAAAGTGAACGTGTGTGTGTCTGTGTACATTTCCCTACGCAATAACTGTCAATTTTAAGTCTACAGATTCAAAATTTGATATACAGGGTACTGAGATTTGAGAAAATCTTTGTGATTGGTTTTCGGCCAGAAATTTGTCTGTTAAGGGATCAATGTTCAACAATTTGACCTTTGAGAACTCCACCAAACTTCTCTGCCAATTTTGGGTCTAAACACTTGAAATTTTAGATATAGGTTCCTTGGACATGGATCTAACTTTTTAACTTGATTTGAGCCCAAAACAAATGTTAAGGGGTCATAATAGGGGTTAAAGTTTTAAAAAATTGACCACTTTTTTTTTTTTTTTTTTCTTAACATACACCTCCAAATACCTGGGCAACGCCGGGCTGAAATGCTCGTGATATCATAAACTATAAATACACAAGAAATAAACAACCTTCTTGAACAACTCCTCAAACCTTTTGCTGGGAGATTTCAACAGTTAAAATCGGTTATGGGGCAGCAAAAAGCTTGTCCACAAAAACAAAACATTAGAAACAATTATAACAACCTATTTAAATCCTGCATCTGAATCCGGATCATTGATAAATCTAAGCCTTAATGAATTATATATGGAAAGTATATGACAAACATGTGAAAGCGGCCACTTTTCAATCATGCTGGTAAACTCCAGGCCGAATGAGGAAACTCCCATATGCTGGAAACTGAAAAGAGAAAATTAGGAGAAATACCAAAGAAAATGCAAAAAAGATTAGAGATGGGAATCAAAACACGAAAGAGAATCATTTTACAGAAAACCCTCCCCTCATCACTTATAGCAAAGGTGTTTATGCTTAAAGGACAAGCAAAAAACTCAAGAAACAATGTTTCAATAAAGAGTGCCAAAAAGAAATAGCTCTTCAGCATACAACCCTGCCAAACCTAAACAAATACTCATAGCAAAATCATGCAGAATATTAAAAGCTAAAAAAGAATATTTGGAAAGCTATGTAAATAAGCTCAACTCAAACCCAAACAAATTTGGGTGATGTTTGGAAAAATTTCAGGAAAACATCAAACCTTCTCTATAAAACATTTTGAAACAGGACAAAGCAAAACCACTCTCAAAACAGAAATAGCCAATCTACTAGCCAAAACCTACACGGAAAACCTCCAAGACCGATAAAAATTAACAATCAGAAAAAGAGGAAAAAACAAAACTTTAAAAACCATGGAACATTACAGGAAGGCATTCACTATGACGGAACTCAAAGTATCACAACATAAAAGAAGAACCTGATGGGATACAATATGAATTCATTGAACAACTCCCACAATAATCCTTAGACTAACACCCTCGCTTTTTTTTGGTCTCCCAATTTATCGGAGAGCGGCCTATTTTTTAGTGGCATCCATGCGTGCATCTGTTAGTCCGGACGATTGCCAGATAACCGTCGATTAGTTTTTCCTGAAATTTTGCCACAAATTGTATTTCATTAAATAGATGTGTGCATTTTTCAAAAATTCTGTTGCATCCCCACGGGGCTCAACAGGTCAAAAATGACACTTTCTTCCCCATAACTTTTGATCCATCCATTAGATTTTTCTGAAACTTGGCCAAAATGTGGAGGCCATTGTTAATATACATCCAGTGTAGGTGACCCTGACAAAATTCTGGTTTGTATTCTCAGGGACTTTCAGTGCTAAAAACGCCCCTTTGTGTGGATTTTTTTCATATTTCTCCACAAAAACTTGATATGCCTGATTATATAGTGGTTTTTCACAGTGGTCAACTCAAATATACACGTGTTAAGGCCTGAAACTGCACCGTCATCCATTTATGCTGGGATTCGGCATTTCCAGGGGCTCAAGAGGTCAAAAATGACACTTTTTGCCCCATAGCATTTGATCCATCCATTAGATTTTTCTGAAACTTGGCCAAAATGTAAAGGGCATTGTTCTTAATATAAATTCAGTATGGGTGACCCTGGCAAAATTCTGGTTCACATCCCTCTGGAACTTTTAGGGCTAAGAAAACGTGCCTGTTTGGAGTTCTTTTTTCATATTACTCAAAAACTTGATATTAATGGCTATATAGTGGTTTTCCATGGCGCTGAATTCAAATATACATGTCTTAAGGCATGAAACTGCACCATTTGTCCATTTTTACTGGGATTCGGTGTTCCTAGGTGCTCAAAAGGAGTTACAAATGCCCCAAAATTGCAAAAAATGACACTTTTACTCCATAACTTTTGCTCCATCCATTAGATTTTTCTGAAACTTGGCAAAAGTGTGAAGGCAACGTTGGCCCTTCACACTTCTCAAATTCATCGTTTCTTCACTATTTTTTTGGCGTCAGTACCAGAGGGGGACCATGTGCATGCAGCTTTATTTTTTACTGTTATTTCACCCCAAACAAGACAAAGTGGCATTTGGATGTAGGGGGCAACTATTTGGGATTAATTTGATAGCGATACTATGTAAGGAGTTGAACAAAGATGTTTGTTCACACTGCAATTGAACTTCTGCATATCAAGACAACCAGGGAAGCAGAGACCTGGGAGGGAATTCCAAAGTCTAGCAGTTTGAGGTGGAATAAACGATTCGAGTAAAAATAACTTTCCAGTATCTAAGGATTTCTACAGTGTAGAAGGTAGGTTTTTGCAGTTTGTCGGGTGTATTCACATTAAGGGTGTACAAGCGCCTTGAATTCGTCCGAGCACATTCCATTAAAATACTTGTAAAACAGGCACAGGGATGCAACATTTTGGCGATGGAACAGAGGTTGAATTTGATTGATAGCGCAAACCTATTGGAGACTTTTTTTTTTTTTTTTAAAACCTTGTTTAAGAGTGAGAGACTAGTAGCAGATGCACCAGCCCAGATGTGGCAACAATACTTTATGCATGGGTGAGTGGGAGCCTTGTAGAGGTATAAGCAACTTTCTTGCACGGTAGAGAGAACCCACCCTCCTCACATCAATTCTGTCAATGTTCTCAATGTATTTGTTCCAGTTCATGTTGCCTATGAATGTTAAGCCAAGGAGTTTAAACGAAGAACTTTCAGGTAGCGTATTGTTAATCATGACAATCAGTGACATAAAATCTAGTAGCTATGAATTAGTTATCTCCCTTTATTTCTTGACATTTTTTTTCATAATGGTGAGCGAGAGTTTTACTTCTCAGATATTCAGAAAATTTGATTTTCTTAGTTAAAAATAAAACTACTTGTTTTTTGATATGTGACATCTTCATTACATACACGTCATAACGATTTATCTATTTTTTTTTTTTTTTTTTTTAGGTTTTTATTTAGAATTTAACATTTTTTATCGAAATAATGGGAAAAATTTCTAAACTTTAAAACTTTGTTTTTTGTCTAATTTTTGAACAGAAATAAGTTATGGAATAATTTCAAAAGTTCTGCGTTTTTTATGTACATAGGTATTTATTTTATTTGTTTACAATTAAAATGAAAAACAAACAAATTTACATTTTAATAATAAAATATGTATTTAATTATTTTGCACTCATTAAAAATAAATGTCAAATTTTTTTTTTTCTTTTGTTTTAGAGTTTGTATGAGAGTATCAAGAAAGAACCTTTCAAGATTCCTGAAGATGATGGCAACGATTTAATGCACACATTTTTCAATCCCGTCAAAGAAGGATGGTTATGGAAACAAGGTCAGTCTTTTTTATCACTCTTCTTTAGTTGCTAATAAGGATTCCGTTTAAATAATGTAAAACATTGTAACCTTTTTTTTCTTAACCTTACCTTATCAGACATGTTTAGTTTTTTTGATTGCAAAGTTTTTTTCTTTTTTTCCTTTTCTTTTTCATTTTTCCTTTTTCTTTTTCATTTTTCCTTTTTCTTTTTCATTTTTCCTTTTCTTTCTTTTTCATTTTTCCTTTTCTTTCTTTTTCATTTTTCCTTTTCTTTCTTTTTCATTTTCCTTTTCTTTCTTTTTCATTTTTCCTTTTCTTTCTTTTTCATTTTTCCTTTTCTTTCTTTTTCATTTTTCCTTTTCTTTCTTTTTCATTTTTCCTTTTCTTTCTTTTTCATTTTTCCTTTTCTTTCTTTTTCATTTTTCCTTTTCTTTCTTTTTCATTTTTCCTTTTCTTTCTTTTTCATTTTTCCTTTTCTTTCTTTTTCATTTTTCCTTTTCTCTCTTTTTTCTTTCTCTCTTTTTTCTTTCTCTCTTTTTTCTTTCTCTCTTTTTTCTTTCTCTCTTTTTTCTTTCTCTCTTTTTTCTTTCTCTCTTTTTTCTTTCTCTCTTTTTTCTTTCTCTCTTTTTTCTTTCTCTTTTTTCTTTCTCTTTTTTCTTTCTCTTTTTTCTTTCTCTTTTTTCTTTCTCTCTTTTTTCTTTCTCTCTTTTTTCTTTCTCTCTTTTTTCTTTCTCTCTTTTTTTTTTCTCTCTTTTTTTTTCTCTCTTTTTTTTTCTCTCTTTTTTTTTCTCTCTTTTTTTTCTCTCTTTTTTTTTTCTCTCTTTTTTTTTTCTCTCTTTTTTTTTTCTCTCTTTTTTTTTTCTCTCTTTTTTTTTTCTCTCTTTTTTTTTTCTCTCTTTTTTTTTTCTCTTTTTTTTTTCTCTTTTTTTTTCTCTTTTTTTTTCTCTCTTTTTTCTCTTTTTTTCTTTCTCCTCTTTTTTTTCTCTTTTTTTCTTTCTCCTCTTTTTTTTCTCTTTTTTCTTTCTCTTTTTTTTCTCTTTTTTCTTTCTCCTCTTTTTTCTCTTTTTTCTTTCTCCTCTTTTTTTTCTCTTTTTTCTTTCTCCTCTTTTTTTCTCTTTTTTCTTTCTCCTCTTTTTTTCTCTTTTTTCTTTCTCCTCTTTTTTTCTCTTTTTTCTTTCTCCTCTTTTTTATTTCTCTTTTTTCTTTCTCCTCTTTTTTTCTCTTTTTTCTTTCTCTTTTTTTTCTCTTTTTTTTCTCCTCTTTTTTTTCTCCTCTTCTTTTTCTCCTCTTCTTTCTCCTCTTCTTTCTCCTCTTCTTTCTCCTCTTCTTTCTCTTTTTTCTCTTTTTTCTCTTTTCTTTTTCCTCTCCTGTCTGTTCTCTTCTCTTTTTTCTCTTCACTGTTTTCTCTTTTTTCTTTTTTCTTTTTTTTCCCTCTTTTTCTCTTCCTTTCTTTTTTGTTTTTAGTTTTTCTCTTTATCTTTTTCTTTAAATGAAATACTGGATCTTTTGAAGCTTCATAATTTTAATTTAAAATTAAAATACAAGCTGCAAAATTTCAAAATTCTTTTTTCATTTTAAAATCCGATTTACATTCATTAGAATACATTTTTTTAATTTATTTTTTATCACATATTGTTTTTAACTTTTTAAAATCATGTTTTACCTAATTAATACCGTATCATTCTTTCACCAAGGTGGACGCTACAAAAGTTGGAAAAGGAGATGGTTTATTCTTAATGACAACTGCCTGTATTACTTTGAATATACAACGGTAAGTCTTTCATCTTTGTTTATAAAAAAAAAAATTCTAAAATTTGTTTTATTTTTATTTTTATTTTTTTTTAAACTTTCATCGAGAAATAATATTCAATATTAGTTTTGATTTAATCACTAAATAAATAAAAAATGCAAATAATTGATATTTAAATTTCTTTAACAGGACAAAGAGCCAAAAGGCATCATCCCTCTTGAGAACATCAGAGTGCGTGAAGTGAATGCTGACAAGACCAACAAACCAAACTGCTTTGAGATTCATTCGGGAAATCATGAAATCATTAAAGCTTGTAAATTAGATTCCGAAGGAAAAGTTGTTGAAGGTAACATCGGCATTTTTCTTAAATGATCTGCATTACATAAATGATCTGCATTACATAAATGATCTGCATTACATAAATGATCTGCATTACATAAATGATCTGCATTACATAAATGATCTGCATTACATAAATGATCTAATCTAATATACAGGGTGGAACTTCCATTTCTGGTTTTCTTTGTTGCAGACCATCTACTAGTTGGCAAGTTGTGTACAAATCCCAATAGTGATAGAAGCCTTTTATCATGTCTGAAAGTGACAGAATGTTCAACGAGCGAGATTGGAGAGTTGACGTTGTGCAACTTCTGCTCTCTACCGATCCAAGTTATGACAACAGGGCCATTGCCAGCACCTTAAAAATCCAAATCTGGCCGGTTCATTGCTTGAGGGCACAGCTCAATGCATTGGGTGACCCACGGTTATGATTTTTGATGTGGTTTCAAGTGAGGGCCACATCGTGCCACCTCACATCTTCAAAGTCAGCTTGAAAGTCAACACCAAAGTGTTCCTGGATGTACTGAAGACTTTGGTGATACCCTGGTGCAATCACGTGGCCACTGGCAGACCCTGGGTGTGGCAGCAGGATTCGGTGCCGGCCCACAGGTCCAAAGACACCCAGACTTGGCTTTAGAAGGAGTGCTATGACTTTGAACCGTTCTTTCAGTGGCTTCCTTCCTCCCTTGACTTGAACCCGCCAGATTACTTTGGTTGGTCGGACATTGAGATGTGACCCTTAAAATACAGTTAAGTGTTCTGTAGATTTCCAGGTCTGATGGAAAGTTAGATACATAAGAAAAAGAATCTGAATACAAAATCTAATGCAGTTTTAAAAAAGTAAAATGAAACAAACTGCAAGTTAGGATGCTACCAAGCAACACTAGGTCGAGACAACTAGTGTGTATGTGTGTGTGTGTATATATATATATACACACACACACACACCACATTAAAGGTATTCAAGAGTGATAACTAATGAATTTAACGAGGTTAATAAGAGTGCTCAATAAAAGAAGAGCAAGATATATTTTTATTTACATGGTCACAACACTGGATATGCTAATGTTTCAGACAAATAGTTAAAACCAGAAGTCCTCATCAGGCGACTTAATAAAAGGTTGCTTTCCACAGAAGAAACCCATGCTAAAAAAGATGTGTGTGTATTTGTTTTTACTTGAGTGCAAAGTTTCAAAAATCAAGGAACCTCCTTTTCTAGCACTTGATCTCCATACGAGATACATAGATGTCCAAGTTTTTCGTTCAAACTTTTAGTAAAGAATTTAGGAACTTTTTCTCCCTAATTGACTAGGTAACTATGTTATAGTATCTTTCTTATGGTTTCTGAGTCTTGGCAGATTATAAAACAATAATTCATCTAGTCTGGTGCAATATCCAGCTTAGTACTGTTACTAAAAGCAACATCACTAGGAGGTGCATCATTCCTCATATGGGCAAGTGTTGTGCCATGTTGAGAAAATCTTATTTGGACTTGAATGAGATTTTGAATATTTGTTCAGTTTATTTGTTGGGGAAGTATCATGTCACGTTGTCTTGACAAAACCTTGTATGTAGAAAACAAAGACACTCAAGGATTTTGTATAATAGATGATTCTTGTCTATATATATATATATATATATATATATATTTTTTTTTTTTTTTTTTTTTTTTTTTTTTTTTTTTTTTTTTTTTTTCATTTCACTTCAAAGTTCTCAGAAACCAAGTGGGGGCCGTTTCCTGTGGCTAACACTTGATTTCTATATGAGCTACATAAATATTACCCCCCCCCCCTTACTGGGGGATAACGCTTGATTTCTATGTGCGATACATAAATATTTCAATATTCCAGTTCTCTTTTACCTCTCAAATGATGAGATAGTAAAGAATTTGAGAACATAATTTTCCCAATTGATGATTTAAATATGTTATATCTTATGGTCTCTTGATCTTACTGGATTCCAGGACAAGAGTTCATTATAAATTATTTTATTATATTTTATAGTTTATATGTTTATTATAAATTGTTTTATTTTATTGTATTTTGTAGGGAAACACACAGTTTATAGGATGTCAGCGTCAAAAGCAGAAGATAAAGATGAATGGATCTACGCAATCAAGTTAGTTCAGATTTCAATTTGAATTTTATTATTGAACTTAATATTAATTGGTCGAATTAATTTTTACCATATTTGATTACTTTTTAATAACATTTTAATAACATTTTATTAAATACATGCTGAAATCTTTTTATTAATTTCATTAATTCAATTTAAATGTGAAAAGCTTTTTCTTTTATCCTTGGACAAGTTCATTTTGATAAATTATTATCTAAATAATAAAAAAACGAAAAAACTCACCACCATTTTACAGTAGTTAAATAGTTAAAATCTGATTCTTCGCTCGACTGGAAAATCTTTGTTGGCGAATTTTCATACCATTGTCACTCATCACTTCTGTCATTCATTTTCAGCAATTTTAAAAATAAAATCGTAACTTTGTTAATATTAAAATAAAAGAGCAATTTTAAGGGAGACTACTCTCAGAATGAATCTAACAAGCCAATGATACTAATTTTACTCACCACAAAAACTAACACACACAGTCTCAAATGACTTTGACCTTAATAGAGCTGAATGAGAAAAGATGTCAAAAAAAAAAAAATGATCTAAAAACGACATGGTGTCTGAAAGAAATAAACGTTATACCGGTTTTGATAGGAGCAACTAGTCTAATAAAAGAGAATCTTTAGAAATACTTAGAAGCAATCCTTGCAAGACCAAGCTGACACGAAAAATACAGATACCAGCCATAAAGGGAACAGCGTCTATTCTTAAACGAGCCATCGGATATAAATTTAAATCGTGATGGAATCAAGAGTTAGCTCCCTTGGTCTCTTAAAACTTACTAAAATAAAATAATAAAAACAAAAAAAAAATTGAAACTGCGAATTGGTATATAAAAAAAGAAAAAGCTAATATTTAATATTTTTCGTTTTTTGTTCTTTTTTGTTCGTTTCCCTTTTTTTTCTTTTTTTTCTTAATCTTGCATATTCATTTTTCTTCTTTCCAGAGCCAGCATAAGCGAACATCCTTTTTATGAAATGTTAGCTCTCCGAAGGAAGAACGCCGTAACCCATCCCTCCAAGAACACATAGTTGTGGCAGGGACCACAGCTCATTATATTACCACTTTTATCATTTTATTATACAAACAACAGAAACACAATAATAATTCTTTAAAAAAAATATATTAATTATAATAATGAACAAAATCACACTTGACAATTTCTATTTCTCCTGCATTTTTTGACCAATGAAGCCCAACGATTGGTTTGATTCCAATGAACAAGAACTGGAAAGATAAAAACATTATTTATGTTATTGTGTGAGGAAGATGATTTTTAACAAATGAGTGCAGAGTCAAGAATATATATATATATATATATTGACTCCCATCCAGGAGGAAAAATCTGTTGACAAATCTTTCTTCCTTTGAAACCGCCATCTGCAAGACAGCCATTGTCCAAGTCTGCAGCATTTTTGGATGCCAACTGGACGTCTTCTCAACTGATGATCAAAGAAATCTTGACAAAAAAATTTTTTTTTAATTTTTTGATTGCAGAAATTATCCAACTCATCTCTATTTCATATATTTTTTTTAAATTGGAGGAGACTTTTTCTTTTCTTTTTTATTATTATTAGTGTCCTTATTTTTTATAAGGACATCTTTGCCCAATTCATAAGTTTTCATTTTTCTCCCCTGCCTGTATTTTTGGTCTGTTTGCTGTAGCTATTCACATGGGTCGGTGACAACCCTAACCCCACCCTCAACCTCCACACGCACAGTTTTTTCTCTTTGCACATTTATTGCTTAGGCTATCATGAACGTTGTCTTGTTGCTTTTAAGTAAGACTAAATGTTTATAAAATTGAAAATGACACCAGATCCACAAAATTATGAGTAGTTGCTAGTCGAAATGCCTGTTTTTGTTTACAGAAAAAATGAACCATAAATGCAGAGAACATAACCTTTTTTTTTCTTTTCACTAAAATCAACTAGAGAAAATATTTTGGTTTTTGTTTAGAATTCAAACTAATAAAAAAAGATTTTTTTAAATTACAGAAAATATGTATTAACCCGTTACAGAATGGAAATATCATATTCCAAAAGTCACAAAAATTGATGAAGTAGTGTATTTAAGCAATTAATGCAAAGTCGTCGGCATTGTATCATAAATCAAGTAACCATGAATTGTTGAGTTATTTGCCCTTGATTTTGGACATTTTTGTTTTGTAATAACGGATAAGACACTCATAAAATTTGATTTTCTTAGTTAAAAATAAAACTACTGTTATCAAGTTATGTGATATTTGGAATATGGTATCTTCATTCCATGTTTATCATAAAGATGTTGCTATATTTTCTGTATTTTTAATTAGATTGAATTTTAAATAAGAACCAATATTTTAGACAAATTTAACCATCAAAATCTTTATCACGTTTTAGTCTTTTTGTTTTATTTATTTTGATTAAAATAATGATTAATTCTCATCCTAAAATATTCATTTTTGTAATCCAAAATCTAAAGGAAAAAACCATTTTCCCTGCTTTAAAAAAGAAAGAAAAAGAAAAACAATGACAGGAAAACTCAGTTCAGCATCATAAGTTGTACAAAGCTTCTAAAATGGTTCCAATCTGTCAACCATATAAGTTAATATAACTTTAAATTTTACCCTAACCCTAACCCACAACACAAAATCATAAATGAATTTTCTTATGTTCATTTGCAGTTTCTCTCATCATTTAATAAATTCACAAGCACAGATTTTTTTTTAATTGTAAACAAAAAAAAAAAAAAAAAAATTAAAAAAATTAATCCAATGTGAATATTGTTTTAAACTTCCCTCCCTCTCTGCATATTCTTTTGTAAATTTAAAAATAATCCTTTCTTGAAGTTTTGTTAAAGCTAAAAAAAAAAAAAAAAAATTATTTTTTTTATTTTATTATCCTTGGAATTTTAGTCACACAAATTGCTACTTTAGTGCAGATTGTTGTTGCTTTGATTCCCTTGCGCACATAAACTTGCAAATACACACGTCTGAGTAAATAATATATATATATTAAAAACCTGTACATTGTTTAACGTAGTTCCCCCCCCTCACCTGCTGCTGCTGCTATTCTTGCTGCTGCTCATTTTAATTTTGTTCAACATTGCTAATGATGATGTATCTCAAATGTTTCATCAATTTTTGTCCCATCTTTTCAGTCCATTATTAATGTATCCATTGCTATTTTGCTTTTATAGTAGCAATAAATTATTAATTTATATTCTTAAAATATCTTAGGCTTTCTTTTATTTTTTTTTTAATTAGATATTCTGGTACTGGGACCACATATTTTTCAAACCCTTTTCTTTCTCTGTTGGTAAGAACATTTTAAGAAAATATTTGTAACTTTTTTTTTTTTAATTTTTTTTTTTCTATTAGTCCAAAATTAACATTTTAATTGAGCTTAAATTTATTCTAAAAATATATAAAAATAAATTTTATTTCTGAATTTAGATATTTTTCCAGTTAAACATTCCATTATGATATTTTATTTTGAGGTTAATTTAAACATTTTCTTTTTACTTATATTTTACATTTCATAATCATTTTTTTTTTTTTTATATTTCATTAAAATTAGCATTTTCAAACTCTTTGCAGGATTTAACTTTTCCGCTGAAATTTTGACGCATTAACGTCTAGTTTGTGTTCTGAAATACTTCAGTGTGCACACCGTCATAATGAATGATATCAGTTGTTTGAGGCTTGCGTTGAGTAAAATATTTAAAATGCACAGACTAAAAGTGCTTGTGTTTAAATACTTAAACGTTTTCTTCTTCCCCTCGTCTGTCTATTGCATGAAGGTGGCAGTTTGTAACATTCAGATTTCAAATTAGAGAAAGGCAAAAAGAGCAAATCTATTCTTTTTCTTCTCTCCTTCAAAAAGATGTTCTTCATTCTTCACCCGCTGTCATCATTTCTGGAATATTAACCATAATTTGTGAACATTCCTTTTGAAGGGGGGAAAGAGGCCGGCAATTTTTCACTAGCCATTTTTTTTTTTTTTTTTATTATTCACAGGGTTTATCAATTTTTAAAGGCAAAAAAAAATATCGTTTGGCTGAAAGACGCACATCCAAGACATAAGTTCGAAGCAAAACATGTCCTCCTCCAATCACATTCCTCATCTTTTTTTTTTTTCCCCCAGCTGTAAAATGATTAAAAAAAAAAAACTTTTTTAACTAAGTGATTTTCAATGTTTCTCGTTAGAATTATCTCCCTTTAATATTCTTTAGTGTTGAAAATTTTCTTTGAGCATTAACTATTTTTCCTTTTCTTTTAAGCTTCAAATTTTTAATGTGTGTTACAGAATATCAGAACAACATTGGTACCGTCGGTTTCAAATTCAAACAAAGGGGTGCCTATTATTGGTCTCTTTTACCGGACTCTATTCAGGCTAAAGGTCCCCTATGTTTGCATTTCAAATCGACAGTACCAAGGTTGTTCAGAGATATATAAGGTTAATGCTGCTTTTTTGGTTGATGCTAATGATTTTTACATGTTATATCACTAAATAAACTATTTAGTCGGCAGGGCTGGAAATAAACAAAGAAATATTTAAAAGTCAAAACTGATTCTTGCAGTATTTTTTATTTCCAGGTCCGTGAATTAAATAAATTGTTAATCTAGTGATATTACCTGCCCAAACATAAGCATTATCAAAAAAGGCAGCATAATACATAGCAATTCCAATAATGAAACACGTGTAAGTATTAATCTGGACTTTTAAGATGCTATTGAATAATGAAAACAAATGTTCTTTGAAAATAATTTAGTTTGGCACAAGGCCATTTTTTTTTTTTTTTATAAAACAATTCAATTTTTATCAATTTCTTCTATTTTGAATGTTTTAAAACATTTTATTCATATCAAATATGCAAGAGATAAGATTAGGGACCTCTATTAATATTTGTTCTTGCACTAGTTCTCATGCTGAAAGAGCTGGGGTAGGGGGTTAGATGGATAAATCATTGCCCTTTCATAACCAAATATTTTAATTTAGAAAGAATCTTTTCCACTTTTTTTCTTGTTTTTTTTTTTTGTAAATTAAATTGAAGCCAAAATCATTAAATTCTTTTTGTCATATCCAGATAATTTTGAATAAAGATTTTTCATTTTTATTGTGAAGAAAACAATTGTAATAAAAATAAAATCAAGAATAATACATCACGTGCACCCCATTGCCAGTTTTTAACGTTTTAAGTTTTCACAGTTTTCACCTTAAGCATAACTGAGCATATTTATTTTTATTTCGTTACTAAAGCATGAACAATTATGGGGAGGGGGGGGCTGCAAAATTGGTAGTTCCAATGCAAGTCTGTTGCATATCTTGTTTTGCTAACAAAGCCAGTGCCTTGAAGGAGGAGCAGTTGTTGCAAAAATGTTGTATAAAAGGTCATACAAAAAAAAACAAAAACAAAAAAAATTATCAGATTCACCCCCTACCCCACTCTGCTAATTAGTGACTTTAATTTTATTGTTTGCCTCTGTCATAAGACCCTTCCTCCCCCCCCCCCCCCTCTCCTCATCCTGACCAAAAAAAAATAAAGATGTCGCTGTTTGAGGTGGACCTGCTCATTTACATCTCCATAATTAAATGTTCTTTTCAATTCCACATCTGACAAATATCTTTAAATGGTTAGAAATATTTTCACGGTTTTACCAACATAAAAAATAAAAAGTTTCTCTTTATATTTTGATGTATTGAAAAAAAAAAAAAAAAAAAAAAAAAGATGGAAAAAAAAAAGTGCAATATTTCTTTTTCTCTCAATCTATCTTGATATGTGCAGTTTTACTAAAAAAAATTCAATTTTGCAACAAACCTATAAGCCCCCTCTCCCTCCCTTCATTCTATGAAAAAAAAAAAAAAAACAAGAAAAAACATGGTTTAAATTCAAAAGCCTAAGTAAGCCAGACTTTGGTTGATTTCATTAATGATTATACTTTATTGGCTACTTTTATGCAAATAGTTAAGGACTTAACTCTAGATATTACACAACTTTTTAGTCAATTTTTCTACTTGAAAAACAAAAACACAAACTAATCAAGTTTTTAAATTTGAAAGTAATATCTTGTCAGTTGTGATTTTTATTTTTTATTTAGCAAAAATATCCACCATTCTTCAACATATGTAATTAAATTTTATTTATTTGCTGAAAGAAATTGCAATATTAAGTCAAATCTTTTGATTCGGTTAATTTTGAATTTTATTTGTATCAACTTTTAATGATCTGTAGGTAAAAACTGGTAAAACTTAGAAACCTTGATACACACATATACAAATTATTACACACACACGCACACATCATGTGCTCTTATTTTCAAGTATATTTTAGAAACAAAAGTGTTGATCCGTTGTGAAAAAAGTTTTGTCCTTGATCCAGGACCAATTATTGTTTTAATTCCGGGCAAATAATTTGATTGTCGGACTCAAATGAATTGGGTGAAGTTTTTAAAAAAAGGAATATATATGGGCAAAAGCTCACTGCAAACAAATTTTCAAAATAAAAAATTATATTTTTTACTTAAGAATTTTCCAAAATTTAATTTAATTGCAATGAACTTTTGTCTGATATATATATATATATATATATATATATATATATATATATATCAGATTTTTATTTTATTTTCTATACTTTTGTCTAGTCACAAACTCATTTTATTGAGACGACAATTTATTATTCTCCCCGTCCACTCCCTCGTAAAGAAAAATAAGTGGTAAGGGAAGTCTTTTGTTATTAAGTCACAAATATAAATTGTACAAAAAAACAAAAACACGCCTTCCAATGAAGTGATAATAATGCGCACGTATAAAACAATGTATCTGCATTAAAATCACTTTTTTTTTTTTATTTCTTTGCGATTTTTTTTTTGTACATCATCCCAACTGATTCGTTAAGATTATAAACTTTCAGATTACTTTCTTTTTTTTTTCAATTTGATATTGTAATTGGATAAGATACTTCTAAAACATTTTTTAATAGATATTAGTTTGATTTTGAGTTTAGACCATAGTCAGCTGAGGTTTTTATTTTTATTTATAAAAAGTGTTTCAAAAAATGTACTCACACTTCGAATGACAACTTTTATTCATGAGCATAGAGTGAAATGAAATAGCTTTGATTACAGAAGACAAATGTTATTGAAGAATTATATTCACAAATTGTCTGAATAATAATGGTCAGCAATGCTGTAATGCACACTAAGGGATTTGCAAACATCACGAAACAGATCATTACAGTATATTTTTGGAGACACCCTGTGTGTATGTGTGTGTGTACATTCAATTTGAGTCCTGACAAAACAAAAAAATGTTAAAACGTTGATCAATCTGCATAGACTACTTACAATATTCAATGTTTGTGAAGATATAGTCGACAAATCGATTTTTAAAATATACCGTTTTAAGCAACATAAAAAAATATTACGTATTTAATTGTGATGTCAAAAAAGTAATATATGTCAAAATTACGAAAATTTATCGAGTAGAACAACAGCTATTGTGTTTTTAGTACAAAACAGTCTATCGCTATAGACAACAAATATTGCAACGATGACACAAGTAACCAAAAATATTCATTTTGGAGTTATGTCCCCTGTGTATAGCCTCCTACTGCCTACTTTATAACGTCTAAGAAAAATGCGATTTTACTTAATTTTACATAAAAATTTTTAACTAGAAACAACTTTATACTTGATTTTTAATAATTTTTGAATATATTACTATTTTTGACAATTAAGTATGTAATTGTTTTTGTTTAAAACGACATATTTAAAAAAAAAACAAAAAAACCCTGATCTGCTGACTATCGTAACAAGCACCCAATGTTCATATAATTTTAATTATATAAAGCTCTACACACATATTGATCGCTTTCAAAGAAATATTGTCTTTTAGTTCATGTTAACAATATATATGAACTTAATATATATATGCGCGCACACACGCAACCATTAACCTCACTATGATGCATAGTGTATCAATCTTATCGGTTAGTTCTTTGATATTTTGAGCCATTCTCAAGAAAAGAGTGGCCTCAGAAATGTCGGTTAAAAAATTTAATGTTTAGAAATTTTATTTCCCCGTTGTAATTAACAAGACAAATATTAGGAAAGCAGAAAGTAAACTTATCAAATTTGTGAGGTTCGTACTTTCTCTTTCACTTGATTTCTTTATTTTTCTTGCTGTTGTTGCTTTCATTGTGTTGTAGGGGGATAAAAAAACATTCTTAAAATTTTACAGTTGGTTTGACAATGATGGATGCAATATATTTCTCCCTCTTAAAAAAAAAAAAATTTTTTTTTTTTTTTCTTGCTTTTCATCATAAGTTTGATGAAAAGCCATTTATTTCGGCTTTTCTGGTGCTAAAAATTATTTTGGCAATTTTATCCGCCAAATAAAAAAACGCAATTGATCACCTTCAGGTCAACACAAGCCCCTCCCCTTTCCTTCTGCCTTGTAATTTTTTGCGTATTAAAATAAATAACGTGAGACAGTCTGTTTATTTTGATTTTGTAAACCGATCATGAAAGAGTGGATCTCCAACTGACACTGAATTTGATGACTATTAACCCTTTATGACCTGAATTATGATGTAGATGATTAAAGAATATTTATTAATTTTAGTTTAAAGAGCAATGGTAGAATTTTAAAACAGTTTCACTAAAATGATCTTTCATTATGAAGTTCAATAGTTAAACTACCAGTAAGAATTTTACATTTCATAAACTTACCAGAGTGCTTGAAAAAGTGTGTTTATGATAATAAACAAAATCCTAAGACAGATGGCGGCATACTGAATGTAAGCAATAGACAGTTGCAATCTGGAGGTATCTGGCATCTACCCAGATATTGAACTAATACGTACAAGGCGTGTTTGAATCAATTCCCACTTTATGCGGTTATATTCATTTATTTATGACAATGAATTAGTTTAACCAGGTCATAAAGAGTTAACATTGCTCTCAAACTGGGTCTTTGTGGTTAAATTCCTTTTACACACACAAAAAGCAACTAAAAAAAAAAAAAAAAAAAGAAACAACAAATTAAATCGTTTTGAAATCATTGTATTTCTGTGGTTATCGTTTTTTTTTTTTTTGTTTTTTTTTTTTAATTGAAAACATCTTAAATCTTTCTGCTGCATAAATTTTATCAACCATATTAACTTCCTCCTTTGGCGCTGGTCGCTGCCTTAATCGGAAAAAAAAAAGTGGAGGGATGAGAAATGAAAATCAAAGAAAGTTATTGGGGCGGCAATTTTTATCCAACCTTTCGAGATAGGGTTTGTGGAATTCCTTGCAAGGTGTGTGAACCTGTTTGCGTTAATTAAGCATCTAATCCCCACTCCCACCCCGAACCTACACACTCGCTCCCATGACTCAATCATGACTTTTATTTATTTTTTTTAATTCCTGAATGATATTAACGAGATACAGTAATGTGAATGAGTATCAGGTGGTTTGCGATTCTTTGAAAGGAAAAAAAAAAAAACAGGTGGAGGAGGAGGAGGGTATCAGACAGTGAGAGTGTTAGTGCCTCCCTGTCAATTATCCCATGTAAATATGTGTACAGATTTTACAACCTCTGCAGAAGAAGAATCTTGTATTATTTTCAATAAAATACAAAATGCTCTCTGTTGTAGATTGACCAAGACTCTGTACTTTCTGCAACAAAATCAAAGAAATAAACTTATTACAAAAAAAAATCGTTTTCTTTTGATTTTTCTTTTCTTTTTTCTTTTCTTTTTTCTTTTCTTTTTTCTTTTCTTTTTTCTTTTCTTTTTTTCTTTCTTTTTTTCTTTTTTTTATTTTTACAATATGTGCATGATTTCTTTTTTTTTTTTTTTCATTTTAATGACCTTCGACTGAACTCTTCTTCCTATCACAGTTGCTAAAAATTTGTGTGAATTGGGTAGAATTTGATTATTTACGGGGACTGCTCAACAGGAACTTGTTTACATTGGATTTGAAGGTTACCATGTTGTATTCAACCGGGAAGCAGGCCACCGAAACAGCGTTCCACAGACGGGCAGTTCTGGGAAAGAAGCTTTGTTCATGGAATCTGTGTTTAGATTTAGGCACAGATAGAGAGTGGGGGAAATCATATATAGTGGTTGTAGCTAGTCGAGTTTTTTTTTTATGAAAGTTTGGCAAGGGAGAATGAATGATAAATTGGAGTACAGACAGCACTTGCCATGAAAATAACGATAGAGCTGAGACAGGCTCACAATGTCTCTTCTGTGGGAAAGAGGTTGCAGGGAATAGAAAAAGGCATCAGCTACTAGGTTTCAAACTCCAGTCTGGATAGGGCACACATTTTCTTTTTCCTCAGTCTTAAGCTGAATTTCCATGAACAGAGTTTCTTTCAAAGAGCTCCATCAGTGAAACTATGATGGTGGTTGAAAACCTGGGTGCGCCAAGTTTGAATTCTGTTTATTCCACTGAAACACTTTCGTCAAATTCATATGTAACCATGTTTCTAAATTCCTAAAAAGAGGTAAATAAAATAATTGAGACTGCACACTATCATATGGCCATATTCAATTCTGATGTAAACAAATACTTGTAATAAACCGTCCTCATAATTAATCCAATTTGTTCATTCCATTATTTTCAGTCCTTTCATAATATTCACCGTCACTCAACTAATTATCCATTTCATCTCTTTGATTCTTCAGGCCCAAATAAAACGTTGAGAAGAGAACAGTCTACGGGAGATATTTAACAAAATTGACCCAGAAAAAAATTTGAATTCCTGAAAAAGATTAAGATATACAACAAAAAAATTCCAAAAGCAAAAACAAAACTACTAATCAACATCTAACACATTACAATTAATGTTTCGGCATTAAATGACCCAGAAGTGGTTGATATGTTGTGAAACAAAACCATGTTTAATCCTCATTGTAAAGTGATTTTTCTAGTGATATCATAGAACTACTTGCCTACACACAAAGATTGTAACCTTTTTTGGTAACAAAGGACGAAAAAAATTTTTAAATGTGGTTGCTAACGAATACAGTCATTAGTTTTTCAAATTTAATGGCATACTGTAATGAACATGTTATCGTGTATATATATATTAGTGATGGGACGATTCCGATTCTTTATAAATCTCTAAATATTTAACTATAAAGTTGCTATTTTTTCCAAGTACACATCACACATCTTAAATGTGCAGATATTTTCTCTAACGTAAAATCACTTGTGGGGTATGCTCTACAGGTTTTAGTTTTACGAGTCGTTTAAAATTCTAGAAGTGTAAGCTATGTTTAGTTTCAGAACAGTTTCAGAACAGTTTCCGATGGTTCGTTCTTCTAAACAAGTCCTGAGAGGTGACTTGTTTGCTGTAGACAGTTCCACAGAGCAAAATATTTTTACCGTGTCGAGACGGAAAAAACGTGAAATTGCTACAGAAAAGGTTCAATATTTATGGAGCTATTCTGGTTTCTGATTGGTTGGTAGCAGAACGTGAATTAATTCGATTCGTCAGTTCCTAGCAGCATTGTTTATAAATAGAATCGTCCGACTGTGGGATCATATCCCATTATACGTCCAAAATATTGCAACATCCTCCCTATTTTTTATAATGGGGAAGTCTCTTGTGTTCGTTCTGCTCAAAAATAAATATATTTTTATATTCAATTATACATAACAAAAATTAGAAATAATTTGGATCTTAGAATTTTAGCACGTAAAAAGACGCCATTTTTAATTGTGTTCAAGTGTCAAAACAGATATATGTGTACAGAGAAGAGAAATAAAAGAAATAGAAGGTAATTTTAAAAAGGGGTTGGTATTTGAAAAAGAAGCCATTTCTTAAATTTGATTATGCAGTTTTGTAAAAAAAGAAAGAAAAAACGCATACATATAAATAAATATACATAAAAATAAACATACATACAATATGTACCCGTTTAAAGAGTTTTTTTAATGAAAACAATGCAAAAAAAAAAGATAGGATATTTTTGAAAAATAAGAAAGAAAACTAATATACACACACAAAAAAAAAGTAAATTGTAATTTCTGCGCGCCTTAAAATAAGCATGCAAAAAGTATTTTGTCGAAAAGGAAAATTACAAAGGTTTTTTTTGAAAAAGTGACTTTTTTTTTTTAAATTTTTTATTTCAGCAAAAGTATTAGTTACGCATTAGTAGGTTAAAGTGTTAATACAAATAAAATGGATACAGTTTAACGTCTTGTCCAGGACTATTTTTTTGATATATAGAAATTTATATACATACAGGGCCGTGAAAAAAAAAAAAATTCAGTCGAATCCCCCAACAAGTTTGGAGAAAAAACGCTTTAACTTTATTCTTGTTGCGGGTTTCATGAATACATCAGCGATATTTTGTTCTGATATGTAATTCAAAATAATGGATTCCTTTTTCACCTCGTTTTTTATGAAATGGTATTTTATATCTATATACTTAGATCTTTGGTTGATTATCGTGTTCTGTGCTAAGACTATACTCACAATTACTACGGCGCTTTTAGTTAATTCTTGCTCTAAAATAGTCTTGAAATAATAGGCCCATTTTTTGAGAGTCTGAAACAATATCCAGATATACTCTTTCAATCTTCATCGTTCCCCCAGTCTGAATCCGAAAACCCTTCTAATTTTAGGGGATTTCTTAATTTTTTAAATACTAACTTCTGTTCTTTAGCTCCTTTTAAATAACGCAGGACTTGTTCCTATTTACAATGCCTCCCCACGGGACAGAGTTAGACATCAGGGTCGTTTTTTAACGTGGAAAAAAGGCACAAAAATAAAAATTGTCTCAGTCGTGAAGGATTTCTCCTCCACTGACAGAGAACAAGAAATTGAAGTGCAGCATCTGAAGAACAGATACTACACTTTGATCTTGTCCCGAAGGCCAATTGTTTAGCTCTGTTTAAATCCTTCATTGTTGGTCGTGATAATTTTTGTGACAGTTTTGTTACTGTATAGCATATGTCGGGCCTGGTTGCAGTCATTAAATATATAAGACTACCTATAATTTCGCGGTACTGTTTGTCATTTATTATTTCAGATTCTATGTATATTTTTATTAATATCATTTTCGACCGCTGTAGAGCGTTTCTTGCACTCTCCCATTCCAAATTTTAATAGTATTTTGTCGATGTATCTCGATTGATTCATCATAACAAGTCATTGGATTTGAGTAAATTCTATCCCCAGAAACCAGGATATTTTGCCGAGATCGATCATTTTGAATCTTTTACTTAATTTGTTCTTAACAGCGGTTAACATTGTCACAATTTGATGCGATTAAAATATCATCGACCCACAAAACCAAAATCAGTAGTTTATCGTCTGTGTCTGGTATATAAACAGGGGTCTAGAACGCATTGTCTAAATTGTTGTTTAATAATATAATCATGAAATACTGTATTCCAACACTGAGCACTCTGCTTTAGACCATATAATGACTTGTTAAGTCGCCACACACTATTTTCATTTTTCATTATAAATCCCCCTGGAGGGGTAATATAAATTTCCCAGTCTATTGGGGCATTCAAATAAGCATTTTTTACGTCCATTTGATGGATGTTTAGGTCATATTGTGATGCGATTTGCAGTAAAATTCTGATTGTCGTTAAGTTTGTGGTCGGTGAAAACATAGAAAAATATTCTATACCGTAAATCTGAGAGTATCCTCTAGCAACACATTTAGCTTTGTACTGTGCTATGCCCGATGCTGTAGTCTTTTTTGTAAAGATCCATCTTGTAGAAATAACATGTTTATCTTTTGGGAGCGGCACTACCGTATAGTTATCATTTTCGGTTAAGGCATCTATTTCTTTTTTCATGGCAATTTTCCATTCATCACAATGTTCTGAATTAATTGCTTCGTTAAAGCTTTTTGGCGCATTTTCCATTGAATAGCAATAGTCGATTTGATAATCTTTTATATTGTCGACCACAAAAAAAATCGGGTCGCCTTCTATTTCTTTTGGGATATCTTTCGACTTTATTATCATCATCATCATCATCATCATCATGGACACTCTTGTCTCCGTCATTTTTATTGTCTTTGTTTGTTTTAATTATTTAAGGGAATATAATTTCATCTTCATATGGTTTTCGTCTGTAAAATTAAACGTGTCTGTGAATTTTACACATCGGATTCTTTGTATTTTATTTTTTTTCTGGAAAAAATACTAAATTGGCTGGACTATTTTTATCGTATCCAAGAAATATACCTCTGTCGGCTTTAATATTCAATTTACTCTTTTTATCTATATATGTGAAGCAAGTTGAACCAAATATATGCATTCTACTTAAATTTGTTTTTTTACCACAGAAAGATTCATATGGAGTTTTAGATAGTGTTTTGTTAAAGCACCTGTTGCGTATATAGGCTGCCACCATAAGTGCGTACGTCCAGAGGTTTTTAGGGAGTTTTGATTCAATGAGTAGGCATTTTGCCATTTCAAAAAGTGTCCGCCACGCACGTTCAGCAGTCCTGTTTTGGTGTGGCGATCTAGGAGCTGATGTTTCATGCCTGATATGATGGTTAATTAGTAAAAGTTCAAAGTCTTTATTGGTGAATTCCGTACCGTTGTCAGAGCGAATACACTTGTCTTCACCGTAGGGTGCCATGTCGGCTAGATATTTTTTAGTTGCTAGCAGGGTATAAGATTTGTTCTTTAAAAAGTAAACCATTATTAAACCTGAATGGTCATCTACGAAATTCAACACATCTATAATGTTCTCTGGCCATCGGTTCTATGGGACCGTTCAAGTCACAATGCACCATTGATAGGATTTATTTTTTTTTTTTTTCCATTTTCTTTAATGTCGAATACAGTTCCATTCGGGTATACCAGTTTTGATTTATTGGGGCTAAAGTTTATATTTGCACCTTATTTTTTGGCAGCTTGTACAGAAGATATATTTTGTTTAAATTTTGGGATTAGAAGAGCGTTTTCTAGAATACAGTAACATAGTTCACTTTTATTGTTCTTTAGCGAGATTTTAGCATCGCCTCTTTTCAAAACGATATCATTTACTCGACTCCTGTCAGCTAGTTCTACAAAATGATTTTGTGGCTTAAAGTTGGGGTCAAAATTGATAAAATCAGATTCCTTTGTAATCACATGTGCCGTGGCCCCACAATTGACAAGAAAATTGTTTGTTGAAGCATTAAGCGTACACGAAAATAAAAATGTATGTTCGCTAACAGAGCTCTCTACATTTTTACTTGAGTCGTCATTTTGAGTCCTGTATCTACATACCTCACTCAGATTGTTCGCGAGCCCACCCGTGTGCCCGATACTATAGGTCAATATGCAAGCCTCCTAGACCTTTTTCTCTCAACTTCCCCTGAGCTATGTTCATGTTCTGTTCTTTCTCCTCTAGGATCATCCGACCACTCCGTCATATCAGTTAGGATAAAAATGGAATGTAATAAGTCCCCAGGCGTACCCTTCCACCGTACTGTATACCGATACTCCATGGCTGACTGGGATAGCTTCTGTACATTTGTATCTGATCTACCTCTGCATTCCATGTTTAAAAAGGATGTGTCCTCTATAGTATCAAACCTGACCGAATGGTTAATTGTAGGCATAGACCGATTCATACCATCTAAAAAATTCCAACAAAAACCTAACAACCAGCCATGGTTCTCCCCAGAATGTGCTGCTGCTATCGCACACAAAAATCACTTTTTCCATAACTACCAACGTAATAGATGCACTGAGACTAAAGCTGCTTTCAGGAATGCCAGCAACCCCTGTAAAAGAGTAATAAAAAATGCAAGAGAGCTATGTGCCCAGTCTGTTAGATCCAAAGTAGCTGATCAGCGGCTTGGTTCCCACCAGTTTTAGCAAATAACAAATAGGATCCTGAACAGAAGTGTGCGTTCTATCCCAACCATTATCAATGGACCAGAGGTCATCTCGTCAGCATCAGACAAGGCCAAACTATTTGCCAAGAACTTTGCAGCTAATTCTACCCTATGCGACGAAGGCCATCAATTCCCCATATTTCCTCCTATAACACAAAACACGCTCGGTAAAATATAAATATCTGTGCATGAGGTCGCTAAGCTAATCAAGAACCTTGATTCCAGTAAAGCAACTGGCCCTGACGGCATCCCAATTATAGTGTTAAAAAAGCTTCAACCAAAACTTGCTCCCATACTTACGAAACTGTTTAAGCGTTGCCTTAAGGAGAAGTGCTTTCCAACACCCTGGAAAACCTCATCAGTATGCCCTGTATTTAAGAACTCAGGTGATAAGTCATCTCCCTCTCAGTACAGACCAATAAGTCTCCTGTGTGTCATGAGTAAGTTGCTGGAATCCATATTAAATAGAGAAATAGTCAACCACCTCAGCAGAAATAACCTTAATGACACGCAATATAGTTTCCGTTCTGCAAGATCTACCACAGATGTGCTAACGGTTATATCTCATAGGATTAGTGAATCTCTTGACAAAGGCTTCCTTTCTAGGGCAATTGCTCTTGACATATCAAAGGCTTTCGATAAGGTATGGCATAAGGGCCTACTTCACAAGATTTCCAGCTACGGTATAACTGGAAATGTTTTCTCTATCATTAAATCAGTTGTCTCTGATAGGCTCATAAGAGTAGTGGTCGATGGACAAAAATCGGAGGCCTGCAGTATTAATGCTGGAGTCCCTCAAGGGTCCATCTTGGGCCCAACTCTCTTCCTGATCTACATCAATGATCTCCCTAAACACATACTTAAATCATTCGTTGACATCTATGCTGATGACACGACCATCTACGGCAACACATCAAAGGCTGTTAATGACAAAGTTCCCTCTGATTCTCTCTCCTCTGATCTTGAGCGCGTTGTTCAGTGGGGGAAGACGTGGCTGGTTACCTTTAATGCATCTAAAACCAAGCTTCTATCTTTACATCATCAACGCTCTGATCCCTATCTGGCATCAATTGAAATGGATGGCTCTTGTCTAGGAGAAACCCCATGTTTTGACAAGCTTCTGGGCTTGACCTTTACTCCTGATCTGAAATGGAACACGTACATCAAGTCTGTTGCCAAGATCGCTGGAAAGATGGTGGGATCCTTCTACCGCTCCAGAAGATATCTCACTACTGATGCAATTCTCTATCTATATAAAAGCCAAGTACGTCCAAGGATGGAATACTGCTGCCATATCTGGGCAGGAGCTGCTAAAAACAGCCTATCCTGTCTTGACAGAGTACAAAATAGACTTCATGGCTTAGTGGGTGATGTCCTTTTCTCTTCCCTGCAACCTCTCTCCCACAGAAGAGACGTTGCAAGCCTTTCTTTGTTTTATCGTTATTTCCATGGCAGGTGCTCGTCTGAACTATAATCTCTGGTCCCCCTTCGCCAATCTTTTATGAAAAACAACCGTCTAGCTGAATCCACTGTTGAAAACTTTCCCCACTCTTTATCTGTGCCTAAATCAAAACGTAGATTCCATGAACAAAGCTTCTTTCCTAGAACTGCACGCCTGTCTACCTGCTTCCCACCTGACTATAACCTGGATGTCTTCAAGTCCAACGTAAACAAATTCCTGATAAACCGCCCCCTTAAGTAGACACTTCATTAAATCTCCACACTAACGTACTGTACTTGCAATAACCCTTATCCCTGAGTGGCTTCCGGGACTTGATAAGTGGTGACCTGTCTAAAAAAAAAAAAAAAAAAAAAAAAAATATATATATATATATATAGTTGGTATATATAAGTGTCACATATATACCAACTATATATACTTTTTTTTTTTTTACCCCAAACAAGGCACATTGTCACTTTGATGTAGGGTGCTACTATAATGGACATAAAGCTACAGGGGTATTATGTGGGGAGTTGGGCAGCAAGATGTCGGTTCACGTTACACTTGAACTTCTGCATGTCAGTACAGTTGGGTTAGCAGGACCCAGAAGTGAATTCCAAAGTCTAGCAGTAGGTGTATCAGAATTTTGGGGAAATTTTTGACACCCCTAACACGAAAGTGCGAATAAAATATAAAAAACTCGTAATTTCTCTTTTAAAAGTGGGTTGTTTATTTTCTTTATGGAATATACTTCCAAAATAAACTATTAAAGCTGTTTTAAAAATAATAGAAATATTATTTTTTATCTTTTAAAAAACTGTTTACACGCCTTCGTGCAGCCATTTTTTTTATTTATTTTTTTTTTTTTTACGTAATGAAATCAGTTGAATTTTACGAGTTAATTGTTTTTCAATGTTTAAACTTTAAAAATCTATCAATTTTTCTACTCGTTAATTTTTATATTTTCAGGGTCATTTTGAAATGTTTATTAAAATTTTAATAATTAATTTATGCAACAAAGTTTTATATATCACAAATTGAAGATAAAAGATCAATAAATAATATATTGTAAATTAAAACAAAAAAAAAAAGTGTTTTTTGGAAATTTACCTGTAAAGTCCAAAGTGTAAAAACTTTTTCTTCTTTTTTTTAATTGGAATTCTGCTTATATTGTCCAGTAAGTAATGGACGATGATGACAATTTTTTTCTATTTCATTCAATGTTTTCTTTTTTTAGATATTTTAAAAAAAAAAATTCACTCGACAAAAAAGAATGAAAATATAATAAATCAAAACTTTATGTATCTCCTGGAGAAAAGAAGAAAAAAAATTCCATGAGTGACTTTTTTTTTTTTTTAAATGCAAAATCTTATAAGTAAAATTTGACTATTTTTAAACTATGCGAACACATTCTTCACGGACAAGGCTAGACAACTACCGCGAAGTGTGGTTTTTACTTTCCTCATGTTCATCTGTAGTTCAAAACAATAATAATAAAAAAAAAAACTACTTCCGGTTTTGGATAAAAATGTAAATAGGGGTAGGCTATAGAAACAAAATTTTTCAAATAAATGCCAAAAGTGGCTTATTACCTTCATTTATATGTAAATAGATGGGAACAAGTGACTTTGTTCAAAACGGGTCAAAATTGGAGGGTCGCTGGCCCCAAACGTGATTTGACCGCGTCGACGCGTGAAAATGGCCCAAATTTCACCCCCGAACACACTTAATCATTTATTGAAAGCCACAGGGTGCATTTTTTGACTATAAATGCATTTGTATCATTAAATCTAACATTCCCATTGGCTATCCCACAAGTATAGGCTTTTTAGGGTATCTCAGAGTCCAAAATGGGTCAAAATTACCCCAAAATTAGCCAAAAATGGTCGGAAATCACGGATTTTCCAAAATGCACCTCCCAAGCCACACAGAGTGCAATTTTTGACCATAAATGGCTCTATTTTATTAAATCTAACATTCTCACTGGCTATCCCACCTATATAGGGCTTTTCAAGGTATCTTAAGGGTCCAAAATGGGTCAAATTTACCCAAAAATTAGCCAAAAATGAACGAAAATCACGGATAATCCCCAAAATGCAGGTATTATATCTCATCGGGCTCCTATAAACACTCCTGTATGGCTTTTTACAGTTGGAAGACTGAAATAACTACCCTGTTATCTTATCCATTTGTATTTAGGGTATTTAGAGATCTTTGGGGGATGTAAAAAGGGTCAAAACAATCCCAAAATGACAAAATTATGCTTTACGGTACATAACATATGAATCATTAGTTCATTCATCAATGATACTTTTTAGAAACATCGTAACTTTACTACATCAACTTCTCAGAAAGTAATTAATTGTAAATTGAACATTGAATGTCAATAAAATGCTGTCCAAGAAGAGTCTGAATTCATATTGTTCTCATAGTTACCCCAAAATTGATGAAAATTGCCCTCGATTCGCTATTTCTCGATTTGTAACCAATATATTGAATAACTTGATAAAAGGTATGAGTAATTAGCAAAGGAATTATTTTGTTATTTCAAGACACAACTTCACTTCACATTACTTTAAAATCATTCAACAGTAAAATATCAATATAATGCATTAAAGAGCTCGTCAATCACATCATTATTCTCTAGCACAAATACTGATTTTCGTCTTGTCAAGTTCCATGCACCAATGACATTGCACGACAAAAATTGAATTTTCAACGTCTTCTGCTCTTCAATTCGGGAAGGAGACTGCCATGTTTTCTTTCTATTGTCGTTGGGAAGTGGTTCCAAATATTCTACAATGTATTCATCAATCCCAATTTTCTCCCGTGTCATACCAACAAACCACTCTCGGCCTTTCTGCGTATCCCAGATGGCAATGCATGGTTCGTTCAACTCAACGTCGTCCTCCTGATCAGTATTGACGAGCACAGCAGATGTAGAATCTCCAGATTGATGCAGTTGATCGTACATACTATCAGCATCTGGAGAAGACATTTCTTCTTCAGCAGGTGTCTCATGGCTGCCTGACAAAAGAATTCCAAGATTTATCTTCATCTGTGCAACAGACATAGACTTCACCAAGTACAAATGAGGAAATTCTTTGCAGTCTTTAGGATTCAATTCTTTTCTAAGGAGGATTTCGTTCCATAATGTTTTCTTCTTATCTTTTTCTTCTGTAATAGATTTCAATCCCATATCAAGCTCTTTAACAGAAGTGAATGGACCACTATGACTTTTGCATGTTTTCAGAATCTCGTTAGCACGATCCACCTTTCTTAGTGTTTTGGTCTTCTTTTCTGCGAGCTTTTGTCTAGTTATTTCTTGGCTCTCGAACCACTGCTTCTCGTGATCGTGGAAAGTGTCAATGAGCCATTTGCGAGAGAGAGACTTTTGATCGACAAAGAATCTTTGTTCATGTACATCAAATTCATCAGGATTCACATCTTTTGAAAGTATATTGAGAAGGACATGGTGCTCTCGTTTCCATTAAATCATATTCATACGTGTGGAACCCTTTGCTTTGTAGACATCTTTGTCGTAAATTTTTAGCGATCGATCAAGTTTATGTTTTATCCCAGGTATTGTAACATAACGAACATCACTTCCAAAGGCTTTCTGCCACAATTGTAGTAATCGCAAGGAGAACTAGTGAATATGATTTTTCTGTGTCGTGGTACCATATTTGGCAGCATGATGTTGCACAGCTTGAACACATTCAGCCTCAGTTGGAAGAGAATCAAGCAGAAGATAAGTCCAATCCTCGTAATTATAATCTTTGTCAATCTGCCCTGCTAAGCCATGTTCATTGCATTTTACTAACTGAAAAAGAAAGCAAAGTTCAATCAAATTCACAATTAATGCAATGCAATGTTATCGTGTCTATTTAAAGATGCCATTGCATTGTTACAGAAAGAAAACATTTCCTTATTTGGTAATTTTCCATCTATAACTCAAATTAAGCCCCTTTTTGACAACCTATGTTGATTCTTAGGGACTTTTTGACTCTCTTTGGCTAAATCGGCCATATTTAGCCCTTTTAAAGGTCCTTATACCCCTCATTAACAGTGCAAAAGTTAGGAGAGTGCCTGCTTCAAGCATTTCCCAACAGTTTCTGCCATGTAGAGGTGTCTTTGGGCCCATGGGGGGTGCATTTTGGAAAATCCATGATTTCCGACCATTTTTGGCTAATTTTGGGGTAATTTTGACCGATTTTGGACTCTAAGATACCCTAAAAAACCCTATACTTGTGGGATAGCCAATGGGAATGTTAGATTTAATGATACAAATGCATTTATAGTCAAAAAATGCACCCTGTGGCTTTCAATAAATGATTAAGTGTGTTCGGGGGCGAAATTTGGGCCATTTTCACGTGTCGACGCGGTCAAATCACGTTTGGGGCCAGCGACCCTCCAATTTTGACCCGTTTTGAACAAAATCACTTGTTCCCATCTATTTACATATAAATGAAGGTAATAAGCCAGTTTTGGCATTTATTTGAAAAATTTTGTTTCTATAGCCTACCCCTAATGTAAAATACTTTCGTCATGGCGCATTTTTCAAATAGGCGTCTAAAAATTCTTTTATTTAAAAAATAAATGGATTTTAAAATATAAATATGGATAAATTCTTAACAATGAAAAATGGAACTATACATTGATTAGTAATTTTTATAGGTAAGTGATATTTTGGAATTTATATCGATTTTTTATAATTGACGTAAGTTAAATTTCGTTTATTTTCTTCGAATCTTTTTAAAGAAAACCGATTTAAAAAAAACAAATATTGAATAATTTGCTATTAAACCTCCTATTTTTTGAAAATTTGGTCTTTGCTCCTTTAATTGAAAAAAAAATTAGGCTTTGAATTACATTTTTCAAGTAGTTATAAGGTTCGAAAGATCCAGGTCAAATTATTCAATATTTTTTCACGCATTCGTAAGGTCGGTTTCTAACACACCTAGAGCGGTTCTGGGGTAGAAGGCTCTCTTACATATAGGAATCTAAACTGTGTAGGGGTGGGATCTTGCTGCTTGTCGGGTTTGTCGGGGGTATTTACGTCGAGGGGGTACAAGTGCTTGCAGTTCGTCGGAGCATTCACCGTTAAAGTACTTGTAGAACAGGCTAAGGGATGCTACATTATGCAAGGGAGAAAACTTCGTCACCGACCAGTGCAAGGGAGACAACTTATAAAAGATCACTTACTCAGCAATAACTCAGCCAGAGGGATGCTACATTTCGTCGATGGGACAGAGGCTGAAGCTTAGATGACAGTTCAAGACCTATTAGGTTGGCGACTCTCTTTCGAACCTTGTCTAGGAGTGAGATACTAGTAACAGATGTACAACAATACTGCCAAATATGACAACAATACTGCCAAATATGACAACAATACTCCATACATGGGCGAATGGAGATCTTATAGAGGTACAGGATACTTTCGGGCGTTAGTAGCTTTCTAGCATGGTAGAGAGAGCCTACCTTCTTCGCAGCGGTCCTGGCAATGCTCTCAATGTAATTGTTCCAACTCGTGTTCCCTGTGAACGTTAGGCAGAGGTGTTTAAAAGAAGTACTTTCAGATAGTCTTTGGCCATTGCTATTGGTGGTAGAGAAGGTTTCTTGTAATTATTGAAGGAAACAAGTTTAGTCTTGGCAGCATTGAATGTGACCATCCATTTTTTGTCCCCAGTCCACTATAGATTGGAGGTCTTGCTCTAGTGTTTCTGCCATTTCTTTAGATATGTGTTCATTTGTTTTCCTGTCATGTCTGTTATAGAGCGTGGTGTCATCAGCATATATAGCCATCTCACAGACAATTTTGTCAGGGAGGTCATTTATGAATATTAGGAATAATTGAGGGCCATAATAATTATTACTAAAATAATTTTTAAATACCTACAGATACTAGTGTTTCATCCTTTCGGGAATCATCCGTGCAGGGTGTCACAATTATCGCAGGTCGGGAGATTCGAACCTGATCACGAAACCATCTCTGACTCCATTAGCAAGGAACAAACCACAGCGAGCAGTGGAATTCGACATTTATTTTATCTGCAAAATACTAAGTGAAGCCAGTCAATGTTATATATGCATTCAAAATGCATTTTTATTTATTATTTTTTTTTTTTTGCAAAACAGATCTTTAAGCAACAAAAATTATTGTAAGAAATCTGTTTGGAAAATACCTTCATTAAAACAAAGGCCCAGAGTGTGTAGCCTAGGTTATAAGCAAATTAGCGACAAAGAAAAGAGGACAAAAATTGCAAATGACGGACTCTCATCAAATAGGATAATGATTATTGCTGAGTAATAAGTTGTCTCGATTGATTATTTTAGTAAGTTTTCTCCCTTGCGCTGGTCGGTGCCGAGGTTGTCTCCCTTGCGCTGGTCGGTGCCGAGGTTGTCTCCCTTGCGCTGGTCGGTGCCGAGGTTGTCTCCCTTGTATGAGGACTGCGGGAATGTTTCCTAACATCTCTCTAGCTATCATCCAATTTCTGGGTTTGGAAAGTGGAGATGGCATCGACCAATCAGCTATAGGTATCTAAATTAGAGAGCAGACGGAGAATCCAATCATATTCAAACTATCTTTCTTAATATTTTTTCGGTACTTGTTCTTGAGTTTTGAGGCATACAATCAAGAAGTTAGCCCTCACTACATACATCTCTGCATTTAAGGAAACGCCAGCTCATTTTAATGTCGTTACATTAATTGATAATTCCTCATTTTATGTATTTTTTCTTTTTTTTCAAAATAAAACTGATATTACAATTCTGAATTTTTTAGATGAGGGCTGATTATTTATATTACTTGTATTGATCGGACTATTGTAGGCACCGCCAAAAATGGCCGAAAAATCAAGTTGTTGTTTAAAACGAAATTACATTTATTAAAATCCATTATTTCTGAGTAACTTTTTTTTCCCAGAAAGATAAAACCCTGAATTTTATCATATAAAAAGCAGAATAATGTAAAACTTTTTCTACTATTTTTAATTAAATGTTAAATTTTCCCCAAAACTTAACAATTTGCGTTTTTTGTTTTGCACAAAAAACGTATATAAATAGTTAAAAAAAAAAAAAAGAAAAAAAAAAAAGGGGTTTTGAAAGAATTGATTTTTTTATTTCTTGTCTAACTAAGATGTAGGGTGATTTTCTATGAGAATATGCAAAAATATTATAATATAAGTACCTGGATTTCAAATAATTCCACTTATTCATATAAGCAACCAGTTACTTCGAGTCGATTTGATTACTGTTTGTACTTGACTAAAAAGCCCCCCCCCCCCCAAAAAAAAAACTTATTTTTCAGTGACGAAAATTTCAATGTATTATAAACGCTGAGGCTGGCCAGTACCAGATGGGTGACCATTTGTATGAGTTTGGTTTTTAATGTGTATGTGTGTGGGGGCCAGGCTCTCCAAAATGGGGCAATTTAAAGCAGAATAAAAAAAAAAATTATTTCAGCGCGTTTGGTCCACCGTAGTTGAAAGGCGGCAAACGTTTCCAAACTTGATCGAAAAAATAATATTTTTAACACAAAGGGCACAATATTTATCAAATTTTTTTTTTTTTGTATCGATTCTTTATTCGGCTCGCTAAAAAGAAATTGTTAATTTATTTATCAAAGATTTTAAAATGGCTTTTTTCGTATAAATATTAAAAAAATTTTTTTGTTGTTTTGCTTAACTTAAATTAATTATTTTACTTAACATATTCACCGAATTTCACACTTCAAAACTCAAAAGCGGAATAATTAAACACAATCGAAGTTCTGATATTCGGACATCAAAATAAGGTATGCAAACAATTTTTTTTTTTTTTTTTTTTTTTAATCTATAATCCTGTCCCTTACAACAACATAATGTTTCGTTCAGTTTCAGATGATTATTTTAAGCATATTTGGAACCTCCTCAAAACAAAGGGGGGGGGGGTTGTAAGCAAAAAAAAAAAATATATATATAAATATTGTTTATGAAAAATAAGTACACTGTTATAAAGTTCATTCTTCTCTTAATGGTCGCTGAAAATTTCGTATTGATTGGATAATTACCTGATTTTTGGTAGATTTTTAAAAAGACGGTCCGTCAAAAAGTACTTACCTGCCCCCCCCCCCCCCAGTTTTGGCGGTGCCCAGACTATTGTTCTCATCTTGAGTTTTATTTGTGCAACGTTTCAGTCAATGTAGCCTTCGACCTTCATCGCTATCTTGAAAAGAAGAAAAGTTACTGGTTCGGTAGATGGTTTTGTATTCTTGAAGACGTTTTTGTTTCTTTCACCGTGGTTTCGTATGTATGAAACCAAAATTTTGGTTTTGGTGTTTGGTGGGGCGCCCCAGGCTGAGTGATCGTGTTAGTCTTTGAGGAGAGTTGGGGATCGCTTCCCTACTCCTCTTGTTTGTTTTACAAGTAATTTCAAGGAATTTTCTCTGACGAACGAACTTTTATTTTCCACAATGTAAATAGCAGAAATCATTTTTTATTGAAGTGTATCCCAAACAGGGCATATTGCTACTTGGGTATCAAGGCTACTATTGCCGACTAAGGAGGTGAGCGAACTGTTTGTTTACATTACATTTGCGTTTCTGCATGCTAGTACAGTCAAGGAAGCAGGAAACAGGGAGGGAATTTCAAAGTCGAGCAGCCCTATGGAAGAAGCTATTTGAGTAGAAGGCTTTCCAGAACTGCTGTTTGATGTATTACATGGAAATACGTACGTTGAGGGTGTACACATGCTATGCTATCAGAACTTATAATTTGTAAACCAGGCACAGGGATGTAACATTGCGGTGATGGGACAGGAGCTGAAGCTTAGTTGACAGTGCAGGACCTATTAGATTGGGGACTTTTTTTTTTTTTTTTTTTTTTTTTTGATGCTATCCAAAAATCACTAGGGAGCAAAGTTAATTTCAATGTAGACTACAATGTCTTGTGGACAAAGTCATTGTGAGGAAGCATGTGAAGTGTCCTTTTGGTGCACTGAGGGGAATCCCCAACTAGAGCAGGTAAATGCGGGAGTATCTCAGGGGTCTATCCTTGGACCTTTATTACTCCTAATGTTCATAAATGACCTTCCTGACAAAATTTTCTGTGAGATGGGTATATATGCTAATGACACCATGCTCTATAACACATGACAGGAAAACAAAGGAACACATATCTAAAGAAATGGCAGACACACTAGCAGATGACATCCAATCTGTAGTGGAATGGGGACAAAAATGGATGGTCACATTCAATGCTGCCAAGACTAAACTTGTTTCCTTCGATAATTACAAGACACCTTCTCTACCACCAATAGCAATGGCCAAAGACTCTTTATCTAAAAATACTTCTTTTAAACTCCTCGACCTTATGTTCACAGGGAACATGAGTTGGAACAATTACATTGAGAGCATTGCCAGGACTGCTGTGAAGAAGGTAGGCTCTCTCTATCGTGCTAGAAAGCTACTAACGCCCGAAAGTATCCTGTACCTCTATAAGGCCACCATTCGCCAATGTATAGAGTATTGTTGTCATATTTGGGCTGGTGCATCTGCTACTAATCTCTTGCTCCTAGACAAGTTTCAGTCACCAACCTGATAAATTCTGTAGTGTTGAACATTTGTTGATCCTCAGAATGCCAGGTCTCTCTCCTAGTATTTTTTGAATGAGTTTCTTTTTCATTTTTTGTTTCTTTTTTTTTCACGAGGAAATCAACACTTATCACTGCCTGAAGGCCATTCGAGGATAATGGTTAATGAGTGTGCAATAGTCATTGGAACAATCACTTGTAGTGTAAAAAGGGGACAGCACATTTTTACCATCATTACAAATTTAAAAAATTTTTTTTTTAATGTTTACCAAAAGTTTCCATTTTTTTATGACTTTTCTAAAAAAAAAAAAAAGATTTCTGCCTCCAAATTTTCACATGTAACATTTTCTTTCCAAATTTACAAAAAAAAGTCCATTTTTTTTCCAACTTAATACAAAAACAAAAAAAAGCAATACGTTTTTACCATCATTAAAAACATTGCATTAGTGAATGTGTGAATAAGACTCGAATACCCCTAAAAAGCAACTTCTAAAAGGTAAGTCTTTCAATGGTCAACTAGCACACTGTTGCTGAAAACTGAAAACTTTAGCAGAGAGAAAAAAAATGTTTGTCTAATATTTTTATTTATTTATTTATTTTTATTTCTGAATCTATAGTTCAAAAAATAGGTGCTTCTTTTCAATAATGTGCCATCCTCAGCGTTACCAGACCATGAAAAATATTTGAAACCAAATCTTTCAGAAAAAAAGGCCAAATCGGTGTAAATATATAACCATTTATATTTTTTCATTGAGCTTGTGTGGATTTGTGATGTTTTAAACCGATGTATTTCAGGTGAAAACATTACGTTCATGCAGATTATCCTCGAGTAGTATTTGAGCCTTGATAAGTGGTGATGCCTATGTAAAAAAAAAAAAAAAATGGCAATAGATATTGTGATTGAAAATATCCAATCAGTTTTTGGTAATCCCTAGTTAGATCAATTAAATCTATCAAATTCAGAGAAATGACGTCCATTTTCAACAATGACGTTTATTTCAATTGCAATTATCTTCGTTGATTTCCATCTTGGAATGGTTAAATTAAAATCGCAACTTTGAAAATTTTTATTTTTAATAATTATTTTTCTAATGAACCATTTTCATAATTTTAGAATTCCACATCAATCTAGACAAGCACACAAAAAATTATTTAAACGTTTATATATTTATGCACACGATTGTCCTTATTTCAATTTATCTTTTTTGTTTGAGAAAATCTGGCTACAGTTATCAATTTGGCCTTTTTTTTTTGGCATTTTTTTGTTGTTTTAAATATTTTTTTATGGTCTGGCAACAGAAGATTCAAAATGGGTTTAATATCTGTTTACTTGTGAACTTTCATGGAAAAATTGGAATGGTGAACTGGATAATAATGCATTGATCATCTGTGTAAAATAATAAAAGCTTGTTTGTTTTCATATTGATCTTTTTTTAAAAATATTTAAAAGCTTTCCCTTAATTTTGTTTTCCAGTTTCTAGCTTATTTATTTATGTACAAAAAATTAAGGCACAACGACTGCCCATGCTGATTCTCTGTTCATGGGATATTTAGACATGTCATTTGAGCAACCTGGGATTCTTATGTCAAGAACAACAAGCAACCAATTTTAATTTAAACGGACTGACATGATGTTTTTATTTTATATTTTTTTAGACTTAATGAGCCGAGATTTGGGGGAATTAAATAATTTGTTTAAATATTTACTTTTTAGTGTTCTTTTTTTTTTTGTATACATTTACTTTTTAATGTGTTTTTTTGTATACATTTACTTTTTAATGTGTGTTTTTTGTAAACATTTACTTTTTAATGTGTGTTTTTTGTAAACATTTACTTTTTAATGTGTGTTTTTTGTATACATTTACTTTTTAATGTGTGTTTTTTGGATACATTTACTTTTTAATGTGTGTTTTTTGGATACATTTACTTTTTAATGTGTGTTTTTTTTGTATACATTTACTTTTTAATGTGTTTTTTTGTAAACATTTACTTTTTAATGTGTTTTTTTGTAAACATTTACTTTTTAATGTGTTTTTTTTGTAAACATTTACTTTTTAATGTGTTTTTTTTGTAAACATTTACTTTTTAATGTGTTTTTTTGTATACATTTACTTTTTAATGTATTTTTTTGTATACATTTACTTTTTAATGTATTTTTTTGTATACATTTACTTTTTAATGTATTTTTTTGTATACATTTACTTTTTAATGTGTTTTTTTGTATACATTTACTTTTTAATGTGTTTTTTTGTATACATTTACTTTTTAATGTATTTTTTTGTAAACATTTACTTTTTAATGTGTTTTTTTGTAAACATTTACTTTTTAATGTGTTTTTTTGTAAACATTTACTTTTTAATGTGTTTTTTTGTATACATTTACTTTTTAATGTATTTTTTTGTATACATTTACTTTTTAATGTATTTTTTTGTATACATTTACTTTTTAATGTGTTTTTTTGTATACATTTACTTTTTAATGTGTTTTTTTGTAAACATTTACTTTTTAATGTGTTTTTTTGTATACATTTACTTTTTAATGTGTTTTTTTGTAAACATTTACTTTTTAATGTGTTTTTTTGTAAACATTTACTTTTTAATGTGTTTTTTTTGTAAACATTTACTTTTTAATGTGTTTTTTTGTATACATTTACTTTTTAATGTATTTTTTTGTATACATTTACTTTTTAATGTATTTTTTTGTATACATTTACTTTTTAATGTATTTTTTTGTATACATTTACTTTTTAATGTGTTTTTTTGTATACATTTACTTTTTAATGTGTTTTTTTGTATACATTTACTTTTTAATGTGTTTTTTTGTATACATTTACTTTTTAAAAAAATATTTAGTGCTTATTAAGCTATATTCGACAGATCAAATTTTTAAATTTGTCGTTTTAAGCAAAAAAAATATTTCCCTTGTTATGTCAAAAAACTTTTTGGATATATCCAAAAATGACGCTAATTCATTGTGTAGAACAACTGATATTGAAACTGCCAATCATCAGCACAAGTATATTGACTATGCAGCCCTGATGTTATTAGGCAAATAAGTTCCTCCTAGGCACATCCCCGAAGGGGCTCCAAGGTGGCTAGGGAGCATAACCAATACAATCCAAAACTCCTACATATGACACCTGACATGACAATAAAACCCAAGCTAACGCAAATAAAATGATGAAAACGACCACATCCGGGCATGGATATTCGTACGGATCCAGATACGAAACGAAAGAAGTAACCACTTACTATCTAACATATATATTTTTTGAGTTGATGGAGGACAAACCTCTCATCAAACTCCCACTCTTCGTAATAGAAAAATATCTCATGGCGAACATGGTTCAAAAATCAAGCAAAACAGCACGTAACGTTGATAGCAGACATAAAAAAAAGTACACTGAATTATTATTAAGAACCACTACACTATATAATATACGAGGTGCCTTCAATAAGTTTCCAGACTTTTTTCGTATGGACACCTCTATTGATAGTAAACACATGAAACTCTAGTCCACTTCGAAGTAATCTTCTCCGGCTGCAATGCACTTGTTGTACCGTTCCCACAACTTCTGGAAGGCCCCATGGGAATCCTCTTGTGTGAATGTATCAATGACCCATTGTCACAACCTCTTTAATTTCCTCGATTGTCTTATAATGACAGCTACTAAGGTATTCCTTGAGCTTAGGGAATAACCAAAAGTCAATGAGGCAAGGATGAAGTTATGGACTGGTATAGTCGCACAAATCTTCCGCATCTTCAGTTCCTTGCAAATAATTGTATGTACAGTCCCCAGACACTGACATCAAACTGTTTCTATAGATACACGACGGTTCTTATCCATGAAATTCTTTATTTGGCCAATCAATTCTGGTTGTTCTAACTTCCTTACTCCTCCCACACCTCTTATTCCATACGTTTCTGTGGCATTTTTTTTCCAAGTTTAAAACAAAATTTTATTGCATGTTCTTCTAAAGTGTCCTAACGTCCAGATTGCATATTTGAAATTCACCAGCTGTGACAATCAGGCTTTAATAGAATGTATTCCAATTCCTGTTGTAGCTGTTCATTTGAACCTGAAATCATAAAACTTGGTCAGTCATCTCATAAGATGTATAGCAATAACATGTTTAATTTTCAAGAGATGACTGACCAAGTTTTATGATTTCAGGTTTAAATGAACAGCTACAACAGGAATTCGAATACATCCTACTAAAGCCTGATTGTCACAGCTGGTGAATTTCAAAAATGCAATCTGGACGTGGTGACACTTTAGAAGAACGATATGCAATAAAATTCTGTTCCAAAGTTGAAAAAAATGACACAGAAACGTATGGAATACTTCAGACTGCTTTTGGACCATCTTGCAAAAATCGAGCATCAGTTTTTTAGTAACATAAGAGATTCAAGGAAAGCAGAGAGTCTGTGAGGAATGATGAGAGGTGTAAGTAAACCAGTCACCAGAGTTGATTGGTCAAATAAAGAATTTCATGCAGAAGGACTGCAGTGTGTCTATAGAGACAATAAGTGCATGGTTTGATGTCAGTGTGGGAACTGTACACACAATTATTTGCGAGGAATTTAAGATGCAGAAAATTCGCGCCAAGTTTGTCTTCTTCCAGAAACTGTTAGAATGGTACAAGTGCATTGCAGCCGGAGGAGATTACTTTGAAGGGGACTAGGGTTTTATGTGTGTACTGTCAATAAAAGTGCCCATACAAAAAAAGTCTGGAAACTTATTGAAGGCACCTTGTATATTAAAAAAAAAAAAAAAAATCAAGGATCGTGATTTTTATGTGCTGTGCTGTGTTGTGTTGTGGTCAAAGTTATGGCATTTTTTATGTGTATGGGGGAGGGGGGTACTCTGTACTGGAGTATAACCGGCTATCTCAAAGACTGGAAGTAGACGAATTGGAAATAGATTGAAGTTTGTATCCAAATATAATGGAGTTTTCAAAATATAGTTGCAAGTAAAACATTGTCAAGACGTTGAAAATGAAATCCAGTGCAAAGTTTATTTTAATAGATTTGCTACAAAAGTCATCATTTTGGTATGAAGTCATCCTTTTTTTTTTTTTTTTTTTTTTTTTTTAAATCAAAAACCGCTTCTAAAGAAAGAAGATACAGCAGCGATTCATCCCAACTGTTCAGTTCAGCATTAAAAAGCAATCAGGTTTAAGATAAGTTGCATAATCTTACGTTTCTGAATTTTTGCAGATTTTTTTTTGAGATGAGGATTGGTTATTCGTGTTATTTGGATTCTTCAGACTATTGTTCTCGTCTTGAGTGTCATTTCACAACGTTTCAGTCGATGTAACCTCCGACCTTCAGGTGTACCTTGTCAAACTTAGGAATTTGGATTGAATCTAAAATGGAACCGTTGTGAAAATGACACTCAAGATGAGAACAGTAGAATCCAATGAATCCAAATAAGAAAAACAAGTTGTTTGTCGTTTTTGTTATTTCATTTTCTTTTTTTTTTTTATTTACTGTTCTTGTAAAAATGTGCAAGTTCAACCAAACAATTTGAATCATTAAATTAATAATGGAGTGAAAAATGGTTAAAATTTTGGACAATGAAAGACTTTAACGTAAGCCTTTTTTTAAAAAATTTTTATATTCAATTGTCACCCTAAACAAGGTAGAGTGCCACTTTGAAGTAGGGGGGTACTATTGGGGACATAAGTTGCAGGGGTATAATGAAGGGAAATGAGTAGCAAGATGTCTGTTCACATTCTGCATGTCAGTACAGTCGGGAAAGCAGAATCCCGGAAGGGAGTTCCAAAGTCTAGCAGTTCTGGGGGAAAAACTATGCGAGTAAAAAGCTTTCTTACACCTAGGGATCTCTACTGTGAAGGGGTGGGATTTAGCTACTGATCTTATGATGGAATTAAGCAACAGTTTATTTCTGCTTGTTATATTTTAGTTCCTAAAATAACCATTTTATCGATTAGTTACGTCTGATTTACCAAGTGGTGACACAACAGGGCCAATGAATCTACAATATTAATTTGTTGCCTGATTTTTGCAAATTATATTGAAAATACTAATTGGGTTTTCGATTTTTGCAGATTTCTTTTTCATTTTGTAAACATTAACTACTAAACAAATAATAAAATCGCACAGTGTTTATTAAAGATTATTATTTCAACCCTAGAGTTTGGATTAAGGGAGGGTATATTTTGTTTTGTAAAAAAACAAAATATAAAATCAAATAAAGTAAATTAAAAATAAAGTTGCAATAATTTGATTACAAATTAACATTGTTGAGTAATTTGTCCTGCCACAAATGGAGAAATCAGACAAAACTAGTTGATAAAATTTGGCAACTACTTTGGGAGCTAACCGCTTCAATAAAACTTCATTCTCTTTTTTATCTCTTTCTTTTATTTTTCTTTTAAATAGCAGTTCAGCCCGGCGTTTCCCGGGCCCTATGTACTGTTCAAACTTGTCCTACGTATGAATACACTTAATGTAAGATTTCAAATGTTTAGACAAAAATTTGTCCGAGTAATTTCGTAGAGACCACAGAGGTCAATTTTTTTTAACTTTGACCCCAATTTTGATCCCTTAACATTTATTATTTTGGTCTCAAATCAAAATACAAAGCTTTACCCATGTCCAAGTTACCTACATCTAAAATTTCAAGTTTTTAGACCCAAAATTGGCAGACGAATTTGGTAGAATCTGCAAAGATCAACTCTTTCAACTTTGACCTTTTGGCAGCCAAATTTTCGCCCCAAAACTGATTAAAATGCTTGCTGCATGTCTGAATACCCGTTATGTATAAATTTCAAATGTTTAGACCCAAAATTGGCTGAGTCGTTTGCTAGACACCGCAAAGTTCAAATCTTTTGAACTTTGACCCTTTGGCAGCTCAAATTTTTGACCCAAACCAATTAAAAAGCTTGCCCTATCTTTTTTTTTTTTTTTTTAATTACTTTTTCATCCCAAACAAGGCAAATTGCCACTTTGGTGTAGGGAGCTACTATCAGGGGCAACAACTACTGGGGTACTATGTAGGGATTTGGGCAGCAAGATGTCGGTTCACGTTACACTTAAACTTCTGCACGTCAGTACTGTTGGGGAAGCAGGGACCTGGAATGGAATTCCAAAGTCTAGCGGTTCTGAGGAAGAAACTATTGGAGTAGAAAGATCTTTTACATCTAGGGATCTCTACAGTGTGGGGGTGGGATTTAGCAGCCTGTCGGGTTTGTCGAGGGGGCTCACATCGTGGGGGCACAAGTGTTTGCAGTTCGTCACAGCATTTACCACTAAAATACTTGTAGAACAGGCAGAGGGATGCAACATTTCGTCGATGGGACAGAGGCTGAAGCTTAGATGACAGTTCAGGGCATATCAGGTTTGCAACTCTCTTTTAAAACTTGTCAAGGAGCGAGAGACTAGTAGCAGATGCACCAGCCCAAATGTGACAGCAATACTCCATACATGGGCGAATGGTGGCCTTATAGAGGTATAGGATACTTTTGGGTGTTAGTAGTTTTCTAGCACGGGAGAGAGAGCCTACCTTCCTTGCAGCGGCCCTGGCAATGCCTTCAATGTAATTGTTCCAACTCATGTTTCCTGTGAACGTTAAGCCAAGGAGTTTGAAAGATGTACTCTCAGATAAAGAGTCCTTGGCCATTGCTATAGGTGGTAGAGAGGGTTTCTTGTAATTATTGAATTAAACTAGTTTAGTCTTGGCAGCATTGAATGTGACCAACTATTTTTGTCCCCATTCCACTACAGATTGGAGGTCTTCCTCTAGTGTTTCTGCCATTTTTTTAGAAATGTGTTCGTCTTCCTGTCATGCCCGTTATAGAGTGTAGTGTCATCAGCATATATACCCATCTCAGAGGCAATTTTGTCGGGGAGGTCATTTATGAATATCAGGAACAATAGATGTCCAAGGATAGATCCCTGGGGCACTCCTGCATTTATATCATATTGTTTAGATGTACGACCGTCAAGGACAACCTGGATTTTTCTCTTATCTAAGAAGGATTTAATTATGTTAAGTATTCTACCAGTGATACCGTATGATCTAATTTTCCTGAGGAGACCCTCATGCCATACCCTGTCAAAAGCCTTAGATATACCTAGAGCTACCGCTCTGCCCTCCCCCGCTTTGTCCAGTGAATGGTTCAGAGATTACAGTTAGGATGTCTGCTGTGGAACGGGCTTGTCTAAATCCATATTGTTGGTCAGTCAGAAGTTTAGCATCTGTAAGGTGATGGACTAGAGCATGGTTAATTAAGGTCTCAAATATTTTGGCAAAAAGTGGGAGGAGGTTAATGGGGCGATAATTTAATGGGTCAGTCCTTTCGCCAGAATTCTTGAATACTGGTACAACAGAAGTAGTTTTCCAACAGCCAGGAAAGCAAGCTTCATTAAGGCATTTGTTGCAGAGTTTGGAGAGAACTGGAGCTACTTCAGCTAAGCATTTTTTTAATAGCACAGCTGGGATGAGATCGGGTCCACATGCTTTTGAAGTGTCAAGGTTTTTTATGATAGCATGCACCTTAGCAGGGGTGATTTTCAGATCGTCTAGCATGGCGTCTGTCCACATCGGAAAGTCAGATAGGGGGTGGTTGGAAGGGTCCAGTGTGGAGTTTGAGGCAAACCGACTGGCAAGCATGTTAGCATTCTCGGTTGCTGAGAAGACAACCTCTGAATACCCTTTATGTAAAATTTGAAATGTTTAGACCAGAAATTGGCTGAGTAATTTGGTAGACTGCAGAGATCAAATTTTTTTTTTTTTAACTTTAACCCCAATTTTGACACCTTAACATTTATTTTTTTGGACTCAAATCAAATTATAATGTCCAAGTAACCTACGTTTAAAATTTCCAGTGTTTAGACCCAAAATTGGCGGATGAGTTTGGTAGAGTTTTCAAAGGTCAAATTATTGAACTTTAACCCCTTGACAGCCAAATTTCTGGCTGAAAACTGATTAAAAAAAGATTTTCCCAAATCTCAATACTCCTTATGTCAAATCTCGAGTCTCCAGACGGAAAATTGACAGAGTTATTTGGTAGGGAAATGTACACACACACAGACATTTTCAATTTTATATATATATATATATATATATATATAGATTAAGAAAATTATATTATTGAAATTTGGCAAGAATAACCATGATGCAATGCAATGATGCTAATAAGTATAATAGTATATATTAATTTGTATGCGCTATTCACATTGCTCAGTCGCTAACAACTTCACAATCGAATCCAGTACCACAATCATCAGGAGAAACGCCTTTGCAGTTTCAGCCTCTACTCTTCTGCTGCATCTCTGATGTGGTAGACCCCCCACCTCACCCTCAACCGGGGGTTGTATTGGTACTGGGGTAAAAACTACTTTTTTCTCCCACACTCACCACTTCTTTTTGACCAGTATGTCTTCTCCGCTGCCTCCTGTACATCTGTCACAATTTTTTTTTTTACTTTTGTGTTTGTGCCACGAAAACGTCACAGTATCCTCATTAGCTTTTGCTCAACCTATTGGGTTGGCATTTTTTAAATCTACATTTTTTTAAAAAGTAAAATAAAAATCAATGATTCTCCTTTCATGTTCACAATTTTTTCTCGACGTTCAACAAGATTCTCGATAATTTTTTAAGGTAGAAATCATTTGATTTGGACTCGAAAAATATAACAAATTTTCAAAACAATATATTTAAAAAATAGCAATATTTTTGATTAATAATGAGGGTATGGTCCCTGACAGCTAGGAGATTCTATTTATAAACAATGCTGCTAGGAACTGACGAATCAAATTAATTCACGTTCTGCTAATCAGAAACCAGAATTGCTCCATAAAAATTAAAGCTTTTCTGTAGCAACTTTACATGTTTTCTTCGTGTCAACACTGGAAGAATCTTTTGCTTAACTCAAGAACTGTCTTCTGAGAACCAGTCAACTCTAGGATTTGTATAGAACACCTAACCATCGGAAACTGTTCTGAAACTAAACATGGCTTTCAACTCAAGAACTTAGTTGCCAACCCAATATATTGAAGCTTCCACAACCAAACGATATTTTTCTCGCACTCAATCAGGAGGTCATTACAGTGCTCATCTTTTCTGTCTTCTGCAGTTGCAAAATTACCCTCCAAGGATAAAGTCAATTCCAACATAATTTCAACCTTTTTTTCCTTACAACAAGAATCTTTTTTTTTTTTTTTTACACAGTGATCACCACTTATCAAGGCCCGGAAGCCACTCAGGGATAAGGGTTATTGCAAGTACCTTACGTTAGTGTGGAGATTTGATGAAGTGTTTACTTAAGGGGGCGGTTCACTAGGAATTTGTTAACATTGGACTTGAACACATCCAAGTTGTAGTCCGGTGGGAAGCAGGCAGACGGAACAGAGTTCCACAGGCGTGCAGTTCTAAGAAAGAAGCTTTTGTTCATGGAATCCGCGTTTTGGTTTAGGCACGGATATAGAGTGGGGGAAATTTTTCACAGTGGATTCAGCTAGACGGGTGTTTTTCGTGAAAGATTGGCGAGGGGGGACCAGAGATTGGAGTTCAGACGAGCACCTGCCATGGAAACAAGATCTAGTCTTTGTGATGCAAGGACCAGTAGAAAAAAAATGGAAATTGCACTAACTCTTTGTGGGTTTAATTGGCTTCCTCCAAAAGAGGAAGTTCCATGGGAATATGAAATTCACATTGCATGTATATCCCCATTAGTGGAGATGACAACGTTAGGTTTTTGTAACTCTTGCAAGGAGATGCCGATATCCTCCTATATACAGCGCCTGAAATTCACAAATTGGTCACCCATCTGGTACTGACCAGGCTCAACATTTCTTAATTTCAGTGATCTAACAAGATTCGGCATGTCAACATGATTATGCCGTACAATGACCAGTGGGGATACTAATGTATTCTGGACATATGTTGGGCAGTTCCATTTTTCTTGTCTTCTGGTGAATCGTATCCTTAAGTGACATTTCACCAAACATGCTGTTGCAACTCTATGAGAGTTCATCTTCTTGATCTCTATTTTTTGTAGTTGTCCTTTGTTGAACTTTTCTACTTTCTGATGTAATAGCTTTGTTGAACTTTCAAGACTTGGTTATGCTTTCATGTGTACAAAGTGGAACGATAAATTTGTCACCCTAAAGAAAACAATACAACAGCTTTATTTTGAAACTTTCATTGAAAAAAATCAATTCAGGTAACTTGATTATGTAGAAGAGCTGACATATATTCAATGTAGCTGCCTTCAGCCTCAATCACAGCCTCGATACGGGTCCAAAACTGGGAGCATGCCTTTTCCATAAGCGCTAGCAGGAGCTTGGTGAATTCTTGGCAGCGATCCGGCTGGCTTTGGTATTATAGGAGGTCATGTTGGTGATGTTTTCGACATATGACCAAACGAAATAGTCCAGTGAGTTCAGGTCAGGGGAGGAGAGAGAGGCCATTGAGAGACGGTACAAGTTGTAGCACTCCTTAAGTCTAGCCTTGATCTTTTAGCACTTGTGGGTTGGCACTGAGCCCTGTTGCCACATCCACGGTCTGCCGGTGGCCACCTGATTGCACCAGGGGATCACCACACTCTTCAGCACATCAAAGTACACTTTGGTGTTGACTTCGAACCAACTTCGAAGATGTGAGGTGGCATAATATGGCCCTCACTTGAAACCCCACCAAAGACCATAACCGTGGCCGGAAACTTCGTTGAGCTGTGCCCTCAAGCGTTGAACTGTCCGGATTTTCATTTTGAGGGTGCCGGCAATGGTCCTGTTGTTATAACAGATCGGTAGAGAGCATTAGTTGTACAGCAGCACATCTCCGATCTCACTCGTTAAACATTGTGTCACTTTCAGACATGATAGAATGTTCCTATCGCTCTTGGGATTTGTACACAACTGGCCAACTAGTAGATGGTCTGCAAAAGAAAAGAAAATGATTTTCATTAAACGGAAATGGAATCATGTTGTCTTTTCTAGTGCAATAATTTTATCGTTCCACTCTGTATTGATTTAATGCCAAGTCAGAGTTGGACAGAATATGTTTGAGAGTTCCTCTTTTCGCACACCTGTATTTATCATCAGTGTAGAAAATACCGTTCAAGAAATGTAGATTGTAGATTTGTAATCACGCAACATGACCAAGCAAAAAAAAATCCCTGGATAAAAATACATAATAAATAAAAATATGATTAAAAAAAAAAAAAAAAAATTGACAACAAATGTAAAATGTCTGTATATTTTTTATGTATAGATACAGGATTTATTGTAAAATCGGATAATGAGATTTTACAAAGACTTGATGAGATGCTAATAAAAATGAAATAATTGAAATTAAAAAATGTTGAAAAGAAAAAAAAAAAAAGGCTGAGGGTTGATTGATTAAAAAAAAAAAAAAAAAGGGAGGGGGGGGGGATCCTTAAAAGAACATGAAATACAACAAGTTTTACAAAGATTTTGAATTTCCAATTTCCTCCAATCAAAATTATAAACTTTTTTTTTTTCTTGGAGGCTGAAATATCAGAAAATTGTTTCAGCAGACAATCTGACCTCTGAGTAAAGTTTGAAGTTTACAAGAAGGGTGAAAATATATTAAAAAAAAAAAAAAATTAAAAAAAAAAAAAAACACAACAGAGTCAAACTGACCATCCATTGAATTCTCAAAAATGTCTCCAACTTGGTTTTATCTCTTTTGTTTTGTCTTTTTTTTTTTTATTGTTGTTGCTGTTATCTCTTCTTTCTCATAACATTTAAAATGAGTCTGAGAAGGATCTTAAACACTGCAGCACAGCCACCCCTGCCCGAATTTAAATTACAAAAAAACTCCCTGAGACAAAAATCGAACAGGGACAGCGTGAGGTAGTCTTATTAAGTAACAGAAAAAAAAAAGGTTTAAAAAAAAAAAAGAAGGTTAAAAAAAGAAGGGTGGGGGTGGGGAAAGATACACAAAGCACCGACATACATCATTACATGACTATAAAAGGGTTTAAATACTGTCGCAATAACTTGGAATACATGGCTACTAACATATCCATATTTCAGGGCCACAGGAAAAGGTTGTGTCTAGACGATATAATAATAACTTAAATAATTAATAATCAAGATGTTTTCTTTATACTTTATTAGCACAAAAAGAAACAGTATTTCTAAAATAAACTTTCTTTCCCTGAAAATAGGTGAGACCATAAAATGAGGTTGATATGGAGAAAGTTATATAAAAAAAAAAAAGCTGCCAAATGAACTTTTCTCTGAAATTAATATGGCAAATAGATTTCATAGTGATAAACAAAGAGAAAAATTATACATATATGTATATACACCGTGTTGACACAGGTTATCGTTAGATCACTGAAGTTAAGCAATGATGTGATCATTTGGGAATGCTAAACGCTGTATATACTTCGGCAGGGCAGGACATAGAAATTACAGGTTTGTATCTGGAAGGGACGGGGGCGTTAAAACCACTGCAAAAGATGAACTCTCAGCCTTAAGACGTGCATCTAGGAGAAAGAAAACCTGAGGTCTATTTGCTCTGTCCATGGCATTCAATTGCACGGACTGAGATGAGCAGTTGTTCCAAAAATGGTGGATGATTCTACAAAAGTTGAAAAAGTGGCAAATAATGAGATATTTTTCACTTCACTCTTCTAAAACTTTGTAAGAATTGGACAAAATGCTGAGATAGATTCTTGAGTTTTACAGCTTCCCTTTCCCATTTTATATTACATATAAGTTTTGGATATATATATATATATATATATATATATATATATATATATATATCAATTAAGCTACACAGAATTCTGATGGACGAACTAATATGTAGTGCTATTTAAAATAATATAACTCTTGTTTTTTGGGGGTAGAAAGAAATCCAATCGAGTGTTCGATTATTGAATATAAAGGCAGAGTAATATCAATACATGTTGCTACAGAAGTCCGGATCAACAAGGTACTTGAGGTTTCAAGCTGAGAGCGAATACAGGCAAAGCAAAATTAATTAAAATATGGCTGACGAAAACCAGTGAGTGGTTTATAATTAACAATCACGTCAAAAATCAATGTTTTTCAACTGGATGCGTCACTCTCTCAACCAGCTTGAAATCTAAGATACTATCTCTACTATACAAGATCCCCGTAATATGCTTATTGCTAGATGTTGGATCCATATTTTCTCACCTAGCATTTCACCTCCTCTTCTGAGGAGAAGCATTATATTTTGAAATGCCTGGCATAAAGAGCTCTCATAACCACTACACACTATTGTATTCCCTTGTTTCAAATTGATCAATAAATCTATATGCATCAGTATCTGTTCCTCATATATATTTGCTTATGACTACATTTGACTACTCATTACATTTGGATGTGACCAGCCATATTGGCATGGATATGATTGTTATGTCTAGTCACACTGATGAGTGATAAAACTGCTGTTTGCAGATTACTGTGTGTGTGTGTATATATATATATATATATATATATATATATATATATATATATATATATATGTATATATAAAATATGTATGAGATACGTTTGAAAGCCAAATTACAATGCAATATTATGAAACATAAACAAGTAATGGCAAGAAAGAAAAAAAAAAGTATAAAATTCTGAGGAAGGAGTATAACTCCGAAATATTATTTTTAAACTAATAAATATTTGTTTATTTTTCATAATATTGCGTTGTAATTTGGCTTTCAAACGTATCTCATACATATTTTATTTTAAAATTCAATCAATGCTTCCATCACTAAATTCACAACCCTGACCTTATATATGTGTGTGTGTGCGTGTGTGTGTGTGTGTGGAAATGATTTTTTTTCAATTATATTATACCTTTTTTATACAAATCCTCAATTTATGAAGCTCAATGTAATTACAGAGCATATAACAAACAAATGACAAAAGTCTATATTTCAAATTTCGTGATGTTGACCATCTTACAATTTATTTTTTAGTTAATTATGTTGACATTCTACAATTCTTAACAGTAACTGATTTTGTAATCATGCTCAAATGCATCTTATTTTCTTTTGATTGATAGTTGCTATTTCTTCTGACGAATTAAGGGCAGAATAGATTCATTGATTGATATAATAATTAAATGAATGATTTTGCGCTACAAAACGATGTATAATTGTCTGTACTTCGATTATTGTAGATAATTCCCTCTTATTAAGCTGAAATCTCTGGTTGAGAGAAAAATAAATTTGCACTTAACATAAAGTAATAACTTTTGTAAGGAATAGATTTTTCAGATTGCCGGTAGCAAGGTAAAAAATATATGTAAACAAAGAATGTTCAGAGTGTGCTAGAATTTCTTCTGCTTCAGTCGTAAATTTGTTGGGGGAGGGGGGGTTGGGTAATCGACTACTGAACACATTTGAATGTGACCGATCGTTCGAGGGTTTTGGATCTTGGCATGTAAAAATTTGCATGCTACGCTGATGAGTTAAAGATAACACAGCTGTCTGTTAAATGACTCTCTCTCTCTCTATATATATATATATCTCTATATATATATAGAGAGAGAGAGAGAGAGAGAGAGAGTATAAAGATTAATAATTGTAAATTATAAATTAGTTTCAAAAGGATGAACAAACAAAATCATTGATTTTAATTTTGTTTATTCTTTTGAAACTGATTCATAATTTACAAATATCATTCTTTATACTCAGTATCAATATAGCTCTAGTATATATACACCTATTGAGCTTATTATATATCTAGAGTACTATGAGCAATGTTCCTTTAAAGTATTAATGCATTAAAATAAATTTTGCTCTTTAGACTCCAGGTCTAATTCCCCCTAAAAAATATCTCTACACACACACACACACACACACACATATATAATATATATATATATATATATATATATATATATATATATATATATAAAAATTACAATAAGTTTACCAAGGTAATCAAAATGGTAAACTTAAAATATATTATAAATATTAAAGAGTTAATATTTACAAGTAAAGTAATCTCTCTCTCTCTCTCTCTATATATATATATATATATATATATATATATATATACACACACACACACACATACATCATAGACAACAATAGGCAATGATTATGCAATTATTGTTGAATGAAGGCCCAGGAATGACAGTTAAGTTTGCCGAACGAATTGATACCTGAGAATTAAGTGACATTTGTACAAAACATGGAATTCTACATGAATGCGTGTTGGCCTGTGCAGATGGATGAGATTTAGGTTTGTGTAAAGCAAATTAACGTTTTAATACAAATGGATTTTGACATTCCACATGACTGAAACATTTTAATACTGAAAATTCCTGTTAACATTTTTTTTTTAAATTTCTGGAAGTATTAGCTAGTTTGTCCTCATACCGAAGGTTTACGATTAGTGTTCAATAAAAAATCACCTAACAGCAGCATATACAACCCCCCCCTCAAAAGTAATGGATCAACTCTGATTATTTCTTTTTTTTTTTTTTTTTTTAAATCTAATATTAAATTTGTATGTAAAACATTTATAAGAAGAAACACTAATAATATCAATCTAATATTCTGTTCATATCTTCCTTAATTAGTCTGTACGTTACGTTTTGAAAAAGGCCAAATACAATTTTTGAAAGCCAAACTGCTTCAAAAAAGGCCAAATTTGCCAAATTTAGCTTTAAAAAGTCCAACCTAGCAACCCTAGACAAGAATATGAAAGTGACCTCTGTTTGATGTAGCCTTGTTTTCGAATATCATTATTATAATATAATTTTTGTAATGAGGGTGTGAGAAAGGAATTCATTATTTCGACATGCAGTGGCTCTTCACCATAGAAAGAAGTGAGTAAATTGCTACGTTAAAAAAAAAAAAAAAAAAAAGAAAAAAAAAAAAGGGGAACATTTGAAAGAAACAGGGTCAAAAAAGGACATTGTCTACCAAGAGGTGCTGGACTGAAGAAGGAAATTAAAGATTGTCTTTTACAATGTGATTTTATTATTTGTATTGAACTATGTAGCACAATATTACTTTCTGAGTATTTATTTTACTTATTAATTTATCTAATTTGAGTCAGTTCTATATTTAAAATACAATGGACACTATTTTCATAGAAATGTTAATAAACTCATATCTGCTACGTGTTATTAGTTTTTCTGTCCAAAAAATTCATTTTTTGTGCTATTCAGAAAAATATCAGCTCTATGAAAACATATTTATTGATTAAATATTTTTTTTTTTTTATTCCACGGAATTTCTACGGGTCCTGCTAGTAGTAGTAATGATGATGACATTCAATACTACAGATATGGTGTATTTAAGAAGCATGATTGAAAACTTGTTGACAAATGTTTAATTTTCAGACATTTTTGAAACAAATTAAGCCAATTACATTTGAAATAACATAGAATAACAATTTGACCTATAAATGATCTGCAGATCAAATGTGTTGAAAAAAAAACAAAAAAATAAATAAAAATGTGTGGATCAGATCTTTTTACCTTTTTTTATCTTAATTTTATTCACAAGAAAAATTTGTATCTTTTTTATTTATTTTTTAACAAATCTTATCCTCAGATATGCGTCAGAATGTATGCTATGTATTTTCAAATGTATGCTATGTATTTTCCCTCCAAAATCTCTGAAGATCAAACATTTGCAAACAGATCCCCCAACTTCTCAGTTGCACCATGACATGACCTGTTGTCTAGAATGCTATTTCTTTAGCTAAGATGATTTTCAGATATAAAAACTAAATTTTAAACTTCAATACTGAGGAGACCAATATGGTGCAATGGAAGTCCAGAATTCAACCTAATAAAAAAAAAAAAAAAATTTTTTTATGATGTATGTACCCGTCATGGAATGAAAATGTTATATTCTGAAAATCACGTAAATTGATCAAGTGTGTGTGTGTTTTTTTTTTATAGTGAGAAAATCATTTGTTTTTTATGATTTTAATATTAAATCGTAGCCATTACAAGACTGATTTTAATCTTAGTATTTCGAATTATCTCCCTTTATTAAACATGACTCCAAAAAATGTCTTCTTCATAAAATTTGATTTTCGTAGTTAATAAAAAAAATTCTTGATCAATTTGTCATTTTTGAAATATGAAATTTTTGCTTTTGTGACTGGTACATACATCATAAATATTTTTCTGTATTTAAAAACATTTAAAAAAAAAAATTAAGTTGGATTCTAAACTTGCACTATCAATATCTTAAATACACTTACGTTTTGCTTATTGCCAATGTTTTTAAACTTAATGTATTTGATAATTTTTGATATCAGAACATAGAGTATAAAAAAAGTCGATTCAGGAATTTAAGAAAATTTGCTTCAGACAAATTGTAAATTATATTAGTTGTTACAATATTCATGAATTTTGTAAGAATAGATTTTATGATGAAAAAAAAAAATATTAAAAAATTATATTCAAGTAAAATTTCATATTAACAATGCCAGTATGAATAACAAGTTTAAGAACTTAGTTTTGGTAAAAAGTAATTTGTGTACGTTAAAATCTTTTGTAATTTGTGTGGAAGAGAAAACGTAGCATCCACACACTTGTCACTTTTTTTATATAAAAGTTTGCTACTTCTGCATTACACGGACGGTGCTATTTTTTGGTGCGTTTCACTAAACTGCTGCTTTTCGGTCAAAGAACTGTGACAATAAGTGGACCAAGTTCATTCATTCCATTTAAAGTGTTTATTAACTTAAAAATGAAAACTGTAATATTGACCCTTCAACAGGTGCCACAAAAAATTAAAACTATATTATGTTACAGTGACAATTTTAATTTAATTCAAAAAATGTTTCTGAAAAAAAAAATTCAATATTGCTTTAATTCGAAAAATGTTTCTTTTAAATTAAATTGTTCAAAAAAAAAAAAAAAAAAAAAAAATCCAATTTTACTTTAATTCAAAAATTGTTTTATTAAAATTATATTTTCTTATGCAGACATTTCAATAAATGATCTTATTATAATTTATATTTTCTTATATAATGATACATTTTTATACAATAGATATTTTGGTTTTTAAATATTTTTGTGTTCAGGGGAAAAAAATTCTTGTTATTCATTTGCCTTGTCATTTGACCAAGAAGAAATTGTAGTTATCGCCCCTTAATAATAATGGCATCGTCCATGAAATACAGAAGTGCCAAAAGTTTATGTTTAGCATGAGACATTTTCAAGGTTTCTGTATGGAATGAAAGCTGTGGGCCAAATTGAAATTAATAGATAAATAGTTGTTTATTGAAGCCAGTAAATGCTTCAAGACCTGCCATTTAAGATGGGAATATAAAAATTCTAACAAAAATGATTTTATAATTAAAAAAAAAATTTTTTTTTTTAAATGTGCAGTTTGTCCCTGCTTTTTTATAAAGTGATGGCTGGACAACATCAAGGCTGACCTTCATGCTCTAAACCAGGGTTTCCCAAACTTCAAGACTCCATGGAGCTCCTGAGCAGTGCAAAGATTTTTCGCAGAGCACTAATAAGATAATTTCTAAAATAAATATGAAAAACATTAATTTCAAATTTCAACACTAGCTAATGATTTTTGGGTTCCTTGACTTAAGGCTTAAGACAAAGGGAGCAACCACAAAAGCATTGACAAATTTGCTTCTTTGGGATGTTGGAAATATGAACCCTGAAACTCTTTACACCTGTAATTACGTATCATATCTTTTTACACCTGTAATTACGTATCATATCTTTTTCTAGTAAAAAAGATAAAAAATTAAACGTCTTCAGCCATTTAATTTTTCCAAATAAAGCATTTGGTCCTCTTTAAGAAAGAGCTTCCAGCCCTTCAGCCTTGCTCACTGAGCCTTAGGACTCCATGGTGTCCACTTTGGGAAACCCTGCTCTAAACATCACAGAGCGTCTGGTCAATGATTGTAATGCATGGAAAGCAGCCATTAACACCAACAGTAACACGATAAGAAGTCCAACGCCAGTAGTTGGGAACAGAAGACCTCAAACCTTGTAGTAGATTTTTTTTTAATATCAATGAAAATGTCGAGTATAAAACAAATGTGAAATGCATCTCATTTTGTGGTTACAGCAAATAGAAAATATTAAAAATTTTCTTCAGATTTTTTTTTTTTTTCAATCTAGAATTTAGCAAACATAATTTATAAACTATGAGAATATTAAATAATATTTTGTAGGCCTTTCAAATAATATATTTTTTAATTTATTTTCTATTATAAAGTTTTAAAAAATTGGTGCTTATTTAGAATTATATTAAAAAATATTTTAAAAAATACAGAAAAATCTTTGTATGTACTTTTCACAAAACCAAGATGTCCTATTCCAAAAATCACACGAATCAATCAAGTAATTTTTTTTTTTTAAATTAAAATCAAATTTTATGAGGAGGCAGGGAGCGGCCATATTGATTAAAATTTTGCCAAAATTCAAGAGTGACAATTTAATTTGACTACGGAGATTTTGTTTTTATTAAAAAAAATTAAAACTTTAATTGCTAAAAATCATAAAATTTGATCTTTTATAAAAAAAAAAAAACTACTTGATCAATTTACATAATTTTTGGAATATGACATCTTTGCTTCATAATCAGTAGATACATCATAAAGATTTTTCTGTATTTTTTTTTTTTTTTAATCAATTTACAATTTCTAACACTAAATAAAACTCATCTTATAAACGATTAAAACATTAATAAAATTGAAATTTTAAAATTCAACATTTTATTTCTCCATAACAAACTTATTTTTATATACCTATTTAAATGCTATTGAATAAAATCATATTTTTGCAGAAGATATATTATGTAAAATCTAAGAATTTTATTAAAGCTTGATAAGTAAATCAAATATATATATTTTTTTTATTTTAGACCATGCTTTGTACAAATATAGAATGTAAGCAAACTCCGAAATATTAAACTAAAACAAGAAAAATGACCAAGCATTGATTACTTAACCAAAAGAAAAAGTTAACAAAATTAATAAAATATATGTAAAGGCCAGTAATGAAAACTTAAAAAAATTCTGTTTAAGAGAGAGTTCTTAAAGGGAGATAACCAAGGGAGACTGACATCTTATGCTGTGGCCCTGTAAAATAGTCTTGTTTCTTTTCTGTTACTGATTATGAAAGGTGCAGATAAAACAAGGAAATATTGTTATGTACACTCAAGCTGTCATCAGTTGCAGCTTGGTAGGAAAAAAAAAAAAAAATAAAACAAACATGCTTGCCCAGACAAAACGCTAATGCTAATAATAATAATAAAAAAAAAAAGGTTTTAACACTAAGGAACTGATAATGCAGCAAATCTGGTAGGCTTGACTGTAAATATTTAGGTTTCTCAACGTTAGCAAAATTTTTGTTTCTTGCATTTATGTACCAGCAAAATGGAGCTTTCAAACCGATGGATTCATTGAATTTCCATATCTTTTGTTAAACTTCTTTACTATATATATATATATATATATATATATATATATATATATATAAAATCTCGTCTTATTAAGCTATGTCTCTTTTTCCTTTAGTTTTCTTTTTTTTTTTTGTGTCAGCATTCCAGACCAGGGACGGGGGTGGGGAATTGTGATTGAATAATTATGTACACATAAAAAAAAAAAAACAATAAAAAAAAAAACAAACAAACAAACAGATTCTTGAAAAATACCCGCATCTGTCGGAGAGGTTTAGTCTATTCGTAGCCTAAGAAGGCAATTACCATCTCCTTTCTTTTCCATTTTGTTTTTTTTTCTTTTTGGAGGAGGAAGGTTGTAGGCAGGGGTTAGGGGAGAAGGGATGGGGAAAATAAACCAACTCCAAACTATTTTTCACACTACACTTTGGTCCATACAAATCACGACCGAGTCATGATTTGTATGGGGCAAGTACGTTGCACTTGGTGTTGATGATTCACTCCGGCTGCTAAGGTCCATATTCTCAGCAGTGGCGACCCAAGGTGCTTCATCGTTTCCGTTGATAGCTGTCCGCTTTTCTTGTACATCATTCGAAGCAGTATTGTCACCACGGCCATCAATTGTTGAACCACAGCTCTGTTGTTGAATTTGTGCTTTTTGAGGGAACTCTGTTGGGCCTGGTTTTGGTGAGGTATTATTTGGATCTGATTTCATATCAGAGCTGACACTGCTTGCTGGGCAGTTGATTGAAATGACATCTGAACACTCATTTGTGGTCATACTTGTTGAAAATGGAGTCAATGTTGTTGACAGAGGAGGAGAGAGAGTAGGAGGTACTGTGGCAGTGCTTGGAGTGATATTACTATCACTTTTTGTATGAAAACCTGAGGTAGTAGTAGTAGTAGAAGCCGGATGTTGTTTGGTACTGTTTGGATGAAGTGTTCGTATGGAAGTGTGTTGCTTTTGGTCACTGTGTGGACGACTGCTGTTGATGGCTGAGTGATTGCTGGGGGTGATATCGTGAGGAGACAACAAAGACGTAGAAAAAGATTGTGCACTTGTTTCTGGGGAAGGTGAACAGACTGATGACGACGATGATGATAACTGATTTTCCCCATTTTCGGGTTGAGAACAAGAACTATTTGCCCTGCCGTGATGAGACCCTTCCGTTAAGGGGTCAGAAAGGAGGCTTGAGGTAACGGGTTGTACATTACAAGGGTCAGCTCTTAACGGAACGCCCTGTAAATTGTCACTGTTTGGTGTTGCTAAATTAGAAACCTGACAACCAGATGCAAGAGGAGTACCAGATGAAGCATGGCAGGAGTTGGTGACATCCGTGACTGTTTCATGTTTGTCGACGTCACACAAATCCGAACTCGGCTCATCGCATTCCACTGTTGGCTTGAGTTTGTTTTCTTTACTGATGTCTTGCGAGGTCGACTCTTTTTGCAGCTGAGGCTGGCTTTCATGCTTTTTATTTCCTGACAATAAAGGCTCCATTTGTTCTGATCCCTGGTTAAAAAGAAAAAGAAAATAAATCAGAATTGCTGGAAACACAGATGCATAGATATACACAATAAAAACAAAACATTGGACACATATTACCATGGATAAAACTTACAATCAGTTCTAAGCGAAAATCTTCTGGCAGTTGAACGTTCAAGTCTCACTATGGGCAATCTCTACTATTATAGAAAAGTAAATTTGTTTGTACCAGTTTGTTCCCTATGAACTCGAAAATGGCTGAGCCGATTTTTATGAAATTTCACATGAAGGTACTTTATATATCTGACAGTGTTCTTAGATAGGTTTTGTATTGAAATGTCTTCGATAAGTATTGATAATCGAAATAATCAAATGACAGAAGGAACAGGCGATTTTGACTAAAATTAACACCTTACACAGCCTAACATCAAAAGTGCATTTGAGAAGTTTTATTGCTACACAAGCCAAAAGGCCTGACATAAAATAAACACTAGGTTCTTTGATATGAGAGGGGTATGTATGAAATGAATATTTCTGTTTAAAGCACAACTGAACCATGACACTTGACTTTTTCATTTTCAACTAAAATTCAAGCTATTATCACTGCACAAACAGTAAGGCCAGGCATATAAAGTCGACAGTAGGTTCTTTAATATACAAGGGCACGTTCGAAATGAATGTTTCTGTTTAGAGCACAATTGAATCATGATACTTGACTTAATTTAAGCCATTATATAAAAATAATTTCATAAAATCAACAGGTTCTCTACAGTGCAATGTAGACTACAATGTATTTTGGACTAAGTTCAGGTCAATCATGATGAGTTCTCTAGAACTAGAAGAGGCAATTAATCAATTTGATTAAAAAATGGCCGATTTCACCGATTTCGATGACAATACTAATATGGGAGTGTAAAACATTCGTAGATCATCATTCCTGGGCAACGTCAGATCTCCCTGCTAGTAATAACTTAAAATAAAAATTAATACTCATACTCAGTCATGGCTGACGGAATAAGAAAATCCTCTGAGATTAAATAAAAATTGACGCTTGCAATTTCTGATAGATTGTCACGTTCAACATATATATATATCTAACCGACATTGACTTTTACAAGGAATAATGCAATGCACGTTCTCTGAGTGTTGTTACCTCAGGTAACAACATGAAACTGGATTCTCCACCAGACTAGAATCTTGTCCTTGAATCCAGTAAAATCAAGAGACCACACGAAAGATAGACTATAATATAGTTAGATGGTAAATATGGAAAGAAAAATTATGTTCTCAACTTTTTTACTGAACATTTGAAACATAAAAGGTATTTAATAGAACATTTGAATATCTACGTGTTTTGTATTTAAAGTCTTTCTGTAAAGTGATGATATGAGAATACTTTTCTCTACAAATAAACCTTGACCAAATATTAAAAATCACATAGTATTCGCAGCCCAATAAGATCTCCTCTGTATAGCTAACCAACACTGGTTTTTACAAATGGTTGATTACCTACTGATGATGATAACCTGTCTCATGAGACAATGGCGTTCTGCATCTAGTCTGGTGCACTGCATATAAAGTCGAAGCTAGAGTTGCCTCATCAGATGCAGGCATGGACGGGTGATAAGGAGACCTAGGTTTGTCCAGTTACCAGGGTCCCCCACTCGGTGTTGCAGACTAAGTTTGACGGAAAGGCAAGCCAATATGGTTGGAGTCAGCATAGCTACAGAAGGAGGAAGGTATTGCAGTGCTTTTTGTCAGTGGAACTATTTGCCCACGGCTGGTGAAAATTTGAAAATGCCTACTGGACAATGGTGTTTAAGGTCTCTCTGTAAAGTGATGATATGAGAATACTTTTCTCTACAAATAAACCTTGACCAAATATTCAAAATCACATAGTATTCGCAGCCCAATAAGATCTCCTCTGTATAGCTAACCAACACGGGTTTTTACAAAGAATGATGCACTTTCTTCAAGTAACGTGAAGCTCGATACTCCACCAGACTAGATGGATTCTTGTCCCATAATCCGGTAAAACCAAGAGACCAAAAGAAAGATGTGCTGTAACATATTTAAATAATCAATTGAGGAGAGGAAAATTATGTTCTCAACTTCTTTTTTAACTCAATGTTTTGTAAGAAGAACGTTAATAGAATATTCGAATATCTATGTTTCTCAAGTGTAAGCCCCAGGAAGGGGACCTCTTGATTTCTTTAACTGAAAAAAAAAGAAAGAAAAAAAAAGAAAGAGATCGTCCAATCAGGAAAGATGGCGATCAGTGATTACTCGCTAATGTAAACAATTCTAATTTTATTTATTTTAGAACGAATTATTTCACAATCAAGTTATACCATCCTATCGATGAAAATGGTACATTCTTAAATACATTTCCCAAAGCGACATTAGTTTTATTGATCGCAAGAATCAATAAGAAGATGGGGAATATCTATTGATTGCACAATTACATTATTAAAATGTTATTTGAAGAATATCTAGCTGCAAATGACAATTATTTTTATGGAAAAATAAAGAATATTCTTTTTAATTCACCCTGGCTGACATTTATTATTCAAAATTGTAGATTATTATGAATAGTAAGTGATACTGATTGCTGTAGCAAACTTTGTGGAATCTCCATGCGTCATACAAGTCATTGATACTAATTTATCAATATACTTGCAGGCCGCCTGCCGTTGTCAGGCCATAATTTTAATTTATACAGAAACTGAGACATGTGCATGCAAGTATTATGTTTTTTTTTCTAAACACTTCTTGTGAGTTAAAAAAAAAAATACGCAAGCTCAGATCAAAACCTAAAGACATTAAGTCAAGTACAATAACCATTAGGCCAGCTTGTCATTATCTTTAAACAAACGGATGAAAATCTGATGAACCCCAATTGTTTACTTTTGACCACTTAGCAACCTTTTTTGTCGGGATGAAAACTGATTAACAAGTTTTCCACATGTCTGAGTACCTTATATACCAAAATTTCAAGTCTGCAGATAAAAAATATGTTGAGTATATAGGTTGAGAAGTGTCCTCACACACATATTCTCACTTTCAAAGATGTACCTGGCGTTGTCCAGCATTAAACGTAACGTTAAATTCCTTAAAAAAAAGGGGGGAAAAAATAAAAATAAATTGAGACATGGTCCTGTGAGTATTATGTTTTTTTTGGTGCTAATGCACTTACTGATCCACGCTATTTTTTAAATCGTATTTCCAAGTTTAATTAAAGTTTTATGATATGTTTTTTTTTATTCAATTGTAAGGTTAAAGTACAGAATAGGTACAAAACACCCTCCCCTCCCCATGTTAAAAATGGCTTTTTAAATTATAACATTATTTCAGCCGAGATCAATAAGTGCAGGAGTACCATTTTTTTTTGTAAACATTCACTTCTTGTAAAAGAAAAAAAGTACTCAAGCTGAAACCGAAACCTTAAAGATAGTGATTCAAGTACGATAACCATTAGGCCAGCATGACACAATCTTTACAAAATGTTTTCAAACCTACTTATTCTTAACCTAATATAAACCATTCGTATATGGCCAGTTGCTTAACAGTTACAGATAAAAATCCCAACGACTTCCGCATACCAATTTTTTTCAATTTTGATCCCTTAGCAGCCCTTTTTTCCGGATGAAAACCAATTAAAGTTTTCCACATGTTTAAATAACCTATATACCAAATTTCAAGCCAGTAGATAAAAAAATTAGTTGAGTATATAGGTTGAGAAGTGTCCTCACACACTCAGATATGTAGATTTGGTCAATAAATGCTTCCTGAAGGAAGTTTTTAAAATTCAACAACAATATGGACGGCTTATGAAGTATTCTTCTTACACCTGTTAACCCCAAACAAGACATATTTTCATAAAAGCAAAAGGGGTTAATATGATAGAGGCCAGATTTATAGGGGGCATTGGGTGTGCAGCTATATGTTTGTTCACATTACATTTAAATTTCTGCATGTAGGCATGGTCAAGGAGAAGGGAAAGAATTCCAAAGGCAAATGATTCGATGAAAGAAGCCTTTAAAAGTAGATTTTCTGGCATCTCGAGACTTCTAGAGTGAAGAGGCTGGATTTTGCTGCTAAACTGGTTTGATCGGATGTACTTACATTGAGTGAGTACAAGTGCAGCACTTTCATCCAAAGTTTTTTTTTTTTTTTTTTTTACAAAGGAGTAACCACTTATCAAGGTCAGGAGGCCAATCGAGGACAAGGGTTAATGAGTGCACGATAGTCAATATCATAGTAATTGTTAGTAGTGGAAATTTGGTAAATTGGATTACTTAAAGGGATGGCTCATCATGAACTTGTTTACATTGGACTTGAAGACGACCATATTGTAGTCATCTGGAAAGCAGGGAAACAGAAGACAATTCCACAATCGTGAAGTTCTAAGAAAGAAGTTTTGTTCGATCTACGGTTAGGTTTAGGCACAAATAAAGAGTGCGGAAAATTCTTGATAATGTAGTGTTCGTAAAATAAGCAGACGAGTGCAACACTGCGACATTGCAACAACACTTGCAGCTTAATAGCCAATGCACAATCTATTAGGTTGAAAATTCTGTGTTTTTGCGCCTCGTCTATGAAAGAGACTAGTGGTAGATGCATCAGCCCAGATGTGGCAACAATATTCCATGCATGAGTGAATGGTGGCTTTGTCGAGACACAGGATATTGTCGGGTGTGAGAAGCTTTGGTACTTGTTTAGAATTACACTTTGTTAAAAAAAAAAAAAAAAAAAAAAAATACAGAAAAATTTTTGATGTGCAGATGCACTCATCACGGAACTAAATGCCATATTCCTAAAATTAAATTGATCAAGTATGATGTAGAAGTACGATGGTTGTGGCTCAAGTCTTCAGCTACTCTGCCTTGATATGATTATGCCAGGAAAACGAGTAAAGGTTGGGATTACTTTGTGGATTAATTCCCCCCTTTTTAGCAATGAATAGTTTGGCAAAACCAATGATGATCCTGCAACAAAATGAACGGCAGATACTTAAGTTTTCAGTATTGGCAAAAAACAACAGTTCGGACATGGTCAGTCTGCTAGAAACAAGATTTGATCAAGTCATTGTCGCAGACTTCTGAGAATTAACTCTCCATTCTTCAACTGAACAGATTATCTTATAACTTAAAATCAGTTGAACAGCAGTTGTATATTGATTGAAAACAATATTTGTACACCAAATTTTTGCAAATACATAAACATTCAATTTTTACTTTTTTTTATTTTTTAAAAATTAATTTTGCCGCAAAATGAGTTGTCTACTAAAAATGTGCCACGTAAAAAGTACATGCTCAAAACGCATTGAAAAATATTAGAAGAAAGACGGCAATGTTTCAAATTCGTAAAAAAAAAAAAAAATCCATCGCCATGCAAAAGAAGCAATAAATAAAAAGTAAATTCAAAACGAAAAAACGATTTTCGAAATATCAAAGGCCACAAGAGGACATTTTTTTTTTTCTTTTTGAGAGCCAAATTGAGCCTAAACCCAGAGAGAGAGAGTGAACATGCTCAATTTTATAATTCTGATCCCTAAGGACATTAGATCTGTTGCAAAGAAAGAATAAGTACATTACGAACTAAAGAAATGTTGTATCGTTTACGTGAAAGTTTTACTTGAAATTAAAAAAAAAATAAAACTTATTTTAAAAGTGAGAAGGCTTCTGTATTTTGTGCATAAATGACATAAGACATTTTGATGCATAATAAATAAATCAAATGTAGTTGAGGGTGATCCAAAGGCTCCTTCTTCATTGTTTACTACAGAGATTTAGGGGAGAGTGCCACTCCTTTCTTTGGATTACTCCACATACTCTTGATTCACCTTATGATGAGTTGTGTACTTAACAAGAAGGCATCAAGTACCATTTTTTTTGAGTCTGCCTTGATTGGGGATTGAACCCACTCTCCCAGCTTATTAACAAACGTTCTTACCATTATGCCAAATGGGTCAGTTTTGCTGAAGGTCAAAGGTCAAGTTACCGATTTTTACTTAGTACTTATTTTAGTGGAGATTACAGCTGACATTAATTTCTTATAGTTAAGTCAAATGAAATTCGTTAGGATTTTCTTCACTGAGTGACTTGACAAAACTCGATAAAATCTGTCGTAATAGTCCAGCTTTGTCCATTCAGCAGATAGAAAATAATGAATGCTACAAATCCTCTTGTGATTCTGACCGTTGACGGAGCTGGAATAATTTGAACCAAAAGTCGTTTTGTAGTTACCTGTACGCCTTCACCTCTTTTGCCATTTCCGTCACCTGTGCTGCCTTCATTGTTTCCAGCCATACCTTTGTCACGGCAAGTAGATATAAACCCGGTTGCATGTCCGTTGGGGACATGCCCATTCAGGCCACTGTTGATCTGGAAGCCATTGATAAGTGTCCCACTGGAAGTAAAGATCAAACTCCCTCCACCCTAGGAAAATAACACAAACAGTAAATTAGTTAAATGCCTTTTCTTTGTTTTTTTTTGTTTGTTTTTTTTAAATGCCTTCTCAACTGTTTAGCTTTTAAATAAAATTAATTTGAGCTTAAGAGAATTTATAAATAGCAATAGATGAGAAATGTCCAGCCTCTGCAGGAAGTTACTTGGCTAAAATCAATTAGGTGAACTTGTATTTATATTTGATAAAAATTTAAGATTACAATTTTATTTTATCAGCTCAGATCAATAAACATAGTAATAATCAAATTCCTACCTTTTTAAGAGAAGGAAAAAGAAATTAGCGAATAGAGCATCTTAAAGCTTTATTTTTTAATTTTTAAAATATTAAAAAAAGCCAAAAATGAAAACAAAAAATGAAATTTCTACGTTTTTGTTTAATTAAATGATCAATAAATATTTCATTTGAATAATTTTAGTTTATATTAATACATTGAACAATAATCATTGAGAAAAAAATTAAAAGAAAAACAATACATTAAAATTATTTAAAAATAATTTTTTTTTTTTTTTTTTTTTTTTTTTGAAGCAGTTTGGTTTATAATAATGATAATAAAGAAATGATGTCTTTCTCCTAAGTACAAAGTAATTGATTTAAGGGGATAAAAAGATATGTTATAATCATAATGCTATTTCAAACAAATGCAATCAACAGTGATTTAAAAAAAAGTTCAATATTTGATTAAAAAAAAAAAAATTTCTAAATTAAATTTGAGTATGTGGATTGATTTGTCATATGAACTGTTCTTCAATTTTTTTTTGAAAGGCAATCCTTTGTTTATTTACAAACCACATAATTTTTAAATGACCTAACGCTAAACTAATTGGCATCGCCTAATGCTAAACTAATTGGCATCGCCTGGGACCCTAAGTTCTGTAAATCACATAGATTATGAAAAAAAAAAAAAAAAAAAAAAAAAAAATACAATCTGCATAATATTATAATTTGAAATGTTAAGATTATTTTTGGAAAATCAAAATTAAGATAATCATGTTTGGGTTCAAACTTATAACTTTTGTTTCAAAGTACGGCATGCTAACCGATTCAACTACTAAATTAATTCTATCTCTCTCTCTCAGATTTAAAATCAGAACAGACGGCATTCTTTTTGTCATCCCCTCCTCCCTTTTTTTTTTTAAATTTCCCATTAGCAACGAAAGAAAGCAATAAAGACGAATTGACCTCTCTTCTTCCGCTTTCTTTTTAGTCAACTAAAAGAAATGAAAGACACGAGAAAAAAAGTGAATTCCTTTTTTTCACTTGTGACAATCGAAAAGATTATTATTAAATTAGTACCTGGTGATTTCGGTAGTGGCATTAGAATTAGTGATTGGACGATTCCAATATTTTTCCTGATGCTGACATAATTATCGATTCTGTTCTAAAATTCAATTCTTTTAAAATCTCTACGTATTTAGCTTTAATTTTTTTCTTTTTTAAAAATTTTTTCTTATAGCTGTAAAAGCACACACAATATGTGCATATATTTTTGCAAATTGTACGGTGAATATATAGAATTATATTTTACTGGTAGTTTAAAATCAATATTTTATCATTAATATCAGAAAAAAAAAAAAAAAAATGAAAAGAATCGCTTTTGGCATCTGAGAATAGGCATAGACTTTTCTGGCTATTCATCCCAACACTAATTCGAAAGCATGAACTCCTCTGCCCTCCTTTATTTATAAAAAAAAAAAAAAAAAAAAAAAATTATTAATCAGGATTAAATATAAAAATTGGTGAAATCGATTAAAAATAATTTTTTTGTAACACTGACCAATATTTGCCTTAACTGACTGATGAAACTGTTTTTTTTTTTTGTTTTATGTAAAAAAATCTATAATTGACAAAAAAGGTGTGTGTGACTAACTTTACTTTATGCACGAGTTCAATGTGGCCAATGTCATGTTTTTTGAATGACATGACAGCATTTATTAATTAAACATTTTTTTTTATAATATATTTATTTTTATTTATTTATTTTTATTGCATTTTCACCCCAAACAAGGCACAGTGCTATTTTGATATAGGGGGGCTACTATCTGGGACATAATTTGCAGGGATACTATGTAGGGAGTTGAGCAGCAAGATCTGTTTACATTACACTTGAACTTCTGCATGTCAGTACAGTCAAGGAAGTAGAATCCTTGAAGAGGATTCCAAAGTCTAGCAATCCTAGGGAAGAAACTATTAGAGTAGAAGGCTTTCTTATATCTTGGGATTTCTGTGTAGGGGTGGGATTTTGCTGCATGTCAGGTTTGTCGGTAGTATTTACGTTGATGGGGTACAAGTGCTTGTAGTTCGTTGGAGCACCAATCATTAAAATACTTATAAAATAGGCAGAGGGATGCAATATTTTGTCAATGGGACAGAGGTTGAAGCCTAGCTGACAGTCCGGGACCTATTAGGTTGGCGACTCTTTTGAACCCTCTCTAAGAGTGAGACTAGTAGCAGATACACCTGCCCAAATGTGGCAACAATACTCTATGCTTGAGAGTATCCTGTACCTCCATAAGGCCACCATTCACTCATGTATAAATAACTTTCTAGCACAGTAGAGAGAGCCCACCTTCTTTGCAGCAGCCTTTGCAATGTCCTCAATGTATCGGTTCTAACTCATAATATTAATAAAAATGTCTTTGTTATTCTGATAAAAAGTGTAAAGAATCACAGATTATAATAATGCCGAAAGATGAAAGTCTAAAGGAAGGAAAATATAATATTTTTGATTAATACTGACTTCAGAGAAATACTTTATATAAAAAAATGCCGCTCGCTAATGTTTTTAAACAGTTTATTATTGAATAAGACTGATATATAATTCTTTTATTTTGAAAAAATAAATAAAGAAAAATAAACAAAGTTAAAATAATTTGAATTGGACATGTTAAATGGTGAAAAATATCTCTTCAGATTAAAAAAAACAAAAAACATGGCCAATTAAAGCAGTAGATAATTAGTTTGTTTTATGCCACAAGGGAAATAACCCATGTTCCTTAACTTTTTGATTAAATTTTTATCAGGAAGAAAAGTTGATTTTTAAGAAAAAAAAGTAATAGTTTGAATGTTAATCAAATCCGAATATCGAAATGCGGTGTGACTTCAAACACACTGAACATTTTAATAGATATTAAGTAAAACATCTTATATATATATATATATATAGAGGCAAAAGCGGGTTACTATATTTTAGAATTTTTTTAGAATTTTTTTTATACACTCCCGGAATTATAATATCTACGATTTGCGAAGGGATGTCGTGTCTACATTTATTTTGATCGACTTTTATAAAATTCATGCTATTCCTTCCTCTTGCGTGTTTGTTCGGCTTTTTCATATAAAAGCGAAACTAAATTAAAAGCAAAAGCAGCTTTGCAGCCTTTCGTGCCGAGACGTCCGGAAAGCAATTAACTTTGATCAGTGTGGGGCAAACCCCTCATATCAGACAATTGCTATTCATTTGGACACTCCCTTTTGTGGGGAGTTGGTTTTCCCCAACATCGTGGGGGGGAAACAAATAAATGAAATGGCGGAAAGCTGAACTGGCCTCCAGCCAATGTTCATTTCTGCAACTCAACTTTTTGATTGACATTGCTAAATAATCAACGCTTTTCACTATCCTATGGCCTCGTAGGTAAAATCTCATGTTTTCTTTCACTTTCTTTTCCGCCTGCAGGTTCGTCACGGGTTCGAAACACTTTTTTTTTTCTTTTACATCTTTAAACACCCGGGCAAATGCCGGGTATCCCCGCTAGTCTTATATATTAAATAAAGTGAGATTGTATCCCATTTGGTTGTCCCATATATTTTCATAAGCAAAAGCTACATAAAAAATATCTAATATCTTTTTTTTTCATTTCCAATCAATTTTTTTTTTTTTAATCTTTTATATTTAATCTGACCAACAGATTTTCTTTTTGGTTCATAATCTCAAAGATAATTGGAGGAGTCAGTCACAAATCCTCTAACCACTACTCAAATCACTGGGTTCAAATATTTTGTAAATATTGATTAAATCAGCAATGAATGAAGATGAAATGACATTTTGGATCAAATACTAAATATGATGACGCGTGTATGAAACGATTTTTATATTACAATGGTTGTGAATTTTGATAATTTTTTTTTTTTAATCTTGGCTCAAGTGGACGGGGTTGGAAGGCAGTGGAAGGATCAAGAAAAGATTGCCGATTGCAAAAAAGCACCTGGGGAAGGCCAACAGCAAAAAAACAAAAAAAAAAACTGACAAGCAAAAGAAATGACTCATGCAAGTTGTGTGATGAAAATCTTGTGAGGACGATGATGAAATCACTCGTACACACGTTTACATTTATTCATCTAATTTATAAAACTCACTATGTCCGTCTGTTTCCATATTTTCAAAATCTATTTCTTCTGAAACTATAAGTCACAAAGCAGTACTAGGGGCCTCAAATGATTTGATTTTTTATGGGTCTTTAGTCGGTTAAAATAGTTTTTAACGGGTCAAAAATTAGTCAAAATTAAAAAAAAAATCGTTATACATTTTGTACATTCATCTTAGTTTATTTTTACTTCAGTTCGTATGAATGTCACGCTGGTACAATGGTAACGTCACGAGATTTGAATGCTATGGTTTTGCTTTCGGTTTTGATTCTAGCTGATGGCACCCGAATACATTTTTCTTTTTAACTTTTGAAATCACGACTCTATAACAATATATATGGAATCTGAACGAATTAAAATATCATATTTAAGCGTATTTTAAGACTGGGCAAAGCCCCCCCTTCCTCCAGTTTGGCATATCTCATCAGCTTCCCAGATTTTTGCTGAGATCTGACTGCACACCACATTCCTAGATATTTGAAGTCCTGAACAAGTTCGATTGGTATATTATCTAAGGGGACTAGAGCCGTGGCTGTTAAAGGGTTCACCTGCATGTATTTTGTTGTTAGAAACAATTTGATAGGTTGAGTATGTCTTTTCTACATGAATAAGAAAATCCTATTTTTCTGTTGAGACAAACTTAAACAGCATAAACCAATAAAATATCTCAATGTTTTGTATTTTGGTTATGTAGTTAAACTCAAATGTTTAAGCCCAATGAATATCAAACGATGTTAGTTTCCTAAGGTGTAATCCCAGAGAAATTATAAACTTAAATAATTTCCAATGAAACAAAATGGAGGTGGACATGTTAAAGTTTAAAAATCTTCTTACTAATTAAAAATCTTTTTAAATAAAGTATTTAAAAAGATTTTTTAAATAAACATGTGTAATAAGGTTAGTGAACCAAACTTAATTTTTTAATGATTTTTGTTTTAATCTCATGCATAAAAAATTTTTAATCAATATTATGAAGAAAATTGTTCAATGTTTCTTTGAAAAAAACTATTTTTTTTTTTAAATGGAAATAGCTCCAGGCAAGGCATAAAGCCACTTAGTGTAAGGAGCTAAAAAAGAAAAACACTTTAAAGTAAAAAAAAAAAACTAGCCAACAATAAATACTATATGGATAGATTCCAACACAGAAAGCAGCAATTTTCCCTACTTTGTCAGAAACATTGCTCATGGAATGTGAGGATTAAAGGACAAAAATAAGGGAAGCAAAAGTTATGAGGCTTTCAAAAGTATATCCAAGGCGCACTTCCTGTTCTATTCAAATAGGAAAATACACAGAAAAGATGTATGTTTCAATATGTAAAAGATTACTATATTTCAATGCCGTTATTTGATACGTTTTTTTTTTTTTTTTTTCCATTTTCACCCCAAATAAGGCACAATGCCACTTTGATGTAGGGTGCTACTATCGGGGACATAAGTTGCAGGGATATTATGAAAGGAGATAAGCAACAAGATGTCTGTTCACATTACATTTGAACTTCTGCATGTCAGTACAGTTGGGAAAGCAGAATCCCGGAATGGAGTTCCAAAGTCTAGCAGTTCTGGGGAAGAAACTATTGGAGTAGAAGGCTTTTTTACATCTAGGGATCTCAACTGTGAAGGGGTGGGATCTTGCTGCTTGTCAGGTTTGTCGGGGAGTATTTACATCGAGGGGGTGCAAGTGCTTGTAGTTCATTCGAGCATCCACTATTAAAATACTTGTAGAACAGGCAGAGGGATGCTACATTTCGTTGATGGGACAGAGGTTGAAGCTTAGATGACAGTTCAGGACCTATCAGGTTGGCGACTCTCTTTCGAACCCTGTCCAGGAGTGAGAAACTAGTAGCAGATGCACCAACCCAAATGTGACAAAAATACTCCATACATGGGCGAATGGCAGCCTTATAGAGGTACAGGATACTTTCAGGCGTAAGTAGTTTTCTAGCATGTTAGAGAGAGCCCACCTTCCCTAATGCCTATTTACTACTTTAAATCATTGAAACGAAACTGATTGATGAGAAGATAAAATTAATGCTATTTGCAACCTCAAACTTAAGTGCGTTATTTTTCTCAATGTTGCAAAGTGTGCTGAATGCACGCATGTTCAGTTTCATGTCGATACACTTTGTTTAAACAAGATTTCATTAAAACATTTGTAATATCATACATAATGATACATTTTTAATGACACTTTTTATTTTTTTTAAGCTACAATTTTATTTGGGAAATTTCAGAAATTGTAGCATCCTCCCGTACCCCTGGCCTCCATCCAGGGAAATCATTAACAAAATGTACAATCCTCTCTGTAATCCAACTATATTTGGTACAAATAAAATTCACTCTGATTGACTTGTCCATCAAGTTTCGGTTGTAAATACTCAACAGTTTTTCTTTTATTGCCGTTCAATGAAATTACGAATAACACTGACACTCTTGGCACTGCTACCGATTTTAGTTGCAATGGCTCTCTGCGGTTCAGAAACAATCTCGGTATGTTTTGATGGATAACCCCACAAATAAAAATCTGCCTACTGCTAAGACAATCACTAAAGTGTTCATGCATATCATTGAATAGCAATAAAAGACTGTTGGGTATTTATGATTGGGCCTTGGTGGACTTCTGCCAAATATGGTTGGATTGAAGAAAGAATCACATATTTTGTTAATGATTCCATAGGTGGCATTTTTTTCAGGAAATAAGATTTTTATGTGTTGATTTACCCATGGCCAACAGGTGACGACCATTAGGAGTAAAGTGTGGTATCTGTTCTAATACTACACTTTATCTTTTGTGTTCTTGGTCATTGAAGGAAAAAATGCTTCTAGACCAAGGTAAATTTTATTTAGCACAATCCAGAGTGCTCCTCTTTGGAGAGCTGACTTTTTTTGAGCATTTTTCAAATAAGGTGCTTCTTCATCATAAGAGCAAAACTCAAAAGTTTAATTTCAAGTAAAAATCAATAGTATCTACTTAATTGTTATGTTGCAATTATGAACATATCCAAAAATTACAAAAAACAATAAGTCAATTATTAATGAAAATAGTTTTCAAAGACAATTAGTGAAAATTGAGTATTGCTAAAAAAGAAAAATAAACAAGAGTTCAAATCGCAACAAGGGAGATAATTCACGTTAGGGTTTGTGTTCCTTGAATAGAAGCGCTAGTTGAGTTTGAATAAATACATATTAGATACGTTTGAAGCCAAAACAACGCATTCTTACAAAATAAACAGGGAGGTAATTACTTTGGGAAAACTTTGAAAAACTTGGCCAATTTAGCAAAACTCAATTTTCGCTTTTTTCGAAAACTGTTAATTAATTTTCTACCTCATTTTTTTCGTAATTTTTGGATATGTTAATTACTGTGACATGACAATTGAGTAGATACCGAAAACGAGCTAAGTATGAACAGAATAAAAACACTTGTTGGTTTTTGATGCGAATGAAAAGATGATGCTTGTTTTGTCTAAAGATGAAGTTTCAGATGATGCAAACTGGCAGAATCATGCCATTCCAGTGCAAAATTGCCCGTGTATTGTGCAAAAGCAAATGTTAGTAAACAACAGACACTTGAAGAACAAAAAAAAACAAAAGAAAAACTTTCTATTGCATAATAAACACCAAAATGTCTTACCTTGGAGTCTGATTGCTCATTTTCTGGAAGATGAGTCAACATTGGTGTATATGAATCCAGCTCATCAATTCGAGAAGTCAATTCTGTGGCGTCAACATTGTGTACGTGACCATTGCTGCTTAGGTGTCCAGTAAGTGAGGGGAGATTTTGCGATATGCAAATCCTAACAAATATAATACAAAAAGATACCAGTCGAACATTAATGTATTGAGTAGATAAAAACACACACACACACACACCAACTCCTAATTAAATACCGCCCTGTGCTACACCTGACCAGACCAAACCTGCAATGGTATACATTCACATTAAACTCTCGGTCACATTTTCAGAGTTCTGTATTGGCTATTGTGATGTTTTTAAGTTTTATGCATTCCCTAATTAGCAACGTAGCCTCTGTCTATTGCTAACAGTTTTATGACTATCTATATCTATATAAAAGTGTGTCTGTGTGTCTGTCTTTCTGTGTACATTTCCCTACACAATAACTCTGTCAATTTTTAGTCTACAGACTCGAAATTTGATATACAGGTTACTAAGATTTTGGAAAATCGATGTGACCGGTTTTTGGTCAGAAATTTGGCGATTAAGGGGTCAAAGTTCAACGATTTGACCTTTTAGAACTCTACCAAACTCCTCCGCCAATTTTGGTATAAATAATTGAAATTTAAGACATAGGTGCCTTAGACATGGATCTAACTTAATAACTTGATTTGAACCCAAAACAATAAATGTTAAGGAGTCATAATAGGAGTCAAAGTTAAAAAAAAGTTTGACCTCTGCGATCTCTACCAAATTACTCAGACAGTTTCTGGTCTAAACATTTGAAATTTTACATAAAGAGTATTCAGAGATAGGGTAAGCTTTTCAATCGGTTTGGGTTGAAAATTTGAGCTAACAATATATAAATGTATGTATGTATGTTTGCATGTCTGCCTAAAACTTTTGACAGGGGTGACGGATTTTCACAAGATCAGTATCGTTTTGAAGCTCGACCCTTCAGATGACAAATACCGAAAAATTGGCTAAAAACGTTAATTTCTTCACCCTCAACTGGGCACTTTTCAACAGAGAGGGGGTTGTTTTTTCACCAATATTTTCGAAAGTCATCCCCTCTTTTCGATTGTCTAGCCTTAATTAAAACCTACATCACTTCCGGTTTGGCGGGGTGGTCGTAACAGCAAAGATGTCACGTTTTTTTTTCCCGTTCTTTTCCTCCTTCACAGTATGGGTTCGAGCTTGCCTTCCTACTACTTTTTTTTTTTTTTTGCTCAACATACACCTCCAAGCACCCGGGCAACAATGCTAGTCTATATATATATAAAAGCGAAAATGTATGTGTGTGTGTGTATGTATGTATGTATGTATGTATGTATGTATGTTTGTGTGTCTGCTAAAAACTTTCGACAGACAGAACAAAAATTCACAAATTTGGTCTCATATGAAAGCCCCATCCTTCTCCCGACAAATACCGAAAAATTGGCCAAAAACGTTAATTTTTTCATCTTGAAATCAGCACTTTTTTACAGGAGGAGGGGGGGTCAGCAAAAACCTTCCTCTCATGACAAAGTCGCTTGTACGCATGCGTCATATGACGTCATAACCTGATTTAGTTTAAAGATTTAAAATAAATGACCTAATTTTGTGTAAATCGTGTTAGGTCAGTTGGTTAGAGTGCTGGGTCATTATCTAAAGGTTTTGGATTCGAATCGTGGTGTGAGATGTCTTTTCTTTTTTTCGATTTTTTAAATTTTAATATTGAAGCAAGGTTATTTAAGCACTTTTTCCACGTAACGTTTGTTTTTCTGTTTTTTTTTTTTTTTTACTTCGCTTATTCTTAGGTTTTCATTAACACCCCCCAGTGACCACCACACACACCCAAAAACACCCGGGCAACGCGGGATACCCACCGATTTTTTTAAATTTTAATATTTAAGCCATTTTTCACATGTTTTTTTTTTTTTGGGGGTTTTTATTTTCCAGATTTTTTAAAGAAGTTTTAACGCTCGTTTTTCTGTTTTCTTTTTTGTTTTTGTTTTTCCGATTTTTACATTTACCATCGTTCGTTTGCCTTACGTTAGTTTTTTTTGTTTTTTTTATTTTAAAAAATATTTACTTTGCTTATTCTTATGTTTTAATTACACCCCGCCCACCACCCGGGTACTCCCCCCGCTTTATTGTTCAGATTTTTTAAAGAAGTTTTAACGTTCGATTTTCTGTTTTCTTTTTTGTTTTTTTAGTTTATTTTTTTTTACTTCGTTTATTCTTATGTTTTGATTAACACCCCCCACCCCCACCCGAGCACACACACCTCCAAACACTCGGGCAACGCCGGGTACCCCCCACCCCCTCGCTAGTCTATCTATATACATATAAAAGCGAAAATGTATGTTCACTTTTTGTGTATGTCCAAGAAAGGCTTTTTTCAGAGAAGCGGTCGGTTGCCTAACAACTTTTTAAAACTTTTTATATCATTTAACAATGGAGCTAGCCTGTCTATTTAATTTGCTCGACTTCGGGAAGATAAATATTCAACAGTTTTCACTCGCCACATGTAGGTTAGGCCTTTTCCTATAATGTTTCCCCCTACCCCCAACATCTTGGGGGGGGGGAAGCATTCCCGCACTAAATGAAATGCTACCCCGCAGTCAAAAGTTGACCTCATTAAGTCATTAAAACGTGCACCTGATAATTTAAGTAATTCAATAAATTCAAACGTGTTTCCGTTAATCATTGCGGCACCACGAGATGCTAACGTCGCACGTTTTTTTTTTTTTTTAACACTTTAATTTACAACTTTGCCTCAAGGGTTTGGGTTCGATCCTCATACTTACCTACCAAAACATTTTTTTTTTTATTTTAACCCCCCCACCCCAGTTTTGATTTACCCAAAACCACACACACCTCCAAACACCTTGGCAACGCCGGGTACCCCCCCCCCCCCGCTAGTATATATATAAAAGCCAAAATGTGTGTGTGTATTTTTGTATGTCATGCAAAAACTTTGTATCATCTGAAAGAGCGATGTCTCGGTCGAATAATATGTGAGAATTAGAAAAAAAACGGTCAATTATTTTGTATGGAAATATTTAAACCAAAGGAAGGTCGGAAAAATCCTTTTGAAACGACTTCGAAAACTGTAGAGGCACAGTCAAGCATTATTTTTTGAATTCATTTAAGAAACAGAATTTCCAATGTTATTTCGCTCTCAGCCTCGTGGGGCAGTAGATTAGGGTTGCATCGTAAGCCATAATTTTCACGTTCAAGAACATGTAACGATGGCCTTTTTTCTTTTTTAAACAGGATTGTTTTGTAATTTTAACTAACAATTTCCTTATTTCGATTTTTTTATCACAGGTTTTAAAAGAACGTTTTAACATTTTATCAGGGTTAAAAGATTTTTGCCATAACATTTTTCTAAGGTTACGCAATGTAATTTGTTTTGTTTTTTAGGTAATCATTTTTATAAGTTATTTCGCTTAAAAAAAATTCTACTTTTTTATAACTGAATTACTTTCAATTTGTTTTCATTGCTACATCTTTCTAGACTGAGTTCGCTTAAATTGGTTTTCACATACTTCTTTTTTCTGCCCGATTACATTTTCCTGTTTTTATCCGTTCTTTTATTTTCGAGCTAGCAGCTGTGTTCAAACCCAACTTCATCTCCACCCGAGCAATGCTGGGTACCCAGGCTAGTCTATTATATAAAAGGGAAAATGTATGTTTGTGCATGTGTGTATGTGCCTCTTGTTTGTATGTCTGCCAAAAACTTTGGACAAACGCATCGGACCGTCACAAAATTGGTATTGTTAAAAAGATCAATCTCTTGGCTGAAAAATATCTAAATATTGGCCAAAAAGATTAATTCTGTGCTGGTCAACTAAGCCGTTTTTTTGCAAGTCATATGCCTACCAATCTCAACATATGTTTACAAAATGTTATTTTGAAGGCTTGTGACGTCATAAGTCACCGTGGCCGAGACAGCAAGTTAGCTTTTTTCACCTCATTTTCCTCATTTGTGTTACAGGTTCGAGCCTACCTGCCTAAATATAAATTTATAACATGTATCTAAAAGAAAGCATTTAATTTTCATTATATATTTTACTTGATGTGTTGCTGGCAAATAAGTATTTAATAAGGCTGTTTGCAATGCAGAAAAAAATGAATGACGATGGAAGAGATGAACAAATCAAATAATTGAAGACACTATATTATTATTATGCGAGAGTTTTTTCTTTATTAAAATTTACTCTTAAATAAAATTTACTTTTTCAGTAGATGTTTCATTTATTATTAACTAGCGAAGGGTACCCGGCGTTGCCCGGGTGTTTGGAGGTGTGTGTGGAAACTCCGGGGGTGGGGGTGAGGTTTAAAAAAAAAAAAAAACTGTTTTGGTAGGTAAGTATGAGGATCGAACCCGAATCGTTGAGGCCAAGTTGTAAATTAAAGTGTGACACACAAACACACACGTATATATCAATGCACAAACATGTATGCGCACCAGAAGAATATTTGTCTCATATAAATTCAAACTTCTGCGGAAAATTTCCAATCTGACTGTATTTTAGTTTCTGTAAATTCTCAAGCGAGAAAGCAAAAGACAAAAACTGATTCCTTACCTGTGACGGATATAAACGAAGACGATGCAAATGATCATGAATAAAATTCCAAGAAGGATGCCGACAATGATTCCAGTTTGAGTGGAAACAATCGGGCTTTGATTAGGAGCTGAAAGTCAAAAACAACTCAACTTTATAAATTCACAAAATGCATTCAACAAGGATTATATAGCTATGACGTAGGATCAAATGATCAGCCATTTTTTTTCAGAAAAAATTAAGTTTTAGTTTCATTCGAATGAATAAAAAAAAAATGTCAATGTAATTGAAATATTTACTTTCTTTTTACTAAGGAGTCCCTGCCTGTTAAGGCCCCAAAACCACTCGAGGACACAGGTTAGTAGTTTCAAGGTCATACAGATTTTCAATGTCCATTTTCAAGGACTTTTCAAAGTTTTTCAAGACCTTCTCCAGCAAAATTCAAGTTTTCAAAACAAAATTTAATAAATAAACAATGATATAATAAACCAAAAAACTTAATAATGGACAACAGGAAAAGTCATTTTCATTTACATACAAAACAATATGTCTGTCGACAATCATATTTACATTCCCTGAACCACTTATATTTGGCCAACCAAGCGTGATTAAATGTTATTGGCCCCATTGTAAAATTTTGAAGTTACGGTACTGTGTATGTAAGAGTTATATCCCCTTTTCACAGAACTACCCCGATTTTATATGGAAAAGATCAGATAGTTTTGTGATTAAGGGAAGTAACTCATGTGTTCTGCAATCCTGAACATGTGCAATTTTTTGAGATGAGGATCAATCACTCATATTATTTTAATAGTTGTAACTACTGTTCTCATCATTATTTTCACTGATGCAAACCCTGATCTTCAAATGCATCTTTTCAAACTCTGAAATGTATACCAAATTTCAAATGGAACCTATTTTTTAATCCATCACAGTAGATTGTTTTTGTTCCAGCAACCATGATGTAGTAAGCAATTTTTAGTTCTAGTGAACCTTCAATCTACAGAAGACTATATCAGTCAACATTGATTTGTACTCCGTACTGTTATTGTGCCCCAGAGTCCATAAATGCACCTGAAGAAGGTTGGAGGTTATATTAGCCGGCACATTGAAAAAGTAACATTCACGATTAAAATAGTAGCCTAACTAATCCAAACAAGTTCTAATTAAAATTTACGACAGAAGTTGATGCTTGTAGATGATTAAACCAAACAAACTTTAAAAATAATCTTCAATAAATATGGGCAAAATATATATTAAAAAAAACAAAACAAATAAAAGTTAAGCATTTAACATTAAAAAAAAAACATTTTCAAATTTAATGCATTAGCTGCCATTAATAGACGCAAAAAAAAAAATAATAATCGCCATTTTTCAATGGTTACTTGAAATTAAACCATTTTGCTACTTTATTAGTCTTTATTCATGTCTATTCATTGACAAATTTTCAACAAAATTTATTTATGCAGCATTGAATTATCACGTTTCGTTTTCAGACATTATTCTATATCTAAAAGTTTCCCTTAATTCGGCAGCTAATAGATTAAACAAATATTTATAAAAAATTTTGTAAGAAAAAATGTTTGAAGAATACGATATATATTAAGAAAATATGTTTGAAGAATACGATATATATTAAGAAAAAATGTTTGAAGAATATGATATATATTAAGAAAAAATGTTTGAAGAATACGATATATATTAAGAAAAAATGTTCGAAGAATACGATATATATTAAGAAAATATGTTTGAAGAATACGATATATATTAAGAAAAAATGTTTGAAGAATATGATATATATTAAGAAAAAATGTTTGAAGAATACGATATATATTAAGAAAAAATGTTCGAAGAATACGATATATATTAAGAAAATATGTTTGAAGAATACGATATATATTAAGAAAAAATGTTTGAAGAATATGATATATATTAAGAAAAAATGTTTGAAGAATACGATATATATTAAGAAAAAATGTTCGAAGAATACGATATATATTAAGAAAATATGTTCGAAGAATACGATATATATTAAGAAAATATGTTTGAAGAATACGATATATATTAAGAAAATATGTTCGAAGAATACGATATATATTAAGAAAAAATGTTTGAAGAATACGATATATATTAAGAAAATATGTTTGAAGAATATGATATATATTAAGAAAAAATGTTTGAAGAATACGATATATATTAAGAAAAAATGTTCGAAGAATACGATATATATTAAGAAAATATGTTTGAAGAATACGATATATATTAAGAAAAAATGTTTGAAGAATATGATATATATTAAGAAAAAATGTTTGAAGAATACGATATATATTAAGAAAAAATGTTCGAAGAATACGATATATATTAAGAAAATATGTTTGAAGAATACGATATATATTAAAAAAATGTTTGAAGAATACGATATATATTAAGAAAAAATGTTTGAAGAATACGATATATATTAAGAAAATATGTTTGAAGAATATGACATATACTAAAAAAAATGTTCGTAGAATACGATATATATTAAGAAAAAATGTTTGAAGAATACGATATATATTAAGAAAAAATGTTCGAAGAATACGATATATATTAAGAAAATATGTTTGAAGAATACGATATATATTAAGAAAATATGTTCGAAGAATACGATATATATTAAGAAAAAATGTTTGAAGAATACGATATATATTAAGAAAATATGTTTGAAGAATATGATATATATTAAGAAAAAATGTTTGAAGAATACGATATATATTAAGAAAAAATGTTTGAAGAATATGATATATATTAAGAAAAAATGTTTGAAGAATACGATATATATTAAGAAAAAATGTTCGAAGAATACGATATATATTAAGAAAATATGTTTGAAGAATACGATATATATTAAGAAAAAATGTTTGAAGAATATGATATATATTAAGAAAAAATGTTTGAAGAATACGATATATATTAAGAAAAAATGTTCGAAGAATACGATATATATTAAGAAAATATGTTTGAAGAATACGATATATATTAAGAAAAAATGTTTGAAGAATATGATATATATTAAGAAAAAATGTTTGAAGAATACGATATATATTAAGAAAAAATGTTCGAAGAATACGATATATATTAAGAAAATATGTTCGAAGAATACGATATATATTAAGAAAAAATGTTCGAAGAATACGATATATATTAAGAAAAAATGTTTGAAGAATACGATATATATTAAGAAAAAATGTTCGAAGAATACGATATATATTAAGAAAAAATGTTTGAAGAATACGATATATATTAAGAAAAAATGTTCGAAGAATACGATATATATTAAGAAAATATGTTTGAAGAATACGATATATATTAAGAAAATATGTTCGAAGAATACGATATATATTAAGAAAAAATGTTTGAAGAATACGATATATATTAAGAAAATATGTTTGAAGAATATGATATATATTAAGAAAATATGTTCGAAGAATACGATATATATTAAGAAAATATGTTCGAAGAATACGATATATATTAAGAAAATATGTTCAAAGAATACGATATATATTAAGAAAAAATGTTTGAAGAATACGATATATATTAAGAAAAAATGTTTGAAGAATATGATATATATTAAAAAAATGTTTGAAGAATACGATATATATTAAGAAAAAATGTTTGAAGAATACGATATATATTAAGAAAATATGTTCAAAGAATACGATATATATTAAGAAAAAATGTTTGAAGAATACGATATATATTAAGAAAAAATGTTTGAAGAATATGATATATATTAAAAAAATGTTTGAAGAATACGATATATATTAAGAAAAAATGTTTGAAGAATACGATATATATTAAAAAAATGTTTGAAGAATACGATATATATTAAGAAAATATGTTTGAAGAATACGATATATATTAAGAAAATATGTTTGAAGAATACGATATATATTAAGAAAATATGTTTGAAGAATACGATATATATTAAGAAAATATGTTCGAAGAATACGATATATATTAAAAAAATGTTTGAAGAATACGATATATATTAAGAAAATATGTTTGAAGAATATGATATATATTAAAAAAATGTTTGAAGAATACGATATATATTAAGAAAAAATGTTTGAAGAATACGATATATATTAAAAAAATGTTTGAAGAATACGATATATATTAAGAAAATATGTTTGAAGAATACGATATATATTAAGAAAATATGTTTGAAGAATACGATATATATTAAGAAAATATGTTTGAAGAATACGATATATATTAAGAAAATATGTTCGAAGAATACGATATATATTAAAAAAATGTTTGAAGAATACGATATATATTAAGAAAATATGTTTTAAGAATACGATATATATTAAAAAAATGTTTGAAGAATACGATATATATTAAGAAAAAATGTTTGAAGAATACGATATATATTAAGAAAATATGTTTGAAGAATACGATATATATTAAAAAAATGTTTGAAGAATACGATATATATTAAGAAAAAATGTTTGAAGAATACGATATATATTAAGAAAATATGTTTGAAGAATATGACATATACTAAAAAAAATGTTCGTAGAATACGATATATATTAAGAAAAAATGTTTGAAGAATATGATATATATTAAAAAAATGTTCGTAGAATACGATCTATATTAAGAAAAAATGTTTGAAGAATACGATATATATTAAGAAAAAATGTTTGAAGAATACGATATATATTAAGAAAAAATGTTTGAAGAATACGATATATATTAAGAAAAAATGTTTGAAGAATACGATATATATTAAGAAAAAATGCTTGAAGAATACGATATATATTAAGAAAAAATGTTTGAAGAATACGATATATATTAAGAAAAAATGTTTGAAGAATACGATATATATTAAGAAAAAATGTTTGAAGAATACGATATATATTAAGAAAAAATGTTTGAAGAATATCATATATATTAAAAATACGTTTGAAGAATACGATATATATTAAAAAATGTTTGAAGAATACGATATATATTAAAAAAATGTTTGAAGAATACGATATATATTAAGAAAATATGTTTAAAGAATACGATATATATTAAAAAAATGTTTGAAGAATATGATATATATTAAAAAAATGTTTGAAGAATACGATATATATTAAGAAAATATGTTTGATCTACAAATTTGTGTGAAGGATTGAATGTAACTTACAACTGATGCTGGATGGAAGAGTAGTTGAAGCAGTTTGGAAAGGACTGTTGGTGATGTCGAGTACTAATAGCTTGGAACTAGGACCTTTACCAGCACTGGTGTTGGCCCAAAGTTTAGCATAGTAAATTTGGCTTTTGAGGTTCTCAATAGTGATTGAAGTTGCAGAACCTACAAAACAGACATTACATTAAAGCCATCTGAGATAAACAAAAAACAAAATAGAAAAAAAATAAATAAAATGAAAGCCATCAAAAACAAAATAAAAATGACATTCTTTATTTTATCTCCCTCCTTTGATCTAAATCAGGGTTTCCGAAACTTCAAAACACCATGAAGCCATTTTTTTTAGTTTTGATTAATCACAAATTGCTGTATTTTTTTGTTAATTTATTAATTTATTTTTTTTTACTTTTTCATGAACCATCCTAAAACTCTTTACACCTGCAGTTATGTATCATATCTTTTTTCAGTAAAATAAAAAAGATCAATAATTAAATGTCTGCAACCATTCAATTTTTCCATATAAAGCATTTGGTCCTCTTTAAAAAAGGACTTCCGGAGCTCCTCAGCCTCACTCATCAGGTCTCCGTAGTGTACACTTTAGGAAACCCTGATCTAGATAACCATCAGGGCGCCAAAGATTATCTGGTAACCAGCTTTCTCCAACCTTCTTGATTTTTCGTCTGTCTGAGCATGCTATTCAGCATTAACCCTGTCCCTTCTCGGATATTAGCCTCTCATCTTTCTTTCTTTGTCCCATCTTTTTGGGTTTTTTTCTTGCAGGACGGTCTTTGTGAGACCTGATTATCGTGTGACATGGCCGTAACATTTCATTTGAGAATTTACTGACCACAACACTGGTCAGCAAATCCTCATATGACTCGACTGCTTGTTGTAGTCTCTGTTTCAACGTCACAATCAAGTCTACATAATAAAAAGATATATATTCTGTGGCCATCTCCATATTTCTGTATTAGTATTGTAATGAGTAATGTGACCCCCCCCCTTTTTTTTTTTTTTTTTTTTTTTTTACTCATGTTCACCCCTAGCAAGGCATATAGCCACTTGGACGTAAGGGACTACTATTTGGGACCATGCCTAGGAAAGATCAACAAGATGTTAGCTTATGTTATATTTAAACTTCTGCATATCAGTACAGTTAGAGAAGTAGGAAGGGAATTCCAAAATCTAGCTGTTCGAGGGAAGAAACTATTAGAGTAGAAACCTTTCTGGCATTTAGGCACATCAACGGAGTCTCACACCGCTAATATCTGCAACAGAGATGAAACTTTCAGGTCATGAGTGCATAAGTTCAGTCATCATAACAATACAATTTGCAATCCTCTCAGAGTTACTTTATTAATATTACAAGTCATTTTGCTATCTACTTTATATATGTGCTTGTGGTTGGTCTGTGCAGAAACGTTTGTAAATTAGAAACACTTTAAAGACTCGTACATTAAAACAATACTAGAGAATGGTTGAATGAACTTAGATTGGTTAGTTTGTTTTGCTTTACGGTATCTCAACCTGTAACAGTGTGTATGGCAAAATAAGCAGCAACCATAGGATAGCTGACTAATGAAAATATTAGCAGCAGCAGCCATCTTAGCACATATGCGAATTAAGTAAGTGTGCACGTGCTGATGTCATGGGAAAGAGGAGAGAAAAAGGCAGAAAAAAGGACAACATGTGGTTGAGCATAAGGAGGAGAAGCAAAGTGTATGCTGAGGAAGATGAACGTGTGAAAATGAATGCTGGTGTGAGGTGGTGGGGAAAGAAACTTTTAAAAAGCACATGTTATATAGCAGAACATTGTAAAACGTGTGTGTGAAAAGACTTGAAAGATAATGAAATGCATTATTGTTGGAAAAACCACAAATAAACGCATTTCATTTGCACTAAAAAAAATAAAATAAAATAAAAAAATATGCAGAATTTGATTTTCATTTCTTCTCATTTTTTGCTTGTTTGCAACATGAGTCAGAGTGGTTGAAATGTAACAACACGGTTAAAGTGTAACACCCATATTACAAACCGTTTCTAAGTTATTTAATGCCAAATTCAGTAATTTTGGAAAACGCTTTTATTCTTCAAGTTCTTTAAATCTCTAAATATTTATGCATAGTGTATTGGTTTGGTTGCTTTAAAGAGGACAACTGTTGTCTTTGATTTTGAAGAACATGATTGAGTTTTGCAAAGGGAAAAGAAAAAAAAACAATAGCATCAACGTTTGGTGCATTTTAGGTCTGGAAGACGGTATCTTCAGACAGCCTGGTCTGGTAGCATTAGAAATGCAAAAAGAGGGAATGAGAAAAATCTACAGAAGAGAGAGAGAGAGAGAGAGAGATGGTGAACTTGTTCAGTTAATTATAAATTATGGTTAATTAGAACAATTAAAACAAATTTTTTTCAGACATAACTCAATATAAAAACTAATGTCAACTCATGTATTTTGTGCTATTAAATTATATATATAAAAAAATTTGGAGAAACAAACTTTGATTAACTCATTTTGTATAATAATAGATTAGCACTATTTGAATTATGAGAAATAAGCACATTTCTCAGTGTTTTTTTCATTTTTTTTTGTTCATTTGAAAAAAATCTTTTGATTTAAAAGTTAACCCCAAGATAGTGGTAGAAAACCCCCCCGTTTATATAAACACATAAAAACAAAACACACACAGTGCCTCTCAGCTAAACAAAAACTTATTCAATCTTTAAGAGAAATGTGAAAGAAGATTCTTATAAAAGAAGCAATTTACCATTCTGAATAAAATGTGTCCAGGTCGAACAAGGAGATTCCTTATCTGAACTGTACAAAATGGTGTAGGACTGGATGATTCCATTCGATGGAGCTGGGGATGACCAGGTCAATTCAACTTTGCCACTGCCAACAAGCAACCAATTTATAGAAGTAGGGATAGAAGGAACTAAAAGAAAAAGAAAGTTATAAGTGTTGACATTTAATAGAGTAATAGTCATTTACAAAAAAAAAAATATATATATATATTTTAGATATCACTAATATTTTTATTTAAAGCTGTAAAAATTTAAAATAAAAAATTCAAATTAGCTCACAGATTAAAAAAAAAGTTCATGCAGAATAATAAAACCAAACATGTTAGGTAAATTTTATACATTTTCATATCATTTTACTGATTTTATATACATATATATATATATATATATATATATATAAACTGTGCACTTTGCTTGCATCTTATCTTCAATGATCAGGCGATTCCATCTTTTAAAAAAAGGGATGACAGGTGAATTTATATGCATATGGACATGCTCAAAGGCTAAGGAATGAAGGTGGAGAGTTGTATGCTTTGATTTTGATTCTAGCTGATGGCATCCAAGTTTATATATATATATGTTTTGATATTTGGTTTAATATAATAATCATTAGAGAATTGTCTATAATAATATGTAATCTGCATGAATTAAAATATCATTTAAGCATATCTTATGACAGGGCAACATCAGGCGGCCTGCTAGTATACATGTAAACATTTTAAAGTACATTTTAGATGAATCAAGAGTGGTCATTGTTGGGGCATCGTCTTCACTGCTGAGTGTAGGTTTGACATTGTATGAGCGTAAAACATCAATCCTGACCTGACTCTGGATGCATCAGGCTGCCTGTATAAAAGCTATGTACTTTGTACAGATATTTAAAAAAAAAAAAAAAAAAGTTTTTTTTTTTTTTCAAGTGACAAATTCCAGCTATTCATATAAACACACATCTGTCGGCACCGACACATCAGAATAGTCTTTTCTCACCTTGCTATTATGTAATGCTTTCCTTCATTTTGTCTTGTTCCTTGGATGATAATTGGATTTGTTGGTGTTTATTACGAATTACATTTATTTAAAAAAAAAAATTAAAAAAAAATATGGAAAAATCTTTATAATAGATGTGCTCATCACAGAACAAAGATGTCATATTCCAAAAATTATGTAAATTGATCAAGTCTCCCTCCTGGACATGGTTCAAAAGAGAGTCGCTAACCTGATAGGTCCTGAACTGTCATCTAAGCTTCAACCACTGTCCCATCGACAAAATTTTGCATCTATCTATCTGTTTTACAAGTATTTTAATGGTGAATGCTCTGATGAACTACAAACCCCTGTATTCCCTTGACGTAAATTACCCCCCGACAAACAGCAAAGTCCCACCCCTACACAATAGAGATTCCTAGTTCTAAGAAAGCCTTCTACTCTAATTAGTTTCTTCCTCAGAACTTCTAGACTTTGGAATTCCCTTCCAGGTTCCTGCTTACTCAACTGTACTGACATGCAGAAGTTCAATTGTAATGTGAACAGACATCTTGCTGCTCAACTCCCTACATAGTATCCTTGCAACTGATGTCCCTGATAGTAGCCCCCTACATCAAAGTGGCGGTGTGCCTTGTGTGGGTTGAAAATGTAAAAAAAATTTAAAAAAGTAGAATCGTTAAAAATCGTAAATTTTTATTTTAAAAAGAAATTTTTAAATTAAAAAAAAAATCAAAATTTACGATTTTTAACGATTTGTACACCAAATGTATCCACTATAATGCTGAATTTGATCTTGGTAGTTAGAATTGAGTTGTCTTCCCCTTACTCATACATCATGTTTGATCAAATCACTATGTCTCGCTTCGTCATAAAATGTGATTTTATAAGTTAAAAAAAAAACAAAAAAAAAAAAACTACTTGGTCAATTTATGACTTTTGGAATATAACATGTTTTGTTTTGTAATGAGTATATACATCATAAAGATTTTTCTGTATTTTTTTTTTTTTTTTTTTAAATAAAATTCTTATTAAGATTTGTCTTTTCATCATCTTTCAAAGGACGATTTGATTATAGCAGCTTTGATTATCTGTGATCGCTTCTGATTCATCCAGAAATGTGTAAAGGCTATTTTGTTTCGAAATTGTTATTACTTATAAAATGATATAATCTTGTATTTAATACTTGTTTATATAATGTGTGTGTGTGTGTGTGTAAAAAGTATGTTTAAAAGATAAATTTCACACACAATATATATAAGTAAAAAAAAAAAAACAACTAAAAAAAATAGAATACTAATAATCAAAGGAGAAAAAAAAAAAATCAACATGTTTTTATGCCGATTTCAATTTTATTTACAAAATTTTGTTACAAAAATTACTTATTGAACCAAAAAAACTTCTCTACCACCTGATGTAGCATTTCTCCTGCTTTTTTTTTTCTCCTTCACTTGCAAGTACGATCCTACACACAACTACTCAGCACCGTCCAATCCTCTTTAATTACACATCCAATGTCTGGCTAAACTTAACACCTCCCACTATTTGTTGCTTTAGCCACCCCTGCATTTCGAACATTCTTTCTCCCACCACTTCAACTTTATATCTGTACAATGATTTTCTTGACAAAGTTTCATTAATGAAATGAAATATGTATGATTATATGTGTATTCTTTTGTGCGTGCATATATATATTTACTTGGGAGTCATCATCTGTCAAGGCTCGAAAGCCACTCGAAGATAAGGGTTAATGAATGTAAGGTGGTAGTTTAGTAATCGTTAATGGTTTAAATTGAGAAGAATTTGATTATTTATGGGGATGGCTCAACAAGAACTTGTTTACATTGGATTTGAAGGATACAGTGTTGTATTCAACTGGGAAGCAAGATAACAAAACAATGTTCCACAGGCAGGCAGTTCAGAGAAAGAAGCTTTGTTCATGGAATCTGTATTTACATTTAGGCACAGATAGAGAGTGGGAGAAATCGTTTATAGTGGTTGTAGCTAGTTGTGTTTTTTTTTTTTTGTGAAAGTTTGGCAAGGGGAAATCATAGCTTGGAGGTCAGTCGAGTACTTGCCATGAAAATAACAATAAAGCAGAGGAAAAGAGGTTACAGGGAAGAGAAAAGGGCATCACCTACTAGGTTTTGAACTCTATCAAGGCTGGATAGAGCACACAGAGCATCTCCTGCATAGATGTGGCAACAGTACTCCATTTTAGGGCGTATATATATATATATATATATATATATATATAAAATTCTTCCAGGCTTCTAAAAGCTGATGAACTTAACAAGGGTATTGATAGTGCTCAATAAAAAGACCAAGATCTGAATAATTATTTATAATTCATAATTATATATATATATTTTTTATTTTAGGTAAACAAATTATGTGGTCATGACAATAACAAAGCCACTGTTTTGATCCAAAAATGACCATCAGGTGACTTAAACATCAGATTTCATGAAAGTATGATCTTAAAAAAAAAAAAAGAAAAAAAAAAAAAGAAATAAAACAACAAAAATAGATCATGTTTCCATGAAATTGGAAGTTTAGGTTGCCTGATAAAACAGTAGCTTTGATATTGTCGTGACCATGTAATTTGTTTACCTAAAATTAAATAAAAGCATATATATATATATATATATATATATAATTATGATGATAAATAATTTTTTTTTTATACTTGCAGACACTAATGTTTCATGCTTTTGCAATCATCAGTGCGGGAAATGGCGATTGCCGCTGGTCAAAGCATTCAAATCCTGCCACAAAGACTGACTCCATTAGCAAGGAATGTTACCCTAGGTCACTATGTATATTTTTATATATATAGTGTGATTGGCAGATATTCCATTGAATTTAATAGATATTTGCTCTAGTAATGATTATTTTAAAATTTGTATTATTTGCACCAATGTTCTCATCTTGCGTGTTATTTGCACAACTTTTTGGTCTATGGAAACGGAAGGTTCAATCCTCAGTGCAGGTGACCCAAAAGTACAATTGCAAATTACTTAAAACTTCTACTCAGTCATGGCTGATGGAATGAGAGCATGCTACCCCTGTGGATTCTGTTCGAATTTCTGTGCAGATTCCGTGAGTTTGACAAGATACATCTGAAAGAAGTTGCACCAACCGAAAGATTGTACAAAGAACACTCAAGATGAGAACAGTAGTCCAAGGAATCCAAATAAAAATAATCCATCCTCATCTCAAAAATTCAGAATCGTAATTTTTTTAAAACTTCTAATTTCCACAAGCCTGGTAATGTATACTGAATAAGATTTTGGGTGCTTCTTAAGAGTTCGACCTATTTTCAAAACAAAAATACAGAAAAATCTTTAAACAAACTTTATGATGTACATACCAGAAACTGAACAAAAAAAATCATGTAAATTGATGTAGTTTTTGTTAACAAAGAAAATTTAATTTTATGATGAAGTGAGATATATTTTAATCTGTCATATTTAATAAATAAGAGAAAACTCAATTTGAACTATCGAGATTAAAATTAGCCTTTGAATTTTCTTCTAAAAAATTGCTAAAAATTATTAAAAAAAACAAACTAATTTTTATATAAAAAAGAACTAATTACTCAATTTACATGATTTTTGGAATATGACATCTTTTTTTCTATGACGATTACACACAAAGATTTTTCTGCAATTTAGTTTTCTTAAAATTAATTTAATTCTAAATAAGCACCATTTTTTGTGTGAAAATCTGTCAGAATTTTAAAAACAATGATCAACAAACAAAATGTTTTTTACATATTCAATAAAAATATGTGCGTATACACGCAAACACATTTGTGTGTTAAAAAAACAACGCTGATAACCTATATCTATTAAGTTATCTTTTCAAATAACCTTTCAACTGACATATCAACATTTGTCTAGCCAATGTTCATTTCATTGTACTGTTATTGACAGCATAATGATGTACATCACTGCAATTTATTAAAAAAAATACATAACATGACCCGATGAAATATCCTTACCAATCACAATTTTTTTTTTAATAATCAAGGAAAATTAAAAATAATCAAGGGAAATAACTCTTAATTTAATTAAAGTCAAAGGAAATATTTCCCTTGCAACTAAAATTTACAGTTAAAAAAATAAGAAATAAAAATTAGAAATTAAAATGACTTCACTGTGTCTCAATTAGTAATGCTTGATTATATTTATTTTTACATTTCGATTGTTTTATATTAAACTTTCATCAAATAAACTATTTTTTCATCCCTTTTAATTAAGTTTTATTTTTAAAATTTTATTTAAACATTGACCTTTTTTATTTTGCTCTGGAAAAAATTAATGTTTAAGTTTTTGATATACTTTTAAGAAGTAAAAACTTCTATGTTTTGTTTACAATTTATTTCATTCAGTAGAATTTCACTGTTTTGTAATTTAGAATTTACGGCATACTTATATTTGTTTTGTACAATTTTTTGTGCAGTTCCTTTTAATTGGCAGGTATACCCGTTCAAATCAATTATTATTATTATTTTTTTTACACAGTGATCACCACTTATCAAGGCCCGGAAGTCACTCAGGGATAAGGGTTATTGCAAGTACATTACGTTAGTGTTTTTTTTCTTTTTTGATGACATTTTTGGTGTACTATTTTATTTACTCAGTATTAAAAAAAAAACACTATTTTCTATATTATATATAAGAAGTTCACTTTAAAAGTGTTTCTATAAATATACTAGCAGGGAGACCTGATATTATCCGGGATTGATCAACGGATGTTCCAACCTTGCAATACTTTTATTGTCATTGAAATTGATGAAATCGCCCATTTTTCAACAAAATTGATTGATTGCCTATTCTAGTCAGAGACCCACCATGGTGCATCGGGAGGAAGCTTCACATGCCTCTCTGCAATGACTTAGTCCATGATACATTGTAGTCTACATTGTTGATTTTATAAAATTATTTTTATATTGCGACTTAAAGTTTAAAATATAAAAGTCAAATATCATGGTTTAATTGTACTCTAAACAGAAACATTCATTTCATGTCTTATCAAAGAACCTACTATTTAGTTTATATGCTGGGTCCTTCTGCTTGTGCGGTGATAACACTTCCAAATACATTTGTGATGTTAGGCTGTATAAGAGTGTTAACATTTGTCATAATCGAAATGTTCCTTCTTTAATTTCCTTTTTTTTCAATTATTGATTTTCGATACTTGCTGGAGACATTCCAATATAAAACCTATCGAAGAACATTCCCAGACATGTAAAGTACATTGTGTAAAAAAAAAAAAAAAAAAAAAAAAATCAACCTAGCCATTTCAGAATCTATAGGGAACAAATTCACATACATATAAAGTGCCTTTTCTATATCTATAAATATATTTTGCTATTATTAAGAATGCAGTTATAAATTGTGATATTCTCCCAATATTTTGTCTTTATCATACACAATCATAATTTTTTAATAACACAAAGTAAAAAATACAAATAGAACATGTAACTAAAAGATGGATAGAATTTTAATTCAATCGATTAAAAAATACATGCTTCAAGGTAAGCCATCAATTCTGTGAAAGTTACATCGCCTTTTTCAAAAGTCAGCGCTGGTTGATTTCCAATTGGAAACAGAATATTTATTAAAAAAAAATAGAGAAAAAACAAAAGTCATTAATAATTCTGTGAATGAGAAGTGAAAATCAGAAAAAAAACAAAAAAAAACAGTCAACTTGGATGAAGAATTGAAAATGTGACTACAAGAGAAGAAAATTCTTTATAATTTTCTTAAACAAAATGAAATGAAAACAACGCAATAAATTTGGGATGTTTTATTTGATAAACAAAACAAAAAACAATAACTAAAAGCATTCAGATTTAGGAAAGAAAAAAAATGATAAAACTGGAGCTGTGCACCCTTTGCTAATTCACTGAGGTGGAGGAGGAGGGGGGCTTCTATTTTATGCAATTACACGCAAACAACCTGAAAAAGTAGGTTTTAATATTCTGAAATTGTTATTTGACCTGGAAATAAACCTTAAATGCAAAAAAGATGGCCAACTCTGAAAGATTGGTTCTGTTTTGTTCATTTCTTTTTACTGACTCGTTCAGGTTATTCACATGTAAATGACAAAAAACAGAATTTTTTTTCCAGAAAAAAAAAAAGCAAATTAGCATAGGGTGCAGGACTAATAATACCGAAAAACAAATCGATAATTTGTGGCATGGCCTCTTTTAGTCGACGAAGAAAATTTGGTGCCAATCTAACTACTTGAGAAAAAAAAAAGGAAAAACGGATAATATATTTAAAATTTTTTCCAAACATTATCTTCTACTATTAAATTTCTAGTTGAGAATTAAATTTTTGTATGTGTAAATAATTCATTTTTTTTTTTTTCATATTTTGTTTTAGTAATCCTCTTGACATCAGCAGGCAAAAATCTAAAAAATTGACTCCAAATTTTAGGTAAATGTTTGAATCATATTGACTTGAGGTTTCATTTACCAAAAGCCTCACAAATGTTGCATGATGGTTCATTTACCAAAGTCAATGGACACTCTAAATATAGTAAATAAAGTTCTCATTTTATGTATTTTTAAGTCTTTAATTGTAGGACAAGATTTCTTCAGAATGGAAACAATTTAATTTCAATACTGAGGCATGAATATATATGACGTATAATACATGAGTTGGTTTGAGAAGTCTATGAAACAGATGCATCCATTCCAGATGCTCAAGTCTGGGGACAACTCTAATAAGACAAATGCTCATTTTGTATGTTTCATTTGGCATCCATTTTCCCAGGACATGAAACTGAAGTTAGATTAAGCAAGAGAGAGATTGGAGAATGTTTCCAATTTTAAATATCCTGCAGATGTTCTAGACAGTTCTAAAAGTTGTGAATGTGAACTTGATAGCGGAAGTGCTTTACCAGAAGCAGATAAAATGTCAGATCAAATAATGGATGTATCAGATCTGTATTTCTGCAGGTGTCCCGAGATATGGACTATTGATTCCTTCTGCATAGCTTATCCGAAACAAACTGACAGATATATGATTACAAAAATAAATCCGTCAATAGAAGAATTATGTGTGTGTGGAGGGGGAGGGCTGATGTGGAGGAGATTATCCGATTATTAAATTGGTTCAGTTGTGTGAAACGAACGTCTTTAAAAGATCTAAGGTAATTCATTTAAACAGAGATAGTTGACTCACAAAAAGTGGGTAGATCTTGGAGGAATCAGAAACAGTTGTGACTGATGAATCAAGATGCCAGTGATAGAGAATTATAGAGAACAAAGTCTGTATCAAGAGAAAAAAGACTTAAAAATGAAAAGACAAGAGTCGAGAAGAAGAACTGATAAATAGACATTTTTTTTTTAATCTTTTGATTATATATATATATATATATATATATTTTTTTTTTTTTGATTATTTATATATTGCAACTAAAACATTTTGAATGCTATCTTTCTCCTCATCTTCCCATTTGGTTTAATGTCTATTTTACATGCTAGCATGTGTTGGACTGCTTTTAGAAATTGACTTTCAAACTAATCTCTGACCAGGTCTTAATTTATCCCTTCTTTTCTCAAGTCAATTCTTATCACTTTCTACCAAGTTGCCTCAACTTTTCTACATCTATAAACCTAAGTCTTTTTGTCCAATAATTAACAACTGAAACCTCAGAAAGAGCCTACGTTTTAACACCGCAAGAAAATTATACTAAAAAAACTAATTGAACCTGTATAAAATCATATATAAAGCGTTTTCATTTATCTAAGTTTCAAAACAATAATTTTCTACAGTTCAGTTATTGCGGAGGATTCAATTTTTTGAAGGCATTTTCCAAATGACACTTAATGCCAAATGTGGGTATCTTCTTGCTTATCTTAGCACAGTAGTCTTGTAGCCAGGCACAGTAATAGTCACACGAGTGTTCGTTTCTCTTTTCTGAAATAAAAGAAATAAAATGATTATATGTGTATATATATTTATATTATATATGCATATATTTATATTGTATACGTATGTATATTTATATTGTATAAGTATATATTTTTTATAATTTATATAAAAAAAAATTAAGTGTTGAATTTTCATTGAAAAAAAAAATCTAAATTTTTTAAATTAATTCTTTTTAGCTTTAAAAGGTCAAGAAAGAATTTATTAAAAAAAATTGTTTTAAATTCGCCGTTATTTGTTTAATTTTATTGTATAAGAAATTGTATCCATAAAAATGTGATATAATTCATGCAAAAGTTTAAAAAAAAAAAAAAAAAATGATTACCTATTCAATAAAATCATTAAATTTCCAATAAATAAATAATAAAAATACTCTTAAATATGATATTTTAATTTGCACAAATTTTGTATATATTATTATAGAGTCATGATCTTAAAAGTAAAAAAAAAAAAAAAAGTATTTGGGTGCCATCAGCTAGAATCGAAACTGAAACTAGCATTCAAAACTAATGATGTTACTACTGCACCAACGTGACACGCATACAAACAAATTAAAAATAAACTATGACGAATGTACAAAATGTATTACGATTTTTTTCAATTTTTACCCATTTTTGACACCCTAAAAACTATTTTAACTAGCTAAAGATCCATAAAGGAACAGTTTGTAAAAAATCCAATCATTTAAGGCTCCTAGCGCCACTCTGCAACTTTTAGATTCGGAGGAAATAGAGTTTGAAAATATGGAGACAGACATATAGACAGACATTTATATATTATAGAAAACAGGATAAAGAACATAAAATAAATATACTTGGACGACACAATGTACACAAGTCATAGCAGACCCAAAAGACTGTGTAACACAATTGCCGAAGAACATCAATGTCTTGCGCTGTCAGTGTGCCACTAACTATTAATTGAAATGTGTTGACTACGCTCAACTGCCAAAATCCATCTTGATTTATTATATATAATGTAATGCTATCACATTCATTGCATAATAACTAAAGACCCCTACTTACGGGTTTTGGGGAGTGTGAAGCCACCCTTTCATTGCCATTGCTCCCAGGTCCACTCTGACCCGGAGTGGTAGTACCTGTTAGGGTCCCAACTATGGGTTAAATAGAAACCGACTTGAAAAAAAAAAATAAATAAATTAAAAAAAAAAAATATTCTATTAAAAATTTTTTCTTCAAAATAACTGGATTTGGCATTAAACAACCTGAAAAGGGTTGATATGCTAAATCAAAAACAACCAACCACGATTTAAAAAATTAACCTGAAGGCATGTACGCCTTTACACACAAAATGTATAATATAATATGTGCACAAAAGCATAATGTGCACAAAATGCACAGTATGTGCACAAAAAACATAATATGTGCACAGAATGCATATGTGTACAAAATTACAATATGTACATAAAATTACAACATGTGCGCAAAATACAAAATATGTGCACAAAATGCACGATATGTGCACAAAATGCACGATATGTGCACAAAATGCACGATATGTGCACAAAATGCACACTATGTGCACAAAATGCACGCTATGTGCACAAAATGCATGCTATGTGCACAAAATGCACAATGTGTGCACAAAATGCACGATATGTGCACAAAATGCACAATGCGTGCACAAAATGTACAATATGTGCACAAATGACCAATATGTGCACAAAATGCATGATATGTGCACAAAATGCACAAAATGTACAATATGTGCGCAAAATGCACAATATGTGCGCAAAATGCACAATATGTGCGCAAAATGCACGATATGTGCACAAAATGCATATCTAAAAAACTAGAGAGGATTAAATAAAAACGGATTTCAAATCTGAATTCAACATAAATTAGGTTATTTTTGTGCCTTTGTTTCTTTGTTAACCAGTGTTATTAATAGAATTGTGACAACAGAGTATTCTTCTCATTGTTTTAACTCAAGTATACAGTAGCGTCCAAAACTAAGGCACAAAATTTTAAAACCTAATATTGTTTTTCTCGATTTTGTCCCTTACTTTTGGACGTTCCTATTTGGAAAATAATTGTTATCATTCTTTTTCTACCCTTTGCAAATGATTCAAATTTCAGTATGCTATCATGGATGATAAAAACTATCAGTTGTCAATTTTTCAGCTTTTCACAGTTGGTATTTCTAACAAATATTAGGTTTTAAAATTTTGTTCCATTAGTTTTGGATGCTACTGTATATCCGACACAGTAAGACACAGCTAATCAACCGAGAACCACATGAGTCTATATAAAAACACATAAGATATTAACGGATATATACTCAGAAGTCAAAACAATGAAAAGAATATGCTGTTGTCACAGCCCTAGTTATTAATATGATCATAAGGAATAATGCTATTCTAATTAACCAGTATAACTTTTCTTTTCACCATAAAAATAATTGCCAACTAAATATTTTTTTTTTTACATGGAAGTCACCACTTATTACGGCCCGGAGGCCACTCTGGGATAAGGGTTATTGCATGTACAATAATCAATGAGATAGTATCGTAGTAATCGTTAGTAATGGAGATTTGATAGAGTGTCTTACTTAAGGGGGGGGGTTATCAGGAACTTGTTTCTCACTTGTTAAATTTATTAATTTAAAATTTTATTGTTTTAGTTGATGTGATGACGTAATTAAATTTTGGAATTTTTTTTACCAGAACATCATATTTTATTTTTTTTTTTTACCAGAACATCATATTAATCACTACTTGCCATCTTTGCTGATCAGATGATCTCATTTTTTAAACGTGTGAACGTACAAACATTAAATGCCTTAGCAAATCATTATACAGATAATCCTCGTTAAAATTTCTGATATAATGAAATTTTGTAAACTCTGTTATTATTCAGAATTACACTTCACCCATTATGACTTGGTTGAACTAATTCGTTCAGTCGTAAATGAATACGACAGCATAAATAAAGTGGGAATTGATTCAAACATGCCTTGTATGCATTAGTTCAGTATTGGAGAAATGACAGATACCTCCACATTGTAACCGTCCATTGCTTACACTCAATATGCCGCCATTTAAAATTACAATATATTTTTAATCATCTAAATCACAATTCAAGTCATAAAATTAATAAATATTTTTTTTTAATCATCTACATCATAATTCAGGTCATAAAGGATTAAATTAAAAAAAATATATATAAATCTTTATGATGTATGTACCCATCACGAAATGTCATATTCCAAAAAATCATGTAAATTGATTACATAGTTTGTTTTATGTAACTAAGAAAATCAAATTTTATGATGAGCAAGATAGGAGTCGCCTTGCCATTTTAGAATGTGTTAAAATTCAAAGGGTGACAACTCAATCTGACTACCAACGTTTTGTTTGTAATCATATTAATTGCTACATATCATAAATTTTGATTTTCCGAGTTAAAAAAAAACAAAAACAAAAAAAAAACTACTGGATCAATTTACATGACATCTTGCTTCTGTGACAGGTATGTACACCATAAAGATTTTTCTGTATTTTTTTTTTTTTCTAATTAGGTCGAATTCTAAAGTACTGTTAACTCTACTGAAAGAGATTATTTTGGGTTTTGAATGATTCGTTATAGAAACATACAATAAATTGTGGTTGAATCGATCATTAAAAGTTGTAATGGGACGAATTCAATATTTTTCACAATTCCAATCCGATTACAAATTATTTTAAAACTTCTACATACAATTTAATTATAGAGTCGTTTTTTTTTTTTATTTTAGGATTATTGTAATGTTTTTGCAAACATAAAAGATACACTTGTGATTATTGTAATGTTTTTGCAAACATAAAAGATACACTTGTGATTATTGTAATGTTTTTGCAAACATAAAAGATACACTTGTGAGAAGGTGATCTATAGATTTTACTTTCACTGATAGTTTAAAATCAATAAATGTTTAGTTTTATTAATTTTTAAAAATCAATAAATATTTATTGTTTTATCAGAAATATTTTAAAATCAATAAATGTATCATCATTATTGTTTTTTTTTAATCAATAAATATTTAACATTTTATCATTAGTACCAACAGTGGAAAGTTAAAGCAGACAAACAAAAAAAAAAAAAAAAAATAAAAAAAAAAAAATTAAAAAGAAAAAATTAAGAAGATGGTTTTTGATATCGGAAAATAGTCAGAAATTTTCTAATTCTGATACCAAAATAAATTCTGATTTTTTTAATCCGTGCATCAAGCAGATACCATAATACTTAGTTCGCTACACCTTATCATAAAGATCCACACAAAATTTTAGCCAGATCGATGGAGTAGTTTTACTTGGATGATGGTTGAACATTGAGATTGACTTAAAATCAACTTGCAAAAATTGACTAAAAGCATTAAGAATTTGGCATTTACTAAACAGCATGGGACGTGGCGGTGATAAAGTGGTTATTAACATGAACTGACAACCTTGGTGTTCCAGGTTCGAATCCAGTTTGTTCCACAAAAATCACTTTCACTTAGGATGTTGGCAAAAACAAAACAATGGAAAAATTTAAATATGCAGAATATTTAGAGGGAAAACCTCAAACTACATCTGCAGATTCACCACAGCTCTCTATTATATCTGTATGAACGCTGCTTCATGCCACCATTGTGCATCTTTTTAAACTTGATGCCAAACAAGGGAAACAATGAGTAATTCATGGCTTTAACAAATCCATGTAGTAGTATTGTATGGGTTAGACTTCTATACTGGTATTTTTTAGCCAGTCTGAGAAATTGTTTTTAAATAGATGGGCTCCTTCCAGTCAGACCACTTAATCCTATACTGTCCAGTCATCTATGTTCTGGGGTGCGTCCTAGCACTTTGGGCAGATTGGGGAATCTATTTGTCTCAATCTGTGTTTATTTACTGCAGTCCTGCAGTGTCTTGTTCTGATCCGGTTTGCGGCTACCCACTGCTTCCTACTATTTGTAGCAAAACCTGAGAGGCACAAAGATGGATCTCCAACGATGCCTTTTCCTTTCGGAGTATTGTTTTTCCATTCCTCCTATGTCTTAACTGGGTCCAAAGTTTTGAATTGTAGAAGGGCTTTCGGGACTTGAGTCTAGAAATATTTGGGGCATCTTTTAAAATTTGTTGAATTGGCAAGTCCCTGGTGTCCTCCTCAACGTTTTTGAATTGCCTTTTCCCTTCTTATGTGGCGTGATGCAATTGTGCTTGCTACTGGTAGCCATTGTGTTGGGGTTGACTTCAGACATCCTGAGGTAATATGCATAGTTTCTCAGAGTGTTTTGTCAATTGATATGCACGAAGAATCACCACTTTGTAGTGTGTAGGCTTAAAAACTAAGAATGATACACCCAGGTGATCTGACGGAATTGAAAGATTTTCTGAATTTCCTCCTGATCAATTTTTACACCGCCACAATGGGAATGCAAATCCAACAAACTCCATTAAAGACATATACTCTCAATCTCCTATTCTCTAAAAGTGTTGATGTACAATAAGTTTTAAGCAAGAGTCTCATGATAGTTGAAGGTTCAATCCTCACTAAAGGCAATAATAACAAAAAATAACTAAATAATTAACATTTTACCCAATTATGAGCAATATCTTGCTCGTTATTTCTATGTTTAAGCTAATGTGTTTTTTTGTTTTCAAGCTTGGAAAGTAGTGAACAATTCATGATTTCTATCAGCTCCACTACAGATATATACATGGTACAACGGATAAAGGTGTTGATTAAGAATAAATTCCAAGTGAGTTTCCTGGATATTGAAGATTCAATCCTTACTTTGTTACATAATGAGGACAATTGTTTGAACGAAAAATTTGAGCTACACGTTAAGGGTCAGGTGACCCCCAGAACAGAAGTCACCAAAATCACGTGACTTCCGGATGGAGATTTTCTGTTGAAATTTCATGCAGAAAAGAGGTGTCCAGAGTGCCGTCGCAAATGGGAAAGGGGCAGAGAATAATGATTGTACCAGGTATGAAAGTCAGCATCATATTTGCCTAAGTCTTTTACAAGATTTTAGAAATTCAATGACTTCCGAACTAACCTATTTCTGGTCAGCCTTATCACTTCCTCCCATGTCTTTCTTTGCCTTCTTTATGAACTGAACCTGCTATCTCAGCTGTTCTATATCTAGCCCAAGAACTCTCATGCATTCTTTCAATGTGGCCATACGATTGAACAAGTAACTACAGGGTGGAAGGATAAAAGTGTCGCCCTAAAGAAAACAAAACTACAGCTTTATTTTAGAACTTTTATTGAAAACAATCAATTCAAGTAACTTGATTATGTAGTAGCGTTGGCATCTGTTCAATGTAGCCACCTTCAGCATCAATCACTGTCCTGATACGGGTCTGGAACTGAGAGCATGCCATGTTTTCCTTGGCCCTCTCCTGTGAACTGAACCTGCTACCTCAACTGTTCTACATCTACTAACCCAAGAACTCTCACTCATTCTTTTAATGTGGCCATACAATTGAACCAATAAGTAGATGCAACAGAAGAAACTATTGGTCTATTCTATTTCTTGGCCCCTAATATTTTTCTGTGAATGTTTTTTTTTTCGAGTTGGTTTTTAGCAAGTTCCTAATGGATATATATATTTTGAGTTTAACAATAGATATCAAACCAAAAAAAAAACGGTAAAGAAAAAATATATAAGAAATAAATGTTACCAAAGGCAAGACAAGTTACTTTTCTAACTAGCTGGATAAGTTGTTTGTATTTTAACATATTTTACAGTGTTTATTTGGTTGAAAACACTTTAGTGAAAACAAAAACAAAGATAGCGACACAATGATCTCACCATTGGACTCTTAATAATCGCTCAAAACTTGAAAATTAAAACAGAAATCCACCCAATAAATGTCATGGTGATATTTATTGGGTGGATTACTACTAGTATTTTTATTTTTGAGTTTTGAGCAATTTTTGGGACTCTAAAAAGCAAGATCATCATATCGGCATCTTTGTTTTCATTTTAACTCAAGTGCTCAGCACCTCTTGTGTTTCCAACTGAATAAACGCTTTAAAATATGTTAAAATATAAACAACTTATCTTGCCTTTGGTAACATTTGTTATATATTTGCTTCTTTAGCATTTTTTTCGGTCTGATGTTTATTGTAAGACAAACCCAATGTTTTGTTTTACACAGACCAGTAAGTGAAAGCGAAACAAATACATGTGATAACAAACCATAGAAATTCCACGGTAAATTAAATGTCTAAATTTGATCTAATTATCACATCTATAATAATTAGATAAAATTTACACATTTAATATGTGTGGCAGCAGGACTCAGCGCTGACCCACAAGTTCAAAGAGATCCAGGCTTGGCTTCAAAAGGAGTGCTACGACTTTGTTTGATCATACGTCGAGAACATCACCAACATGACCTCCTACAACACCAAAGCAAGCCTCATCGCTGCGATCTATCGAGTATTTGCCGAGCTCCTGCTAGCGCTTGTGGAAAAGGCATGCTTCCAGTTCAGTGATTGAGGCTGAAGGCAGCTGCATTGAATAGATGTCAGCTCTACTCCATAATCAAGTTACCTGAATTGATATTTTCAATAAAAGTTTTAAAATAAATCTGTAGCGTTGTTTTTTTTTTTTTTTTTAGGGCAACACTTATCGTTCCACCCTGTAGAAACGTTATCAAGTTTATTAAACAGTGAACTCCTACCATAGTAAACTTGAATAAAACTGTTACAAAGATGGCAGAGAATATCACCAGTGTTATCTGAATCACTGAATCTATCCCAGCATTGATCTGGAATAAGAAAGGGAAAAAAGTTTGTTTATTTGTTTTATGTCACTATTATTTCGTCAACCGAATGAAGAGAGAGAGAGAGAGAGATAAAGTCATACAAGTTTACAATGGATTTTTGGAACAAAAGCAAAGGTTAACATTAAAGTATGGTTTTAGTAAACAAAAATTATTATTCATGCATTTTAAGTTTATGCAAAAGGTTTCCAAGTGTAAAGATTTTCATTCTTGTTCCTTTGTAATATTTTTCAAAATCTTAACCCATTAGCGCCAATGGTTTAAATATCAGAATGATAATTATATTTCAGCGACATTTTTCTAAAATATTTATAATCAGAAACTAATGGTTTTCAAATATTACACTTAATGATTGATGTATATATGCAGACACTGATGTCTCCATTATTTTTTTTTGTGTGAAAATCTAGACTGGAAGAATACAATAAATTTCATCTGTTATTTAATAAATTTTTTTTTGAGGGGGGGGGGATAACTAGTCCTTATAACCAACTCACATTTATATATATATATATATATATATATATATATATATATATATATATATATATATATATATATTATTCACATTATTATTATATAACGGAATACTTAAACTATCCTATAAACCGAAGTAAATATTTGAAAGTGATTTTAGTATCAAATAATATTGTATTGACAAATAAGTATTGGTAATAAATCAAAGAAAAAAAAAAAAAAATGGACACTAATGGGTTAACGATCTGAATAAATTTTTTTAAGTTAGTATAGAAATTTAGTAAACTTGTTAATTTTCAAAATAAAACTGTATAAAAATTGTTAAGAGTATTTCATTTTTACTTAAAAATAAAAACATATACTGCCTTTTTCATTATTTTCTCCCTATACTGTTCAGATTTATCTTCCTCTGAGGTCATCAGATCTAAGCTTGTCTTTAGTGCCATCATAAAAGATAATTTTTTTAATACTTATTTTCTCTACAAGCATGTTGAGCACTACAATGTAGTCTCACATTAAGAAATTTAGATGATAAACTATTCGTGTTGTCAGTCCGACATCTTGACGACGTTAGTTTCTTTTTAGTTTTTTTTTGCAGGGAAGGTGTTGTTACCCTCCAAAATTTAGCACCTGGAATTCTCAAATGGCCACCCAGGCTCATTGTCATTTAACTTTAGTGATTCAACATGAAACGTCAAGTTTCTTTTCTAATTGTTTGGTAAAGGTCCAGTTGCTACATTTATATATCAGAACTGATATAACGATAGCTTTAAAGAAGCCAGGTTCGATTTTAATAGAAAGATTTGACTTAAAGATTGATTTCACTCGTGCTTTGCTGCCATAAACTACATGCAATTAATAAAATGTTATGTCAGCTGCATGTTTTTGCGTTCAATGCTGTAATTAGTAAATTATGTGATTAAAAATATCAACCTTTAAACTCGTCATGAAATCATAATTAAAGTTTTCTATTTAACATCTTAGTTCAGAAATTATTAAAATATACTCTTCGTCTGTTGATGACCGGCCACACCACGGAACCATCATGAATTGATTTTACAAGTACCTCTTCATCACCACTCTCCAGGGAAATGCCTTGAGCCTGCTCTTGGCCATCCAAGCCAGGATGACATCCAATTAAACTTCCTGATATTTCAGTTATTGTTCTCAAATCAATTGAGTAGTTTAAACTTTGTCGGTGGCGCTGTTCAAATAACTAGAATGACACTTTTCTTCAAAGATATTTTGGTTCATTTATGCTCCTAAATCAGAAACATTCATTTTCTAGCTCACCCCTATCACATACATAAAAGTTGAAAAGTACAATTGATCGATTTCTACAGAAACCAAAAAAGGTTCAGTCAAAATTAAATGAGAAATTTGACCAAAGCAGTTGAAGCCTTCATTTTAAATTTTAAAATTTAAATTCCAATTAAGTTTCCTACTGATATTAATTGAAATAAGAAATACATGAATAGCAATGAGTTAAATCTAAAAAAAAAAAAATGATAGTCATTGCTACTGATATAAGATGTTACAAAAATTAAAAAAGAAAAAAAGTCCTGTGATGATCACATCAGATTTAATGCTAGAAAAAAAAAAAAAAAAAAAAATGGTGGGGACCATGCAGCAACAATTTGTTAGAAGACAAGAATGGAGTCAGTATAAAGCGGGATTAAATGTGAGAATATTATTATGATTACAAGCATATTAAACAAAAAAAACACACCGATAAAAACTGTGATTATTTAATTAAAGCTGAACAACGTATCAGAATAAATACACATTCTGTCTAGGATTAAGGAGTTGCCCAAACCCAGCTATTTGATTACAAACAAATGTAGTGTTGTATGAATTATTTAATGTTTTACTAATGACAATTTTTTAAACAGAATGTTCGTGATGTGGTCATGTTATTTGCTTGTTTATGAAATTATAGCAGCATACATTTTTGATTGATTGGACTATTGTTCTCATCTTGTGCAATGTTTCAGTCAGTTTGGCCATCAACCATCTTCAGACATGTTAGTTGTTGTTTGGCAAAGAAAAGAGAAAAGTTACTGGCTCTGTAGAGATTTTCGTATTCTATGAGTTAGTCTCTGTTTTATGGCTGTGGTTTCGTTTGTGTGAAAAAAAAAAGTTGACAAAGGAGAGGGAACATCTCCCTTTCATCACCAAAATTTTACGGGTGTACACTTTTTGTTTTTCCTACAATTAAAGGCTTCCAGATGTTATTAATTTCTAAGCTTGGTTTGGCGAGTAATTTTTCTTTTTTTAGCATACGTGCTGCCCCTTTGAGTCGCCTGACTCTCCATCTTTTCCAAACAACAACCAATATGCCTAAAGACGGTTGAAGGCCAAACCAACACTGAAGATGAGAACAATTGTTCGACCAATACAACAATTAGCCCTTCAAAAATTCAGACCATTAATATATTTATATTTATAATATTATATTAGTACTTATATTGAGAGACATATTAATGTTGGTATATTCAAGTTCAAAATAAGTATGGAGTCAATGGCTGCCAATTTGAATCAAATAAAACTAAGGATTATCAGATACTTAAGAATAACAATATAGTTACATTCCCAGATCCAAATATTTATTTTTTATGCAAAACAGATCCTCCAGCTTGTTAAAATTTCGGTACATTTTTTACAGATCCGTTTCGTTATGCAGAAACAAACGGTTATTATTATGTCAATATTGTCTCTTCTTGCATATACTTTTCAGAAAAATTATATATATATATATCAGACATTAGTGCATAAACAGAGATTAGAAATGGTTATACGAAATACATATTTGCATGTGTAACAATACTAGTTAAATACTATACCATGATTGATTACTGTGACTACGAATTGCTTTTACTGAGGTTAAAAATACATAAGAGTAGGCCACTCAGTAATTAAAAAAAAAAAAGGAAGATTTTATAGAAGTTCTGATCGCCCCCCCCCCCCCGGAAACAGTCTAGTTTCAATTCCTGCTTGTAGTGCTTACACACTAAAGAGTTGTGATACAGCGAACTAGTGTCTCATTTATTTTTCAGCTTGTTGTATATCTGTTGAATTGGCCGTTTGGTTAGTGCATTGGTAAATGAGTCAAACATGTCTAGAATTCAAATCGTGCAACCAGCTGTCAAATTATCTCCCACATGAATTATTTCATTAGTGTACAGATAATAATTATATATCTACTATTGCCGATGACACCACTCTCTATAACAGATATAAGGGGAAAACAAATGAACACATATCCAAGGAAATGGCAGAAACACTAGAGGACGACCTCCAATCCGTAGTGGAATGGGGACAAAAATGGTTGGTCACATTCAATGCTGCTAAGACTAAGCTTGTTTCCTTCAATAACTACAAGAAACTTTCTCTACCACCAATAGCAATGGCCAAGAACACATTGCCTGAAAGTACTTCTTTTAAACTCCTCGGCCTAACGTTTACAGGGAATATGAACTGGAATAGATACATTGAGAGCATTGCCAAGGCTGCTGCAAGGAAGGTTGGCTCCCTCTACCGTGCTAGAAAACTACTTACGCCTGCCAGTATCCTATACCTCTATAAGGCCACCATTCGCCCATGTATGGAGACTGTTGTCACATCTGGGCTGGTGCATCTGCTGCTTGTCTCTCACTCCTGGACAGGGTTCAAAAGAGAGTCGCCAACCTGATAGGTCCTGAACTGTCATCTAGGCTTCAACCTCTGTCCCATCGACGAGATTTGCATCCCTCTGCCTGTTCTACAAATACTTTAATGGTGAATGCTCTGACGAACTGCAAACACTTGTACCTCCCCGACGTAACTACCCCCGACAAACCCGACAAGCTACTAAGTCTCATCCCTTTACAGTAGATATCCCTAGGTGCAAGAAAGCCTTTTACTCCAATAGTTTCTTCCCCAGAACTGCGGGTCTTTGGAACTCCCTTCCGGGATTCTGCTTTCCCAACTGCAATGATATGCAGAAGTTCAAGTGTAATGTTAACAAACATCTTTCTACTCTTCTCCCTTCATAATGACCCCGCTAATTAAGTCCCTGATAGTAGCCCCCTGCTTCAAAGTGGCACTGTGCCTTATTTGGGGTGAAAATTGAATAAAAAAAAAAAAAAAAAAAAAAAAAATCATATAAAAGTCATTTTGAGTGTGAAAGAGAGCATGAGCTCCTTCCTTATAGGTTCCGAAACGACTGAGCCTATCTTTTGCAAATTTCACACAAAGCTAATTTATATGGCTGACAGTGTTCTTAGATGTGTTTTGTATAGAAATTCATCCGATAAATCTCGAAAATCGAATCTTAAAAATAACTTTTCTCACTTATAGATAAAAAAAAAAAAAGAATTTTTACAGGGGAATATTTTGCGTTACATCGGCAAGGAAGATAATAAAATATTAGCAAATCATTTCTTCTTAAAAAGAACCAGATTTATTGTCATCTGGAGACATAGCTCAATGGTGGAGCATTCGACTACAGAGCGAATGATCCCCTGTTCAAGCCCGGGTGTACCTCACTATTTTATTTTGTTTCTTATAAGTTCAGTTTATGATAAAAGAAGAGGTACCATTTAAAATCGCCGCAAATCAATTCTTCATTTGCATATTTTAAAACTAAACAGCAATCCGAAGTGACTTTTCCAGAGCATTCATCGTCAAGCCCAAAATCAGCTGACGTGATATTGTAAACAGACGAAATTTGATGAACGACGTCATCATTATCATTTTGTTTTTAAATTTTGTTTGCAAATTAGACCACAAGGCAAATTATTCCTCGTAATTTATAATATTCAATAGAGGATTAATTCTATAATAATACATATGCAATCTGCATAAATTAAAATATCATGTTTAAGCGTATTGTACGACCAGGCAACACCAAGCTGCGAGCTAGTATATATATATATATATATATATATATATATATATATATATATATATATATAAGTAGGTTGTAGTTTGCTTGAAGCATTGTTGAAGAAAATTATAAGGTAAAATTAAAAGCCAAGAACAATGCGAGATTTTTTTTTTTTTTTTATATAGAGTAAAATTAAATGCAAACAAAAGAAATAAAGTTCTTGTTTTTGTTGTTTGTTTTTTCTTTTTCACACAAATTTTAAATTCTCAAGGACAAACTAAACTACGCACATGCCGAAATCTCACGCATACAAGACAAATGCACTAACATCTCCGACAAACATACACACACTAACAATTTCCTACAGACCCTCTCACTAAACGGCTACCCTAATACGATCCTATCCTCACTTAAAAAGAAAAAACGCAACACCCGACCCTTCTCTAACAATTGTTTTCTAAAACTACCCTTCCTCAGTGACAAAATCTCATCTTCAATCCGAAAAGCCATCCGCAGCGAGGGGCTCAACATTCAACTCATCCACACTGGATCTACTTTAAGACAACAGCTCAACCGAAAACATCCATCGCATACACCTTCCCCTTGTTCACTCTCTAATTGCCCAATATCACACACAGGTTTATGCTTTAAGAACCACGTTGTTTACGACCTACAATGCGCTAAATGCAGTGCATCTTACATCGGAAGCACTACCAGATTGCTTCATCACCGCATTAAAGAGCACTTAAACAGTACTGCTTCGTCGTTCTATAAACATATTCGCACTTGCATTAATTCAGAACCAGATTTTCACATCAACATTCTTGCTTCTTCAAGAAACGTAGGTCAACTTCGTATCCTCGAATCTTTAACTATTTCAAAAAATACTCCCACACTAAACAATAGACTGGAATTGAGCTCCGCTTTTATAATATAAGTTTAAAACATAAGAAAAACAATAATTAAAAAAAACCAAAAAAAACCTTGCTTGAATAGTCATCTCCCTTGATTCACAAACGCAACAAGTATTTCAAACATCAACTGATTTATTTTAACGTTCTCCTAACGTCATTTTTTGTTCTATATTTCGCGGTATCACGTGGCAAACTCTGCGGCTACTTTTCCAATTTTGAACACTCTTCCGCTGTCTTCTCTTGAAAATAGACTAATAGTCTGAAATATATTGAGATTTATATCACCATTGAATACAACAGAAAAAAAAATTACTGTTGTTTAGAGTTAAAATTTGTGTGAAAAAGAAAAAACAAACAACAAAAACAAGAACTTTATTTCTTGTTTGCATTTAATTTTACTCTATATATAAAAAAAAAATCTCGCATTGTTCTTGGCTTTTAATTTTACCATATATATATATATATATATATATATATATATATATATATATATAAATAAAAGATAAAAAACAATATTCCAAAATTCATGATGTTGACCATCTTATAATTTATTCCTTTAATTCAGTTGACTTTTATAATTCTTAACAGTTTCTGTTTTGTAGCGCAAAATCAATCACTTAATTATTATATCAATCAGTGAATCTATTATGTCCTTAACTCATCAGAAAAAATAGCAACAATCAATCCATCAAAAGGAAATGAAGTGTATATGCAGCTTCTCTTCCAATTTTTGGATTTTAATGATGTCAAATCACAGTTCATTTCCTTTTGACGAATTGATTGTTGCTATTTTTTCTGATGAGTTAAGGGCATAATAGATTCACTAATTGATATAATAATTAAGTGATTGATTTTGTGCTACGAAACGGATACTGTCAAGGATTGTAAAAGTCAACTGAATTAAAGGAATAAATTATAAGATGGTCAACATCATGAATTTTGGAATATAGTCTTTTGTCATTCATTCTCTATATTGCTCTGTAATTACATTGAGCTTCTTAAATAAGGATTGGTATATATTATAAGAAAATATATTTCTATAGAAATATATATATATATATATATATATCATTTGGGCAGTCAGGTTTCGATCCTGGCTTGAGGCAGTTGCCTGTCTAACCGCACTGATGAGCTGTGAAACAGTACTGTATGTGGATGACTACACACACACACACACACACATCCCTAGTATTACAAATCATGCATGATGTAAGCTTCCAAGACTTGAGAAAGTACTTCTTGTCAGTAGGCTCCAATGGTTTGAGTACCAATTTTGTTGTCCACTGACTGTTCTGATTCACTCACAAGATAATACACCAACACCGCTACCAGGATGATACAAAAAGAGTGCTGGTCAACTGAGGACATGACTTGCAATGGTCAGAGCTGACTTGAAAGCTTTTGGTGTGCGACAATAGAATCGTAAATGACTGAAATATGCTGAAGAACCAACAATGGACAGACCTAGGTAGAATAACCAATGAAGTTTTAAGGAGGTTAATCCAAGAGTGCTCAATATCGAAGTAGGGCAAGCTATACTTTTATTTGTCTTACATAAGCATTAATATGTTGCTACACATTCATGAGCATGTTTCAGTCAGCTAATTACTAGAGACTTCATCAGGCGATGTTACGTATACAAAAATTTAGTTTGTTATGCATTATGGAGTAAGTTTTTGTATAAACAACATCTCCATTTTAATGCTTATGTAAAACGAATAAAAAGTATATATATATATATGATGGACTCTCCCGTCGATTTTGACATATGAGGTTCCGCCACAACAACTAAGTTGTTCGACGATCCACACAGATGATTTGTTTATAGTGGTGAAGTCTTTTGTGTAGAACCAACCACACTTTTTGCTATTACTGCTAATCCTTGTCGGTGCAGATGACTGCCACAAGACAAAGCACACAGGTTTTTACATCTGAGGTAACTTTTAGATGCATGTCTTAACGAAGACTGGGGGTGCATTAATGTGCTTCCAGATACCAACCTGGAAATTTCTATGACTCAGCGCAGTACATACAGCGCCTAGTCTTCCCGAATGGTCATCCATCTGGCACTAGCCAGCTCAACGTTGCTTAACTTTGGTGATCTGGCAAGAACCGGTGTGTCAACATGATATATATATATATATATATATATATATATATATATATATATATATATATATATATAATGCACATGACACTTGTATAGCCATCAGTTCTACATTATTTCTGGCTTGTAATCCTATAATTGTTTGCAATTTAATATTTGAAAGATGAGTAATTTGAAAGTTAGCAAAGAGAAATGAAATCCTATGAAAATGAAAGCACTGCAGGAAGAGAGAGAAAAAGCACGGAAATAAAGAGAGAGAGAGAGAGAGAGAGAGAGAGAGAGAGAGAGAGAGAGAGAGAGAGAGAATGAATTAATTGCAAATAGAGAAGAAATAAGAAATAAAATACCTACCAGTGGTCAATCTGGTATGATCCTTCTTAAAATCGGCACATTCAACCACGGGAGGAAGATTATTCAGCCGGTTGAAAATTGCACTTTTTGATTTACTTGATGAGATGTGATAGAAATAGCCAAAAAATCTTACAAGGTCATTTGTGGCGGGGAGAGAGAGGGGGGATTGGAGGGGAGAGGGTTAAAGGAGGAGGAGGAAGAGAGAAAGGAAAGACAATTGATAGCTAAAATGAAACGAAACTTAAATAATAACGCAAAAGTAGAGAAATGGTAAAAAAAACATGGTCAAGATAATACAAATCAAGAAAGAATAGTCACATCAAACTGAAAAAGAATTTTCATTTTTTTTTTTTTTTTTTAGATTTAGAAAATGAAGACAAGATTTTTTTTTTTTTTCCTGATTTACATTTTTTTTTTTTTCAGAATCCTTTTTTTTTTTTTAATAGAAAATTAATTAATCATGGGGAATGTTTTGGAAATTTCACAAAGCAAAGCAGAAAAGAAAAGAGGGAAATTACGGCAAAGGTGGGTGGGTCGGGGGTTGTGGTTCGGAGAGAGAGAAAAAAAATCCAATCAAGCAGCAATTAACCAACGAAAGAGAAAAGGAAACACATTTGGAGATATAATAAACATAAAATAGATTAAAAAAAAAAAGAAAAAAAAAAGGAACACATAAAATAGATATAAAAAAAAAAGAAACGCATTATAAATATAAAATACATAAAAAGTAAACACATAAATATAAGATAAAAAATAAAAAACAAATATAAAATACATAAAAAAGGAAATATATTGTATTAAAACATTAAATTCAAACACATTTTCCTTTCAAAGGACAGCTCAGCGTTTCTATATTATAATAACAAAAAAAATATTGAATTTCAAATTAAACAAATGGTACCGACGTAATTGTCAGGTCTAAAATAGTAACATATCCAAAAATTACAAAAAACGATAAACGGTACAAAAATAATTATTAATCAAAACTAAATTTGTGAAATCACTGTATTACACTTAGCAAAATAAGAGATAAATTGAGTTACATCATGTGATGAGCGTAATTCGTAATGTCGGACAAATTTTAATCCCTATCTAAACTTTATCGAAAACTGTTTTTCATGAATAATTATTTTTCTGTCCTATTTTTTTGTTTAATTTTTGGATATGTTACTACTTGCGACATGACAACATACGTACCACTTGTTTTACTCGAAATTTAATATTTTTTCATTATTATAATAGCACCGAAAACTCTTTTAAAAGTTTGGATTTGTGTTTATTAGGCCTATCAATCCTTTTATGGTTATTTTATGCCAAAACAATTCATTCAATATTGTTAATTGAGAAAATGGCTTACTTGTGAAATTTTTGACTGGTGTAGCAGACGAAATTTCAACGAACACAAGCAGGAGCGAATTCTCAGGGATGGAAATTTTGTATACACTTCCTTCCTGGCTTGTCCAATCAGAAACCAGCTCTCAGTCACGTGACAGAGTTTATAAATGATTAAACCGGCAACATACTCTTTTTTCCCAGATCTTGGACTAACAACAACTCCACTTTGAATGGACCTGTTCCCCTAACTTCTTCATTGGGACTCAACAGAACACACCCGACCTTCGGGCTCGGGGTTCAACTAAAACGTGAATACAAACAAGCTCACGTGGCTATCCCCAAATACTGACTTCTATATGATACACACACAAACTCTTTTTCTCATCCTACAATATTGTCTCTAATGTTTTGTGACGCACGTTTCCACTACTACTTTGGACACAAACATATCTGAACTCTTCTCTTTCAAGAAGCCTGTCTAATCTTCAATCCATGTCTCCACACAGGAACACTTTTCGCAACTAACCCGTTTCCTTATTCTTACTAACAAAGATGACCAATAAAGCTGCTTATTAAATGTTAGAATGAGATTTCTCGTCGTCTTTATTCTACACGAGCTGGTAAGAGCGCTAGGCTTTACCCGGTCATAAAATATGTTTAAATATATTTTAATTTGTCCAGAGGGCATTTATCTACAAAACTTTTTTATACTGATATGTTCTTACTTCATTTTCGCTTTCAATTTGTTAAATTCCTGTGACAACGATCATGGAAACAAGTGCCAAAAAAATGGCATGTGCATATTCTAAAAAAGTCAGTGTCACTCGAACCTGACTAATAGGAAACAGAAAGGTGACATATGCAAATTAAGATGCGGTCAAATTTGAGCCGAATATATAAAGCCGGCATTTATTTTAATAGCAAGGACATTTCTTTTTTTTTTTTTGACTCAAGAGGTGTTTGAACGTCATGTCAGTGGGAAGAAAAAAATATGGATTTTCTATGAACGTTAAAACAGGAAAAGAAAAAGAAATCCCACCCCATGCACAGTAGAGATCCAAAGGAAAAGAAAAAGAATTGTTGTTTTCGCAATTTGAAGAAAAACTTTTTTTTTTTTTTTGCACGAACGGTATTCGACAGTTGAAAGACAAAGTTTAATTTCAACACTTCAATTCCATTAAAATTAGATCTACAAAGAATATTCAAAGTTTTTTTTTTAGTAAAAAGTAAAAAAAAAAATGATGAATGTTAATTCCACCCCCCTCCCCCACAAAAAAACAAAAAAAACATGGCTCATTGCTAAAAAGAGTGAATGTAAAGAGGACAGGAAGTAATTTTTTTTTGATGAATCAAAAGTCTTCAATCTCCCCTCCCCTATCATAAATGGTTTGAAGTTTATCAAATCAACATTTCCAAGGAGAGGGCAAAGCAAATAAGATAAAATTAGATGCTGCGAAAATAAAGAGAGAGAGAGAGAGAGAGAGAGAGAGAGAGAGAGAGAGAGAGAGGAAAAAGAAAAAGAGTAAAAAAAAAAAAAAAAATCAAGACAAGTATTTTTTTTTATAAAAAAAAATGATTTAAGCAGAAATCCCATTTCTTCCTATTTAAAAAAAGAGAGTGCAACTACATTATAATAACAAAATTTGAAAAATGAAAAAAAGAGATTATCTACTGACTTTCAATTTCATCTAAAAGCAACGATATCTACTTAATTGGCATGTCAGAAGTACTTAAATACTGCATAACAAAAAAAAACAAAAAAACATGAGTTTGTAAGAAACAATCACCATAATTGTTTGGTAATAGGTGACATAAAAACAGTGGGAAGTAACTATGTTATGCTAAAAACGCACAATTTATTAAAAATTAACAATAGTTAAACACTATTTACCTCCTTTGGAACTCTCTAAAGTTTTTTAGTCATTGTATTTTCACTATTTTTTGTCAAAAAATGGTTTCTTTAATAATTATTTTTCTTCCTATCATTTTTCATAATTTTTCGATGTATTCATTACTGTAACATGACAAGTAGAGATCATTGGTTGCCTTGAAATTCAATATCAAAAATTTTGCTATGATAGTGTAGTTGCACCAAAAAGGGGGCGGGGAGAGATTTTTGTTATTTTGAAGTTACAAAAATAACGGAATTTCCATATTCCTGCTAGACTGTGGCTATCATAAATGATTTTTGTTTAATATGTTTTATATATATTTATAATATATTATGCATATATATATATATATATTTTTTTTTCCAGTATTTGATGCTTGTCTAAAATTCCTCTTATATTAAAACTCCCAACAAGCAGCAAAATCCCACTCCTACACAGATGCCAGAAAGCACTCTACTCTAATAGTTACTAGGACTGTGAGACCTTGGAATTCCCTTCCAGCTTCCTGTTTCCCCAACTGACATGCAGAAGTTCAAGTGTAATGTAAACAGGCATCTTGTTGCTCAACTCATTACATAGTATCCCTGAAAATTATGTTCCAGATAGTAGCCCCTACATCAAAATGGCACTGTGCCTTGTTTGGAGTGAAAATGCACCCCCTCCTCCAACACACACAAAAAAAAAAAAAAAAAAAAAAAAAAAGTAAAATGTATGATGTATATATCCATGATGGGGGGGGGGGACTAATGTATTCCCAAAACCATGTAAATTGACCAAGTAATTTTATTTTTATAAAGAAAATAATTTTTAAGCAAATTTGTGTTTTTCCAATTCCCCCATATTAAGAATGGCTTTTTAAAAATCACACAAGTTTTAATTATTTTGAGTTATTTCCCTTGTTCCTTCAGCCTGCTTTCAAAATGGTGGTAATTGTGGAAGCTTTACTCAATTGAAAACAGAACAATATTAATAGATATTAAATCTAATGCACACATTCTTTCTCAAGGCAGAAGATGCATCTTGGTGCACCTTCTTCCATCAATTATTCAGCTGAATACATTTTTATCAACTGTGCAGAACAAAGGCAAATCCACAAGAAGCACCATCATGCACTAAACCTCATCATGCTGTTCGAAAACATGCCTAACTCCCAAATAGATTACTAAAAAAAAAAAAAAAAAAAAAAAAAAAAATCGCTTCTAGAATCTATACCTGAATACAAAAATACAATTAACATTGTCTGGCAGAAAATGACGTGTAGGGTTGATGTGCCATTAAAAAAAATCCAATCTTTTAACCATTATAGATTAATAAAAGAATTGACAAAAAAAGAAAAAAAAAGTTATTAGCTTTTCAGCCAATTATGGAGAACTGCCAGCTGGATATAAATGAAATAAATCAATTGTTAATAAATAACATTTTGCAATGGATGTCCTGTAAAAAACAAAAACTTTTTTTTTTGCAAACATAAAATGTCAAAATAGGCATTTAGTCTGGCTGTTACAATTTTATGTAGAGTTTTTATTTACATCAATATATATATATATATATAGTGTTATAATGGAATAATTCCAGGAGGAAATCCGGGTATGAGAGCTCAATGTGGTAAACAGAGCAATAAATATATATATATTGCATCGACAATTATGTAATTTCCGTGTTATATTTTTATATTTTATATATATATATATATATATATGATGATGATTGCAACGTCTTGTCAGACGAGTGCCACTCCCTAAGACATTTAAAATCCATGAGCCCAAATGTCTGAGTGAGTATCTATACAAATATGATGTTACAGAGTCTTAGCTTTGAACGACAGCTAAGTCTCTCTCTCGGTTCAAAATGTTGAGATCCAGCAACAAGCAAGAGCAAGATAGCCAGCAACAAATTAAATATATATATATATATATATATATATATATATATATATATATAGTGTTATAATGGAATAATTCCAGGAGGAAATCCGGGTATGAGAGCTCAATGTGGTAAACAGAGCAATAAATATATATATATTGCATCGACAATTATGTAATTTCCGTGTTATATTTATATATATACACACACACACACACACACACACATTAGCAACTCTGAAACTAATTCATACATAAAAGCATCATATTTCAGCTGCAAAAAAGGGGAAAGAAATATTGAAGCAAATACAGACAATTCCTTTAGTTCCGCACAAAATATTTTACATTATTTTCCAAATTTATATATATATGTGTGTGTGTGTGTGTGTGTGTGTGATCGCCTGTCTTATGCGGCTATTTCAAGAGTAGCAATAGTAAATGAAGCATGGTCAGTTTTTCAGTGGTATATATATATATATATATATATATATATATATATATATATATATGTATATATATATATATATATATATATATAAGAAATGGAATATCAGCATGTTTTATATGTAAATAAGGAATTATGTACATATACTCATTTTTCCAAAATTACAAAAAAAGAAAAAAAAAATTTGATTATATATAGTTTCAGAAGTACTTTCTAGAGTTATCCAGTATCTATATTATTTTCATGAATAATGGTTCGGATAAGTGAGCAGAACTATGAAAAATATTTTCCACATTATTTTCACCAATTCTTAGGAAAAAAAAAACCTCTGAGATATGTCCTCTACAATCAGCCGTTGGTGACTTTTCTGTTGCCAGACTGAGGTAAGACTACTGTCCCATGCTTTACATTTTTTTAAGGAGTAAGATTATCACTAATTGCCTCTACCAAGAAGTGCCGAGGTGAGGCATTTTTTTAAAGGAGTATAGTGTGCACTGGCTATCCAATTTAACACTTGACCTTGTGTCTAACCTCTTGAAAAGGTAAATATACAAATTTAAGGCGGAATTGAGCTTTAATGGTTTCGTAGACAATAAATCGACTTTTAACCTGTGACATTAATGTGATACAAAACTATTTGTTTTTTGTTTTTTAATTATTCTTTATTTGTTGTATTCCTGTGTAAACTTTGTGGTAGGTTCAAAAAAAAAAAAAAAGCATGTGTTGTAATAATGATTGTAAGTTAAAAGTAAATTTTATGGAGGTTCTTTCAATAAGTTTCCAGACTTATAGGCATTTAAAATTGTTGTAGACTCTTGAAAATTCAGTATGCTATTGCTATACATCTTATGAGATGACTGGCCAATTTTTATGATTTCAGGTTCAAATGAACAGCTACAGCAGGAATTGGAATGCACTCTACTAAAGCCTGGTTCTCACAGCTGGTGAATTTCAAATGTGCAATCTGGATGCGAGGACATTTTAGATATGGAATAAAATTCTGTTTTAAAGTTGGAAAAAATGCCAGAGAAACGTATGGAATGCTTCAGATTGCTTTTGGACCATCTTGCATCGAGCATTAATTTTTGAGTGGCATAAGAGATTCAAGGAAGGCAGGGAGTCTGTGAGGGATAAGAAGTGTGGGAGAAGTAAGGAAGTTGATTGGCCAACAAAAGAATTTCCTGGATCATGATTGTCATGTGTCTATAAGAATAATAAGTGTAGTTTGATGTCAGTGTGGGAACTGTACACACAATTATTCACAAGGAACTGAAGACGCAGAACATTTGCACAAAGTTTGTCCCAAGGGTGCTCCATTCTTGTCATAGACTATTTGACCAAGATGGGCATCAAGACAGTTCTCCACATTTCCTATAATCCCTGTGACTTTTGGTTATTCTCTAATTTCAAGGAAAATCTTAAAAGCTGCCGTCGTTATGAGACAATTAAGATAAAAGACATTGTGATGAAGGTCATTGACAAGTTCACACATGAGGACTTTCATGGGGCCTTCCAGATATTGTTAAAATGGTACAAGTGCACTGCAACTGGAGAAGATTACTTCGAAGGGGACTAGAGTTTCATGTGTGTACTATCAATGAAGGTATATTTTAGTTTCATGTATAGCCCAAAAGCAACATAAATATTTTTTTTTTTTTTTTTACATTGTGTCTTTGGTGATCAGGAGATCCTATTTATTAAAAGGGAAGATAGATTGTGATAACATACGAACATTAAATTAGTATATAGATACGCTAATTTAATGTTTGTAGTATGTTATTATCTTCTATCCTCCTTTTTAATAAATAGGATCTCCCGATCAAATAATTTATATTGTGGAAACCGTGACACGTGCATTAACAGTATTACGGTATTAATACATGGATTCTTATTTTTTGGATGGTTTGGATTATTTGGATTATCATTCTCATTAATTTTTATTTATTGCAGACTATTATACTCATCTTCTTTTTGGTTGTTATTTCACGACGTTTCGGCCAACTATTCCTCTGGCCTTTGTCAGGTGGTAACCGCAACGGGATAGGAACTCCGAATCTCTTAACTGCATTCTCAGCAATTACTGCCTTCCATAGTTGTTCCATAGATCAGATAAAAAAAACGTGGATTTATAAGACCAAAAAATTCAATCTTGATCACCCTTCGGGGCCGTGGCACAGTGGATAGAGATGTTGAATCTATGGTTTCAGGTGAGCATTGTCTGAAGATAGCGGTTTCAATTCTACCCAAAGCCGGCCAGAGGCTTACTTGGCCAAAACGTGGTGAGACGACAACAACTATGGATGGCAGTGATTTATGAGGAGATTCGGAGTTCCTATCCCATCGCGGTTGCCACCTGACGAAGGCCAGAGGAATAGTTGGCCGAAACGTCGTGGAACAACTAAGAAAGATGAGGATAGAAATTAATAATATTCATCTCGATAATGAATTCCAATTAAAATTATATATTATTCTCATCTTGTTTGTTTTTTTTCACAACGGAATGGACCCGGATTTATTATAAAAAGAAAGAAACTTGCCGCTATTTTTCACAATTCATCAATAACATCCAATGTGAATCCACCTGAAGATGGCCAGAAGTTACACCGGCCGAAACGTTGTGGAAAAAATAACCAAGATGAGAACAATAGTCCAAACAATCCAAATAAAAAAATAATTATTAAACCTCATCTAAAAAATATACAAACATAAAAATTCTTCTGATAAAAATAAAAAAAAATGTTGCCGCCTTTTTGATAAACAATTACTTTAAACGGATTCCAATGTCATGTCATAATCATTGGATCGTCTGTTTGAAACTGCTTCCTTAAACTTTATCGAAGAGGAGGAGGATGAGAGGAAGAAGGGGGCAGTGGTACTGATAATGTTTAGCATACAGTCAACAAGCAAATCCGACCCTAATAGTGATAATAAAATCGTTAAAAAACTATGATTACTTAATGATGGTGATATGGGAATAATATCAAATTTATGGTATAATAGTTATAGAAATAGAAAAAAAAATAAAAAAAAGATAAAATGTGATATAACAATAAGAATCGTAATAGAAGAACGGTTCGGTAATTTAAGCGGTATCATTTCATGCGCAATTAAGTTCTATGCTTGAGATGAGAGCTACCAAATGGCCATTTATAACCTTTGTATGGCGGCCATTAATCAAATGTTTTCCCCACGTCAAAAAACCTATTGAAGAATGCAATGGAAACTAAAGTAGGGTGACCAGATTTGTGAAATAAAAACCCAAACACATTTCCAGTTAAGTGGCGAAAAAAAAAAGAAAAAAAAAAAAAAAAAAAAAAAAAGCCTCTCCTAAATACAGAATGGAATGATAAAATTGTCGCCTTAGAAAAGATGACATGATTCCATTTCTTTTTGATGAAAACCGATTTTCTTTTTTTTTTTTTTTTTTTTGTAGATCATCTACTAGTTGGCCAGTTGTGTACAAATCCCAAGAGCAAGAGGAGCCTTCTATCATGTCTGAAAGTGAATGTTCAACGAATAAGACCAAAGATGCGCCACTGTACAATTAACGCTCACTATTGATCCAAGTTATGACATCAGGATCATTGCCAACATCCTTAAAATGCATTGCTAGATTGCTACAAATAACAGGGACATGCCCAGGGTGATGAAAACAAAGTTTCTGGCCACGGTTACAGTCTTTAGTGTGGTTTCAAGTGAGGGTCACATCATGCCACCTCACATCTTCAAAGCCAGCTTGAAAGTCAACACCAAAGTGTACCTGGATGTGCTGAAATGTGTGGTGATCCCCTGGTGCAATCAGGTGGCCACTAGCAGACCAAGGGGTGTTGCAACAGGGCTCGGTGCCGGCCCACAAGTTCAAAGAGACTCAGGTTTGACTTCAAAAGAAGTGCTATGTCTTTTTCCCTTCTCTCACTGCTTCCTCTCCTATCCTGACCTGAACCCGCTGGACTACTTCATTTGGTCATACGTTGAGAACATCACCAACATGACCTTCCACAACGCCAAAGCCAGCCTGATTGCCACCATCTGCCAAGTATTTGCCGAGCTCCTACCGGCACTTGTGGAAAAGACATGTTCCTAGTTCCAGGCCTCTATCGAGGCAGTAATAGAGGCTGAAGGCGGCTACATTGAATAGATGTCAACTCTACTACATAATCAAGTTACCCGAATTGATTTTTTTCAGTGAAAGTTTTCAAATAAAGCTGTGGTGTGATTTTTATTAGGGCGACATTATTGTTTCACCTTGTACATAAAATAATGGTGACTTTTTTTATCAAAACAGGGTGGAGAGAGATGTTGTTAAGAAAATAAAAAAATGGTAGGAGGCAGGCAAGCTCAAACCTGTAATATGAAGGAGGAAAAAAAAAACGCAACGTCTTAGCTGGTGCGTCCATAGTTAAACCGGAAGTTGAGAACGTTGAAATTAAGTGTAGTCAATCCAATGGAGATGATGACTTGCGAAAATGTCGACGAAAAAAAGCAACCCCTCCTTGTAGAAAACAGGCGAGTTGAGGGTGAAGGAATTAATGTTTTGGGCCAATTTTTCGATATTTGTTTTCCGAGACGTTGAGCTTCAGAACGATACCGATCTCCTGAGGATCCATCGTGTGTGTTGAAAGTTTTGGGCAGAAACACAAACACACATACACATTTTGCCGTTTATATATTAGATTAGCGGGTCAGAAAATACGCTTAAATATATTTTAATTCATGAAGATTTTGTATTTAATTAATACAGATCCAATTCTCTGTTGAATATTATATATATTGTATTGATTTTAAAATATTATACTGTATTGATTTTAAAATATTACATATATTGCATTGATTTTAAAATATATATATTGTATTGATTTTAAAATATTATATATATTGTATTGATTTTAAAATATTATATATATTGTATTGATTTTAAAATATTATATATATTGTATTGATTTTAAAATATTATATATATTGTATTGATTTTAAAATATTATATATATTGCATTGATTTTAAAATATATATATTGTATTGATTTTAAAATATTATATATATTGTATTGATTTTAAAATATTATATATATTGTATTGATTTTAAAATATTACATATATTGCATTGATTTTAAAATATATATATTGTATTGATTTTAAAATATTATATATATTGTATTGATTTTAAAATATTATATATATTGTATTGATTTTAAAATATTACTATATTGTATTGATTTTAAAATATTATATATATTGTATTGATTTTAAAAGTTGAAAAAAAAGTAAAAATGACTTGGGTGTCATCAGTCAAAATTGAAACCAAAACATTTAATGTTCTAACTGCATTCACTATGGTTTGAGCTATCGACAAATAGATAAGATTTAAAATCAAACCACTTTAGGCTATAAAGACATTTAGGCATGCACAGAAAGAAGTAAAAGTATTTTGGCAAGTTGAAATGAACATTTTGCTTTTTCAACTTGCCCACGTGTTATTCATCCATCCAAACAAAGATTTTACGTTATAAACCATCCTTGGTGTATGATTACTGTTTCCTGTTAATTAACCCCCCCCCCCCCAAATAATTGTAGAAAGGAAATGTTTGACTGAACACAAGTATTTTGTAATGTAATAAAAGATAATTAGCATTAAAAAATATTGGATAATTTTTTTTTTTTTTTTTTACATTTTCTACACAATTAGAAATAAAAAATTTGTAAAAAGTTTTTCTTTCCCAAACTAAAGTTTATATTATATGTTCTGATCGGACTATTTGTTCTCATCTTGAGTGTTATTTATGCAAGCTTTCGATCGGTTTAGCATTCGACCGTCGTCAGACATGTTAGTCGTTCTTTTGAAAAATAAAAGAAATGCCTGGCAAAGGTCGAAGGCGACACTAACCAAAACGTTGTACAAATAGCATTCAAGATGATCACAACAGTCTGATCAGAATAAGTAATACAAACAATCAAACCTCATCTAAAAAAAATCAGAACTGAAATAAAAGTTTGTGTATTTGCTTCAAATTTCTACCATTCCAATGAAAAATTCTTTAATAAGAAGCTTTCTTTTATACATACCACCTTCGTTTGTCTTGACAATAACATGCTTCCCATAAGGCCCTTTCTCATCCTCGGAATGAGAACGCACTGAAAATTGGTATTCTGTATAAGGTTTCAGGTTTTTGATAGACACACTCGTCAGATCACTACAAGCCAGAAAAGTAGAAAATATATTTTACATAACAAATCAATTTAAAAAATTGAAATATTGGTAAAGTTGTAGTATTGTTTAATGGCAAAGAAATCAAAAAACACAAAAAAAAAAAAAAAAATTAAATTACAATAATTTTCATCAAACGCATTAAAATTTAATTTTTTTACCAACCTGTAAACTTCTAAGGTGTTGAAACTGTAATATATAGTATCTCTGAATTTGTTATTGCAAAATTAACTTATTGAAACATGAAACAAAAAAAAAGTGGCAATCACATTTTTGGGAAGTGGTTGCTTAGCTTTGAATAAACTTAGGTCGAAAAGATAGTAAAAAAAAAAAACAATAAAAAAAACAAGACTAATAACTAATATATTATAAATAGTTTCAGTTTTAGTGGTATGCCAAAGATTTTGAAACATTTTTAAAGAATGAAGCACTACCAACAACAGATGGCCTGACAGCCATTTTGTTTTTCATGTATGGAAAACAAAAAAGCTTTGAATGGGTTATAATATTGAAATATAAAAGATTTGAGAAGTTTCAGAACGTTAAACATATACAGGTCAGCTGAAAATTAAATTTTAATGAATTTGTTAAAAGTTATTTGTTATTTTAATATATATATATATATATATATATATATATATATATATATATTTATTAGTGTTGGGACAATTAATCAAAATCGGAAAAATCAACAAATTTGGGGATATTAGAATCGGTATCGAAAAAATTGGTGTCTATTTTATTAGATTTTGTTTAAAGCAAAATCTTCCATTGCTGGTAATAATGATAAAATAATAAATATTTATTGATTTTAAATTACTAGTAAAGCAAAAATCGATAGATCATCCTGCACAAGTGTAATTTTACGTTTATGAAAATATCTGCATATTTAACGTGTGTTTTTTTTACAGAAATCAGAGAAAATAAGGACTTTATAGTTAAATATTTAGAGATTTATAAAGAATCAGAATCGAGAATTTATTACGGAATCAGGGGAAAATATTGGAATCGTCCCATCACTAATATATATGCATAAAATTTTCTTTTTCTTTGTTAACTATACTGCAACTTAACCAAAATATCTACTTGATCATACAAATTAAATCTGAACAAATATCTTAGCATAAAGAAACACATATTAAAGGATAAGAAATTATATTTTTTTTCTATAAATTAGTGATGGAAAGATTCCAATATTTTTCCCAATTCCAATACAATTACCGATTCTGATTCTTTATAAATCTCTAAATATTTAACTCTAAAGTTATTATTTTTTTACCTGATTACCATAAAAACACATGTTAAATATGCATATTTTGTTTTCAAACATAAAAACATACTTGTTGGAGGGGTGAATGATCTATGGATCTTAGTTTAACTAATCGTTTAAAATCAATATTTATTATTTTATTATTAATACTAGCAGTGGAAGATTTTGTTTTTAAACAAAGTCAAACAAAAAAGATGATTAATTTGGAATAGGAAAATATGCACACATTTTTCTGATACTGACTGATACTTTCCAAAGTCCTGATTTTTTTTTGATTCCCCAATTCCGATTAATCATCCCAACACTAATAAAAATATTTTATAAAACTTTATAATTAATAAAACTGGTATTAAATGCTGCCCCTATTATCTGGATTTTGGTAATTCTTTAATACAAGCATATTAAAGCGGTTATATACGTGGTTCTTATGCATGAGGTGCAAGGCGTGACAGAGTTGGTGAACTACTCAAATAAGATGTCAGTTTGATTCACTTTGGTAAACATGAAGTTCAGGTGACAGATAAGTATTTTGGAAAGGCGATATGCTGTAGCTCAAAAATTGTACATCTTTTCGTGCTTATTAAAAATTATACTTAATTATAAAAACAAAAATACAGAAAAATCTTAATGTACATACTCATCAAGGAACAAAGACGTCATATTCCAAAAATCACAAATTGATCAAGTAGTTTTTATATATATATATATATATATATATATATATATAAAATCATTTTTTTTAACGATTTTAAGAGTAAATTGTAGCAATTTTTAGCTGATTTTGTTAGTTCGAATTGAGTTGTCTCCTAATTTATAGAATATGGCTGATCAAAATATTGCTCCATCAGGGTTTGTACAGATAGTACATAGTTCGAATTAAGTTGTCTCCCTCTAGTTTATGATTACATAACATAGTTCGAATTGAGTTGTCTACTAATCTCAGAACATATATACCAGTCACTGGACAAAGTGGGAGAGGGTAGAGCGGTAGCTCTAGATATATCTAAGGCTTTTGACAGGGTATGGCATGAGGGTCTTCAAGAAAATCAGATCATACGGTATCACTGAAAGAATACTTAACATAATTAGATCCTTCTTAGATAAGAGAAAAATCCAGGTTGTCCTTGACGGTCATACATCTAAACAATATGATATAAATGCGGGAGTGCTCCAGGGGTCTATCCTTGGACCTCTTATTCCTAATATTCATAAATGACCTCTCTGACAAATTTGTCTGAGATGGGCATGTATGCTGACGACACCACGCTCTATAACAGACACGACAGGAAAACAAATGAACACATATCTAAAGAAATGGCAGAAACACTAGAGGAAGATCTCCGATCCGTAGTGGAATGGGGACAAAAATAGATGGTCACCTTCAATGCTGCCAAGACTAAACTTGTTTCCTTCAATAATTACAAGAAACCTTCCCTACTGCCAATAGCAATGCCCAATGACTATCTGAAAGTATGCCTTTTAAACTCCTCAGCCTAACGTTCACAGGAAACATGAGTTGGAACAATTACATTGAGAACATTGCCAGGACCACTGCGAAGAAGGTGGATTCTCTCTACCGTGCTAAAAAGCTACTAATGCCCGAAAGTATTCTGTACCTCTATAAGGCCACCATTCGCCCATGTATGAAGTATTGTTGTCATATTTGGGCTGGTGCATCTGCCACTAGTCTCTCGCGCCTAGACAAGGTTCAAAAGAGAGTTGCCAATCTGATAGGTCCTGAACTGTCAGCTAAACTTCAGCCTCTGTCCCATCGATGAAATGTTGCATCCCTCTGCCTGTTCTACAAGTACTTTAATGATGAATGCTCTGACGAACTGCAAGCACTTGTGCCCCCTTGACATAAATACCTCCGACAAACCCGACAAGCAGCTAAATCCCACCCCTTCACAGTAGAGATCCCTAGATGTAAGAGAGCCTTCTACTCCAGTAGTTTCTTCCCCAGAACAGCTAGACTTTGGAATTCCCTTCCGGATCCCTGCTTCCCCGACTGTACCGACATGCAGAAGTTCAAGTGCAACGTGAACCGACATCTTGCTGCCCAACTTCCTACACAGTACCCCTGATGCTTATGTCCCTGATAGTAGCCCCCTACAACAAAGTGGCAATGTGCCTTGTTTGGGGTGAAAATGTAATAAAAAAAAAAAGATATTCCCAAATGGCTAATCTTCAGACACAAAATACAACTGTGATACATGCAGAAAAGAATACACCATTTCTTATTTACTAATACAAGCAGCGAAACTTGCCTCTCATCGAGTGTCTAAGGTCTATCTGTACAGGAGTTTGCCAGGACAACCTGACATAAGGATACTTTTCCCCATAAGTAAACCCTGACTAAATATTCAAAATCACACAGCATTCGTGGCCCAACTAAGATCTCCTTAGTAGGGTTAACCCACACTGGCTTTTACGAGGAATGGTGCACCTTCTCCAAGTGATGTTACATCAAGTAAAGCACAAAGTTGGATACTCCACCGGACTAGATGAATTCTTGTTCTGGAAACCAGTAAGACCAAGAGACCACAAGAAAGATACACTATTTAAATGGTTTCTTGGGGAGAGAAAAATACTAGCTCAGTCCTCGAGATGTAAAAGAGAATTTTAATGGAATTTTCGAATATTTATGTATCTTGTGTAGAGATAAAGTGTTAGCACCAGGACAAGGGGGCCCCTAGATTTCTGAGAACTTTGAAGTAAAATGAATTAAAATAAGATTTTTTTTGTGCAAGTTCACTCTCCAAAAAAAATCAATCAATCTTTATGGTGTATGTATTTATTATGGAAGGAAAACATTGTACTCCAATGCCACTTTACAAGACAATGGAGATAATTAATTTTTTTTTTTCACACGAGTCATCTTATTAAAGCCCAGAAGCCACTCTAGGATAAGGGTTAATGAGTGTACAGTAGTCAATCGGACAATATCATAATTGTTAGTAGTTGAAATTTGGTAAATTGGATTACTTCAGGATATGGCTCATTAAAAAATTATTTATGTTAAACTTGAAGGAAACCACATTGTAGTCAGTTCGAAAGCAGGAAAACGGAACAGAGTTCCACAGGCATGCAGTTCTAAGAAAGAAACTTTGTTCATGGAATCCACACTTAGGTTTAGGCACAAATAAAAAGTGAGGAAATTATTGATCGTGGTTTCAAGTTCAACTACACAAGTGTTTTTCATGAAAGTTTGGCAAGGGGGGGGGGGGGAGGCATAGATTCAAATGTATGCAAGACTTTAGAAAAGCCATTTTTAACACATGGTCGTGGGGAAGCATTGGAAAAATTCAAAATCGATTAAAAATGATTTTCTTTATAAAATAAAATTATTTGATCAATTTACGTGATTTTTGTGTGTGTATAATTTTTTGTCATCTGTATACATCCATTACACTGATTTTTCTTTAATTTTGTCATGGTTTTAACCGACGGTGGATGTTTTTTTTTTCAACTCAATATAGACAGTATTCAACAAAAGTATAATAATCAAAAATGCTTCTTACGTTCTGATATAATGTTCTTTTTCTCCAGGTTGGTTAGAAGTTGGATTATATTGTACTGTATAGCTGACAATATCACTGGAAAAATCCGGCCTTTCCCATGTCAGATTTACAGTTGATGAAGAAACTGGTATCGCTGAGATGATGGACGGGGCAGGGGGTACCGTAGCTTCTGAACTAGTTTGGAATACTTTGGTCACTTGGATGGAGGCATCATCTCCACTGAAAGCATTTGCTGACACTTGATAAAATGTGTTATTCTCTGAAAAATAAATTTATTAAAAATAGATAAGGTGTTAAAGACTAGCAAGTCAAGATAAGATTGCTTTAGAAATACAAGCGCAGAAGTTAAATAGGATATACAAAAGAAGCAAAAAGAAGTGAGGTGGGGTGCGCAGAAAAATAACTATTTTGCAAATTAATAAATTAATTCGCTGAACTGAATAGTTTTGCAATTTTATGTCACCTTACGGTAGTGATGGAACGATTCCAATACAATTACTGATTCCATACTAAATTCCCGATTCTGATTTTTTTAAGAATCTCTAAATATTTAACTATGGCATTATTTTTTCCCAAAAATGCATGTTAAATGTGCAGATATTTTCTTAAACGTAAAAAAAAAACTTATGTTATTTTTTTTTTTAACATTAAAACCAACAGTGGAAGATGTTTTAAGCAAACCTAAATAAAACAATTAAAAGAATCGTTTTTGGCATCGGAAAATAGGTACACATTTTTCTGATTCCAATTGCCTCAAAAGTTTTGATTCTGTTTAATCATTGCTACACTACGTTATGGAGATTAAAATCAAAAAAATAAATCTTATTAAATCTTGTTTAGATCTTGATTACAATCTAATAAATGATTTTACTTTGAAGAAAACGTAAAAAATTTTTAGACATAAGCTTAAGAGGTCTTAAGGAATTAAAATTAAAAATATTTATTTTGCTAAATTGGTGTCTAATGACTACAGATCATATTTGAATTTTACAAGGGAGGTTTGTGCTCATATTATACTCTCTACAAAATCTTTTAAAATACTCCATAGCATTTTTGGCACATTTATAAATTTAAGTTCTATGGTCCAAATTTTATAAAAATTGAGGTATCTAATTTTTCATGATGGGCTTCCAACCATTTTTTGCAAATAAAATTAAAACTAAACGCAGAGCCTAACACCTAGCATTGGTGTTCCAAAAAAAAAAAAAAAATTTATAATAATTAGTTAATTAGTTTTGGAGTTTAGCAAACACAAACAGTTAACGTTATGTAGAGATGGGATAAATGCAATTTATCATTTGAAATGAAATATATAGAAATTTACTTACTGAATAAATATTTGAAGATATTAAGAATTTGAAGAATTAAAAGTTCATTTCTAAATATCTCTAAAGTGGTAAAGATACGCCAAAACAAAACAAATTGTTATCCTCATTGTTGTCATATCTTTTCCAAAGCAAGCCAGAGGATTAGTTGAACAAAACCTGGTGGGACAACAACAACTATGGAAGGCAGTAATTACTGAGGATAGAGTTAAGAGACTCAGCATTCCTATCCTGTCACGGTTAACCAGCTGAAGAAGGCCAGAGAAATAGTTGCTTGAAATGTAGTGAAACAACAACTATAAAGATGAGGATAACAGTCCGCAAATAAATAAATTACTCATCACAAAGTATAAAAAAAAAAAAAAATACAAGACAAATCTTGTGATTAACTTTAGGCGATATCCAACCTGTAAAATCCAAGATATCTTTCAAAATGATAACTAAAAAAATGTTGTGCAAAAAAAAAAAAAGAAGTTAAAGTAAAATTCATGAAACTACTTGATGTGATGATGACGTGTCCCTCAACCCTCTGTTCTTATTGTATCTATCATTATCGTATACAGGTAAACATTCGTTTTACATACTGGCATGTGATTTAAGAAAATGACTACTAAAGTAACCTATCTCTGGCCAGGTTACAATTTCTACCCCTTTCCAGCAGGTTCATTTATATCATTTCCATGTTTTCCTTGGCTTTCCTGTGAATTGAGTGGATAAAATGCTGAACCCTCGCTCTAAATTAAACAATTTGATATAAAACAAGTCAAGCATGCGGGGGGCTGAGAGGGGGGTTTCTCCTCCATGAATGAAAAATTTACTTTCACCATGATTAAGGTTTGTGCAAAATTTAAAAAAAAAAAAAAAAAATCTGAGGAGTGGTTATTGAGAAAAGATTTGGAGGCAATTTTAATGGTCCCTAGGAGGGCAACCAAAGTTATCCCAGAAAATCCGTTCTGGCAAAATTTTACTTTCATTAGGACTTATATTTGTGCAAAATTTCCAAAACATCCGAACGGACATGAATGACTAGGTTCAATCCCTTTGTCATGCGACGAAACAAAAACAGCATTTAATAAAGTAAATTTAAAGTTTTAAAATAAATTTATTTTTATTAGCAATTTGATGAAAAAAAAAAAAAACGAGTAACAACATTTATTCATTTGTTGTGTGTGTATATACGAACACACATTTCATATTGATTAGCAGCTGCTGTCCATTAATCGTCCATCTTTTATGCAAAGTAGCTAGTCCATCTGTTTGACTTGTCAACCATTTCCGTTATCTTGGTTTCCACTTGCATTTGCTTGTTGCTGATTCAGTTGGCCCAATGGTGCTCCATCATATACTGTAGGACAACCAGTTTTTCCTGGTCATGTTAAATATTGGCGGACAACCCCCCCCCCTGGGGGAGGGGGGGCATTCGATGGGTTGCACACATGCAAATGGATTTGTTGTGAAGAATTTGGGATTTTCCACCATTGTCTAACGGAATGCATAATTTGACCCAGAAATATGTGAGAAGATATCGGTCAAACGGTTGAGACAATAGACACAGGAAATATTAAACATTCCAATAGGAAAAGAATGTTTTTATAAATAAAATGGTCAGAGAAAAAAGCTGTCGATCATCAGAAAGAGAGCAAGGCTGCATCACCATTTATTCACCGTCCAACATCTGACAAACATACACCCCCACGCCTCTTAGACACGTCAGAACACAGAATAATAATTTATCACCAAGAAGCTGATTTGTTTGTATGAAACAAAAGCAATATATTTTTTTAGATCAACTGTGTTGTGATTTTTACTTCCCTGTTAGTGTGTGTATATATTTTGTACCAGCGACAAAAGTAGATGTGAACATTATATAGACTGCATTTGGAACGATCGGCCACAGCAAATATGTAACACTCAGCCACTAGAGTTCGTACAGATTTTCAAGGCTTTTCAACATTTTTCAAAGCTTTCTCCAGACAAAATTCAAATTTTCAAAACAAAATATGATGTTTGTCTTACAATCTACACCGATTCAAAAAAGTAATAAAATCAAATATATAACAAATAAATGTTACTATAACCAATAAAAGTTACTTTGCAATCTGCATCATTTTTTTTGGTGTTTTTAAAGTAGTTTTAAATGATGTTTATTTCATTATTTCATATTTTAACCTTTACTCCTGATCTTAAATGAAATACGTACATCAAATCTGTTGCCAAGGCCGCTGGAAAAATGGTCGGATCCTTCTATCGATTCAGTAGATATCTCACTGCTGATGCAATTCTCTATCTATATAAGAGCCAGATACGTCCAAGGATGGAATACTGTTGCCACATATGGGCAAGAGCTGCTAGAAAAGACTTGTCCTGCCTTGATAGGGTTCAAAATAGACTTTGTGGCCTGGTGGGAGATGTCCTTTTTTCTTCGCTGCAACCTCTTTCTCACAGAAGAGATGTTGCGAGTTTGTCTCTGCTTTATCGTTATTTTCATGGAAAGTGTTCAACTGAGCTTCAATCTATGGTCCCCCCTCGCCAAACTTTCACAAGAAACACTAGACTAGCTGAAAACATTATAATTTTCCCCACTCTTTATCTGTACCTAAACCTAAACATAGATTCCATGATCAAAGCTTCTTTCTTAGAACTGCACGCCTGTGGAATTGTCTTCCGTTTTCCTGCTTTCCAGCTGTCTATAATATGGTTGTCTTCAAGTCCAACGTGAACAAGTTTCTGATGAGCCGTTCCACTTAAGTTAACAAATTTACCGAACTTCCATTACTATCGACTATATTGTCCTTTTGACTACTCTACACTCTTTAACCCTTACCCTTGAGTGGCCTATCGGCCTTGATAAGTGGTGATGCCTATGTAAAAAAAAAAAAAAAAAATCCTCAAATATTAACTCTTTTTACAGCTTTTTATTTCCAACCAAGATGGCTGCCATCTTATCCATTTGGGGGGAAGGGAACTTCATTTTCAGTTAAAACCTACCTGAGGTAGTTTTGTGATAAAGGGACATAACTCATCTCCACAATACTACTATACAATTTCAGGACAATGTATTTCGATTTTATTTTCAATATTTAAAAAATATTTTAGTGGCGTTTTTATTAATACTTTAAAAATAATTTCATAATATTCATTTTAATTTTATTTTTGATATTTCAACACAATTTTTTACTAGACATAAAGAATGCAATTTTTAAAGCCTTTCAAGACATTTTGAAGAAATTTGCAATATTTTCAATGATTTTTCAAGGTAATAGAAATAATTCCTTTTCAAGGCAAAAGTCAAAATTCAAAAACTTGTCAAGTCTGTATTCTGCCCCGTAGAGCAGAGGCCGGCAGCAAACTACTGATGTTTTGTTGCTGATCACCTCACATCAAGCGCCCATTTAGCCGATAGGCAACAAGATAAGTTCTAAGGTAGAATTTGATGAGGTTGGTTTAGGATAAATCGTCCTGAACCATTTGTACTGATGTGCTGAACAAGCATTGGTCGGTGACAACGGCTCGAAGAAATAACATTATGCACATATCCATATGCACACATACACAAACATACATATGCATATACAGATAATAAAAGCAGTACAAAGTAATTTGTGAATATTTGTTTAGTACCATGAATTATTTATTCTAATATCTTACTGTATAACACAGCACGGAAAACTATATTCAAATACCAAGCTGTGAGCAAAATGACACTACAGTAAGGAAAAAGATGATCATGTTAGAGACATGGATGAGTTCGAGAGCATGTTCATGCAAGTCACGGCCACAATGAGAAGTCACGCATGACAAGAGAATGAAGAAATAAATGTTGCTGTTACAAAAAAGTGAGTTTGAGTTGTTAATGGCATTAAAAGCAAAAAGTTGGAGAGGGTTTAAAATAAAAATTTGTTCAGCAAAAAATCCTGAAAGGAAAAACAGTTGTTCATATATTCATCAGTTTTTCTCAAATGAAAAAAATATTATGCAAATTTTAAATCAAGATTCCTGAATAATAATAAAAAAAAATAATAAAAGAATAACAACAAAGTTTTCATAATAAACAGTAGCTTTTGATCCTTTCCTATCATATTTTTATATTATATATATATATATATATATATATATATATATATATATATATATATATATATATATATATATATATATATATATTATAACAGAAGCAAATATTGCAGCTAATGCAAAGAAATTATTAAGAAAACAGAGGCTTATAAACTTAGAATAGTTAGGCTAAACCAAAACTCTTTTATATGCTTAAATGTTTAATAAGGTCGCATTTAGATGCTTTTAAATTTCACATTAGTTTTTACAAATATTAAAAAAGCAAAACTAACATTTAACAGTTTGAATCCAAGAAATTATTCAAGAACTATTAGTGAATTCTAAAAGATGTTCGGTTACTTTCCAGTTTATGCCATATTACATATAAGCCATTTAAAAATTTTTGTTGTTTAAAATTAAAATTTTTTTTTAAATCATTCACCTTTGCAGGCATGACAAATAAAAAAAATATGAGATGCCTTCAATAAGTTTCCAGACTTTTTTGTACAGACATTTAAAATTGTTATAGACTCATGAAAATTCAGTATGTTATTGTTATACCTCTTATGAGATGATTGACCAAGTCTTACGATTTCAGGTTCAAATGGACAACTACACCATACTAAATTGGAATACACCTTACTAAAGCCGGATTACCACCGCTGGTGAATTTCAAATATGCAATCTGGACGTGAGGACACTTTATAAGAAAGATATGCAATAAAATTCTGTTTTAAGCTTGAAAACATGCCACAGAAACGTATGGATTGCTTTGGACTGGCTTTTGACCATCTTGTAGGAATTGAGCATCAGTTTTTGAGTGGAATAAGAGAATCAACAAAGGCAGGAAGTCTGTGAGGGATAATGAGAGATGTGGAAGGAGTAAGGAACGCCAGAGTTGCTTGGTCAAATAAATTCTGTGGATAAGGACTGTCGTGTGTCTATAGAGACAATAAATGCACAGATTGATGTCAGTGTGGGAACTGTACGTACAATTATTTGTGAGGAACTGAAGATGCAGAAGATTTGCACAAAGTCTGTCCTAAAGATACTTCATCCTTGGTTGATTGTTTTTGTTTTACGGCATATCAACCCTTTTTGGGTTATTTAATGCCGAACTTCATCCTTATCACAGAATATTTGATCATGATGAGCATCAAGACAATTCCTCAACCTCCCTATACTTCAGACCTTGCTCCCTGTGACTTTTGATTATTTGCTAAGCTCAAGGAAAACCTTAAAGGCTGTCATTATGAAACAATTGAGAAGATAAAAGAAGCTGTGAAAACTTTCATGGGACTTCCCAGAAGTTGTTGGAACGGTACAACAAGGGCATTGCAGCCAGAGGAGATTACTTCGAAGAGGACTGGAGTTTCATGTGTGTGCTATCAATAAAAGTGCTCATATGAAAAAAGTCTGGAAACTTATTGAACACACCTTGTAAAATTCACAAACTCAAATTTAAGTAATTTTTTTATGCAATTTGAATCTTGGTTTTTATATGTTAATTTTTAGCTGCACTTACACAACATTATCTGAGATGCACTGAAATAATTTTAATTTTTATTTGTTTGCATATTTTGAAGGTAGACAACTCTTATATTTTTCAATTTAAAATAAGTTATCCCCCTTGCTTATTTTTTTATTTTTTTGGTGATTTGTTATAAAAATGTTTCACATTAGTAGTTGTCTGGGTGAGATTAAGTATTTAAAACTGAGCATATTTAAGCCAATAACACAATACAACAGCAATAAATGAAAATTGGCTATTTAGAATCAAAGTTTGATTTGTCGATTTGAGTACTACTTTGAAAATCTGACGAAATACTTTGTTTGATCTAGAGAATTGACTGGTACTATCACTTCAAAAAAACACATTACTTTACATGGATACTTAAGTATTTTAGTTGGTAATTCTTGGAATTGGATTAATTTCTGACAACCCGTATAATTGATGATTTAAAACGTATAGCAACAGAAGAAGCAGACATGAAAATAAAATAATTTTTTAGAACAACCAAAATAAAATTAAAAATAAATAAAATAGATATTTGTACATGTGCCCATATTTATAGGGTTTTAGATTGGGTCCACTGAGTAACAGAACCACTCCACACAGATTTTAATGCATATGTTCTGCTTTCAGATACAAAAGTCGTCGAGAGGTAGGCCCCAAAAACAGTGCATTTTCTCTCTTGATGATTCAATATTATCTGGACACTGCAATGAAATAGCGTACGAGTTAAAACATCTGATAAGCTTGATTATATACAAGTCTACAAGGTAAGCTGTTTTTGCCAAGCAACAATATCTTCTGTTGGTTGCTCACTTCATTGAGAGTTTCTGCTTTTGTTCCAATAGCAAATGTCATCCTGTTCTGCCTTTAATCAGCAAAAGAGAATGGCTATCTTTTTTGTTTTGTCTTAATCTTTGGAACATTGGATGTTTCTCACATTAAAAAAAAAAAAAAAAAAAAAAAGAAAAAAATCAACATGGTGTCTAACTGCTTTCGTGGTAGGAACTTCATTAAATTGTAAGGTGAAAGTACAGAATAGTTACAAAACACCCTCCCCTCCCTATGTTAAGAATGGCTTTCTAAATAATGTCATTATTTAAGCATGGTAACACAGGTACCAAATTTATTTTTATTTTTTGTCTCAATCAAGGATGGCTCTTTTGGAGTATTGGATGTTTCTTACATTAAAAAAAAAGAAAAAGAAAAAAAAATATTTTTTTTAAAAATCAACATGTCTAACTGCTTTTGTGGGAATGCAAGTAGAGGCTATTTGCATATTAATACATCTGTCAGTTTATGTAAGTCGCAGTAAAATCTGAAAAGTTATTTTCTATTAATTTAAATTTAGAATCATATTCTTATGTTAAATTTGTCTAATACCAAAATCTAATAGACTGATTTGATAAACGTCTAAAAGTTGACTCTTTGCAAGATGGTAGCAACTGGAAAATCACCATTAAAACTTCTTTTTTTTTTTTTTCCGCTAGTAAACTAAGTAACTCACCTATACCTCATTCTTACAATAATTGTAACTCACCTATACCTCATTCTTACAATAATAGCACAAGCGAAAAATACCTTTTCTTACTTTGGCTTGGAGCACAAATAAACCATAACATTTGATCTTTGACTATAAATTTCATTGCTTGTGTAGACTGATCTTTTAAACGGATGCGTTTCAGGTGGAAACATTACATACTTACATGTCATGTCAAAATTAGTATAAATTACGAAAAATGATCCAACACAAGAAGTGCTATATCAGTCACAATTACATTCCAACATTTTCTGCTTAAAAATGGTGGATTGCAATTATTTAGTCGAAATGACAGATTGCAGTTACCTCTCTTTGTATCTTGCGAACTCTCCAACATAAAAACATGATAAAACCCTAAACTCTGTTTTGTTTTTACTTGTCATTATTTTTCTACTGGATCATTTTTCTTAATTTTTGAAATTTAAAAAAAATTAATTTTGACATAACATGTAGGTAGGTAATGATGTTTTCACCTGAAATGCATTAGTTTAGAAGATCACCAATCTACACAAGGACCTAAACTTCAATTTTAGTGGAAAATTACTTTCTATCAAACAATCTAAAACCTTCAAAACTATTTTGTAATCTTGAAGGCAACAAGATAAACGCTGTTTTCAGACATCTTTATGTTACGTGTCTCTGTTGTAGCCATAATTACTCAACAAAAGCAATGTCTGAGCGGATACAATATAAAAATCAGCAAATTTGAATGGAATGATAAAAAAAAATGTTCTTGAAGCACGTACTGATAAGCAACAAAAGTGCAGGAAGCAAAAATAATTTCCTATATTTTTATTTAAATGTGCGGAGCAGGAGAAAACATTATTTACTGAAACATCTAACTCCCATCATGAATAACCTATATATATATATATATATATATATATATATATATATATATAACCTAGCAAAAAAAACTTTCTATATAAAATATATAACCTTTATATATATATATATATATATATATATATATATATATAAATATAAAAACAAACAAAAAAAAAAACACTGACGTAGAATTCTATTAATCAAGGGCACATAACTCTATTCTCTTCTAATAGTGTTTCTCATATCAGATTCATCTGGCCTTTCAGTTTGGCAGACTACATTAATTAACCCGTTATGACCTGAATTACAATGTAGATGATTAAAAAAAATATTTGTTAAGTTACTTTAAAGGGTAATGATACTATGATTGTCTTCAAACTGAAAAAAATTAAGGTTAAACTACCACTGAGAATTTTTGCTTTTCATAAACTTACCTTGATTATCCATAATGCTTGAAAAAAGTGACAAACGAAATCCTCCACTCTCTGAGACAGATGGCGGCATACTGAATATAAGTAATGGACAGTTGCAATCTGGAGGTATCTGGCATCTACCCAGATACTGAACTAATCTATATAGCTATAAAAGTGAAAATGTCTGTGTACATTTCCCTACACAATAACTGTCAAGTTTCAGTCTACAGACTCGAAATTTGATATACAGGGTATTGAGATTTGGGAAAATCTTTGTAATCAGTTTTTGGACAGAAATTTAGCTGTTAAGAGGTCAAAATTCAACGATTTGACCTTTGAGACTCTACCAAACTTCTCCGCCAATTTTGGGTCCAAACACTTGTAATTTTAGATATAAGTTCCTTGGACATGGATCTAACTTGATTTGAGCCCAAAACAATAAATGTCAAGGGGTCATAATAGGGGTCAAAATTTTTTAAAAATTGACCTTTGTGGTCTATCAAATTACTCAGACAATTTCTGGTCCAAACATATGAAATTTTACATAAAGTGTATTCAGAGATAGGGTAAGCTTTTTAATCGGTTTGGGTCGAAAATTTGAGCTATCAATATATAAATCTATGTATGTTTGTTTGCATGTCCACGTAAAACTTTCGACAGAGGCGGCGGATTTTCACAAGATCAATAATGTTTTCAAGCTCGACCCTTCAGATGACAAATATCGAAAAATTGGCTAAAAGCATTAATTTCTTCACCCTCAACTGGGCACTTTTCTACAGGGAGAGGTCACTTTTTTCACCGATATTTTTGAAAGTCATCTCCTCTTTTCGATTGTCTTTTTTTTTTTTTTTTACAAGGTGGTCACCACTTATCAAGGTCCAGAAGCCACTCAGGGATAAGGGTTATTGCAAGTACAGTACGTTGTCTAGCCTTAATTTAAACCTATGCCACTTCCAGTTTGGCGGTGGTCGTAACAGCAAAGACGTCACGTTTTTTTCAATTTCTTTTTCTCTTTCTCCTTCACGTACGGCTTCCTACTACCACTTTTTTTTTTTTTTTGCTCAACACACACCTCTAAACACCCGGGCAACGCCAGGCACCCATGCTAGTATGAACAAAGTGTGTTTGAATCAGTTCCCACTTTATTTATGCCATTATATTCATTTTAGTTCAACCAGGTCATAAAGGGTTAAACTCTTAGCCTTCATGAAAAAAAAAAAAAAATCAATATTTTCAGTTTTCAGAGAGAACTCTCATAAGAGGGAAAAGAGAGGCAAGGTAAGACAGGAAGAGGAAGATAAATTAAGAAAAAAAAAAAAAAAAAAAAGAAAAAATAAGAAAAAGGTAATTTAGGAGAAATCAGTTTTTTTCTTATATTTTTCTTGGGGGTGGGGGATCAATCCAAAACTGGAAAACTAGCATCCTTAGAAGGCTCAAATGATATAAGTGAAAATCAACTTCTTCTGAATAAAAAGACAAACACAATTCTGTTAAAGAGCAGAAAACTCACATACTTGGTAACGGATTGTAATGTAGGCTATCTTTAGTTTAATTTAGAGTTTTATGAAAAGGGGGGTGGGAAGAGATTTTAGGGGGCATAATATGGAGACAACCTCTCACTTGAAAATTCAAATTTCAAATTCAACATTTTAAATTTGAGCCATAGTTATTAAATAGCAATTAAACCAGATTTCTATTTCTTCTAAAACCCGTTAAGCCTTAGAGGAAGCATTTTACAGAATAAACATGGCATCGTTGATTTTGATCCAAATTGCAATAAAAATTCTAGACACAAGGTTTAATAGCATATAATTCTTGCAAGAAGACATAAAACTGGTACAAAACTGATTCATAAATAAAATCTACAGAATTTTGCACTTCAGTCGCCTCTAGAACATTGTTTGAAAATTCCTTTCAAATTTGATAATTGTTATATTTTATCCGCTTAGCCGTTCCCATTGTCTAATAATTATAGAAGAAAAAAAAAATGGCTATAACAGATTTTTTATATGATTGTGTGAAATTTAAAACCGATTTTAATGTCTAAATTATTTATTAGAAAGAAATTTCTGGCTAGAATTGAAGTTTATGTTCCAGAGTCAAATATTCTGGTTCCTTTTTGATCCGTAACCAAAAAATAGTTTTCGACCATGCCACTTTTGTCAAGGAGAATGGCTTCCTTGCTATTTGAATAAAAACTTAAGAGCTGTAGAAAAGTGACTACAGAGAAGCAACAAATGACCCCCTTGAAGAGCTTACCAAGATTGTTTAAGGTAAATTCGGTCAAGTTGCTTGGAAGCTTGAATTCAAGTTTCTTTTCAGGGGCATCAACTTTATAGAGTTGCAGAACAAAGTAATCAATGGAAACGGATTTGTCAAAGTCCCAGGACACAATCACAGAGCTAGTGTTCTGTATCGCCACATTCAGGTTTTTGGGCGTTTCAACTAAAGTGGAAAGAAAAAAGACAAAATATCTTTTATTAGTCAGAAGTGAAATGAGATTTTTGGTTTGCATTGCAATCCACAGAGGTACGAAAAAGTCGTCAAAAAACAAATATATAACAAATAAATCTTACCAAAGGCAAGATAAGCTTCTTTTCTACCTAACTGGATAAGTTTTTAGTGCTTTTATTTAATGTACAGGGCTCTGCAATGTGAGTGAAAGTCACATCTGCGGGTGATTTTTCAAAGTGGCGACTAGAAATAATGATTTTGGCGATTGCATTTCTTTCAGACAATCTTCCAAAGCTCACTACTGAGTGAAAAATATCTTTTCAACTTTTTTTTTTTTAAATAAAACGAACAAAGTTAAATTATTTAAACAATAAAAGTTTAATAGAACAAAATAATCTTTTTTTTAACGAAGGCTGTTTAAAAAAACATCTGCAGAAATCAGAATGTTTATACCTTCAAGTATCAACATAAAATTTGTTGTATGCTTAGAATTACACTTATTGAAAAAATACAGAAAAAACTTTACTATGTACATAATTGTCACAGAATGAAGATGTCATATTCCAAAAAATCACGTGGGTTTGGCTAGTAACTTTTCAATTTGGCTAGTAAACGAAAATATTTAGTTCTCAAAGGTCAACTGAAGATAAATTTGATTCGTAGAGCCCTGATGCAAAATGTTTATTTGGTTCGAAAAACAAACAACAGCGAACACTACCAGAGAACAAGAAAAAATGGCCACAATGTCTCTTTACATCTTTGAAGACGCAATAATCACTTCAAAATAAGAAATAAAACAAAATGATGGTAGAAACCTACCCAATAAATGTCACGGTAACATTTATTGGGTGGGTTTCGGCCACCATTTTGTTTTATTTCTTATTTTGAAATTTTTGTTGAGTGTTTAGACATTGCGGCAATTTTTTCTTGTTCTTTGGTAGCGCTTAACATTCTTTGTTTTTCGAACCGATTAAACATTTTACATTAAATAAAAACACTAAAAATTTATCCAGTTAGGTTGAAAATTAACTTATCTTGCCTTTGATAACATTTATTTGTTATATATTTGTTTTTTGACAACTTTTTCTTATCTTTGTGGATTGTAATACAAACCAGAGATTTCTTTTTTTTTCAGTTTTCTTTCTGATTTGATTATTTACATGAATTTGCAAAAGATGATTTTTTTTTTGTGAATAAAATGAAACTTTTTTTTTTTTTGAACGATGAGGAGATGAATGAATGAAGCGGCGGATGATGATTATGATGAGGTGATGTTGATGCGTAAAAATCGATGATGCACCCATTTATGAACTTTTATTTCAAAATCAGGTTCAAGTTTAGAAATTTCTTTTTTTCTATATTGCAATTAATTTTCACCCATGCAACTTTTGAAAATCTATCGTGATGGAACACCATTTAAAATTTACAGCAAATATTTTTTTTTTAATATATCAATATTTATAGTTCTATTTAGCGAATTGCATTTAAACTGTGGATATAAACCATCATTTAAAAAAACAGGTTCAAGTTTACAAAATGCTAATAAATAACTAAAAAAAAAAAAAAAAAAAAAAAAAAAAAAAATCTTTTTTTAATTAATACTCCGGTCTTAAAAGATTGAAAAACACTGAAAAATATGTGAATTTTTTGAATAACTTGTGCAATTTTATACTGAAACTTGTAAAAGAAAAGCGCAAGCATAAAAAGTTTAAAGATATTTTGAAAATATTGCCTTGCTTTTAAATATTAACATTTATAGTTTTATTTAATGAAATGCATTTAAACAGTGTGGATATAAATATGAAACTATATATTTTAAAGCTAAGATTTCACTGCATAAAAAAAAAAAAAAAGAAAAAAATTAAACAAAATAAAACACCCACATTTGTCACCTCGGCCTTTTATCTTGAATTTGTATGTGCACATTTTATATATATATATATATATATATATATATATATATATATATATATATAAAATTCAGAATAAAATTATCTAACAATCAACTGGTATGGAAACCTGTGATTATAAGTCTTACAAAATATTATTGGCAGTAATAAGGACAATCCCACCTAAATAAGAATTGCTTGATATACAAGATAGAGCAAATAAATCAAATTTTAGTCATTCAATGAATTTAAAAATTTATGACGTGAAATGTTTAAATTTTAGCAAATAAGGTGTAAACCATTATAACTATTTGCTAATATTTTCTCCTCTGAAGAGATGGTAAACATCGAAATCCTATAGGATAAGGAGTTATATTTCAAATGTATTCTTTGTCTTACATAGAATAATAAAAATCTTTTGATTTGAAATTTAAACATTTCATGTCATAAATTTTTAAATTCATTGAATGACTAAAATTTGGCATATATATATATATATATAATTATCAATATTATAATAATTTTTTATACCTACAGACACTAGTGTTCCTTTCTTTCGAGAATCATCAGTGCAGAGTTATGATTACAGCTGGTTGGGAGATTTGAACCTAGCCACAAAGCCATCTCTTACTCCATTAGCAAGGAACAAACCACATAGCCAATGTTAACCACGAAAAATACAGTTGAAATTAATAGTTATATAAAGTGTGAATGTCTAGATGGCGAGAGTGATCATAATATCATGATCTGCACATATGAGCTTAAGTGACCGACTTAATTTCAACTTAACATGCTCAACAATAAAAACCAAGTTCTTAAAGAGGCTGACACACACACATTATATATATATATAGATATATATAAATTCCGAGTTAATTATGTAGAATTATTATGTAGAATTACAACAAAATTTATTGTTTTGACAAAGGAGTACAAATAATTAACATTTTTTTCTTAACCCATGGATTTTCAATGAATGGCTCATCTCATCAGAGGAATTCATTCTGGAATGTATCAGCATTCATTGAATTTTACAACTGTTCTGGAATTTTACAACTGATGGGATAAGAATGCTGAGTTTCTTAACTGTATCCTCAGTAATTACAGCCTTCCATACTTGGTCAACTAATCCTCTGGCTGGCTTTGGGTAGGATTGAAACCGCTATCCTCAGATAATGGTCAACTGGACCATAGAGATTCAACGCCTCTATCCACTGCGCCACAGGCAACAACTATGTGGACCCCCTTGAAGAGCTTACCAAGATTGTTTAAGGTAAATTCGGTCAAGTTGCTTGGAAGCTTGAAATCAAGTTTCTTTTCAGGGGCATTTATAGAGTTGCAGAACAAAGTAATCAATGGAAACGGATTTGTCAAAGTCCCAGGACACAATCACAGAGCTAATCCGCAAATAAATAAATATACAAATTATTCATCTCAAAGAATTTCTATAATAAAATAAATCTCAGCAAGTTTCATCAGATGTCCTTCTGGCTTTTGCAGTTGATTTTTAGCTCCAAGATCTTTGCCCATGGAAAATCTATCAAAGTGGAAACGTAACCGATTCAGAGATTAACTGATCATTATTGAAAATTTTCACCATATTAGATATATTTTTAATACTTTTATTTAACAAGATAACTTTTAACATTGTGAATAAAAATAAACATGCAACTATCGATATAGTAGATAGATTGACAAAATAGAAAAAAAAAAAAAACACAAAGTTTTATTGTTTACTTATTGGAGTATTAAAAATTATTTAATTGTAAAATAAAACGTTCTGCTCGTAAAATATAACATTTAACTAATTTTAATTATAAAATATTATAATTGCTATTTTAACTATTAAAATAAAAATATAGTAAGCATGTTTCTTAGTTTAATTATTGGGTCATTTCTGAGGAAAATAATATTTTAGACTTAAAATTATTTAAAAACAGAATAGATAGTTGACTTTTTTTGTAGTTATTGTACAAATAAAATAAAATATTACTAGTTTTACTTATTCAATGTTGCCCAGAATTAAAATTAAAAAAAGAAAAAGAAAAAAAAATGCCTTTTTTCTTAAAATTTTGTTATTTGTGTGCATCACACACACACACACACATATATATATATATATATATATATATATATATATATATATATATATATATATAGACCTGGCAAACCCACAGGAGACAACCAAGCAAAAAAAAAAAAAAACTCTAAGCAAAATTCATCACAAAACAGCAAAACTGAAGCTGACCTGCCAGGACACTATATATACAAATGTAGACAAATCTGGACATATTTTATTCGTTTGAAAATACAGGTTCTTTTTACCAATTGTCATAAAATTTTAACCATAGTATTATAATCTTCAAAAAGCCTGCAAATTTTCATGTAGTTTCGTCCCATAGAACCAAAGACATGAGTATTTCAAGATTCAATTTGCCTACCGGTGTATATATATATATATCTCCATTCATCCATAGATATGCCACATTTTTCGGCCATTTTATAAGTTCCAAATCTCAAGCAACTATTGGTCAGAATTTAACAAATGAAGGCTTGTTGGAAAAGTAATGACCCGAATTGTGTAATGCACTTTGTGAAATTTGCCCTTCAGGTAGCACATTAATGGGATCGACTATTTTTAGCACTTTTTTTTTTTTTTTTAAAACCTTTTAGCAATAAGCAACCAATGATTAGATTTTTGACAAACTAAGGTTTTTTAAACAGCCTTTAGCTTAATTTATGTAAAGTGTAAACCTTGCCCTTTATGTTGCACATTAAATGTGTCGATCATTCTTATTTGTTATCCAAGTTTTGCATTTAAATTACAAAATATCTGATATTTGCCCAAAACCTCTGGCATTGATGGAGGGGAGACTAAAACTTGCTAATATGATTTCAAATGATCTAAAATAGCAGCAAGGGGAGACTTGATTCCAAACTTTTTAGATTATTCTCAATACTTGTCTATAGATTTGGTGAAAAAAATATATGTTAAATATATCAATTGAGATATAGAAATGATTTAACATATTTATTTCACAAAATCTATAGACAAGTATTGAGAATAATCTAAAAAGTTTGGAATCAAGTCTCCCCTTGCTGTTATTTCAGATCATTTGAAATCACATTAACAAGTTTTAGTCTCCCCTCCATCAAGGCCAGAGGTTTTGGAGGAAATATACATAAAAGAATTAATAAAGCATGCTAGAAATACTTTAAGAAGAGTTAAAAACATATTTAATTTTCAAAAAGGAAACACAAATTAAGTGGATTGCTTGTAGTTTCATTAAATACTTTGCAAGCAAAATCCGATTTCGCATTTTGCTAATTCCTACCCTCTGATGAGAAAGAAAGTATTTCTTTTGAAACTCTGCGGATTAAGGACAATCCACTTAACTTATGTTTTTTTTTTTTTTTTTAAATCAAAGTGTTTTTAACATGGTTTATTAATTCTTTGTTCTTATTATAAGCTCTATTTCTTATTTGGTTTCATTGAGCTTTTACATCTGGTTAGGATTATTATATTAAGTCTTTAATATTTATAATATATTTTAAGTTTGCTATTTTGGATTATCTTGGTAAACTAAATTGTAATTTTTATTTCATTATATATATATATATATATATATATATATATATATATATATATATATATATATATAAATGAAAACAAAGAGATGTAGTGTTTATCTGATATATGCAATGGTAAACTTCAAACTAATATAAATAACAGTATTTATATATTGAAAATGTAATCCCAACCGAATTAAAAAAGCTCAATATGTAATAGAGAGTAGAGCTTATTATAAGAGAAAGAAAATTAAAACTGTAAGTTTATCTTTACAATCAAAATTTATTGTTCGACTGAATACTCCAAAAAACAATTTACAAATATAATTTGCTGATTTCTTTATGTCCTCTGATGAGAAGAATAATAAGAATAGCATTCTTTGAAACTCAGCGGAATAAGGACTTTGTAAATTGTTTTTTGGAGTATTCAGTCGAACAATAAATTTTGATAGTAAAGATAAACTTACAGTTTTAATTTTCTTTCTCTTATATATATATATATATATATATATATAAAAAATAAAACGCATATTTTCTCTACAGCAGTATTGAGCACTTTCTTCAGTTTTTATTAATTACCATTTCCACTATATATATATATATATATATATATATATTACCAAGGATTCAAACCATTTGGAGGATGTAACTTGTCACTAGGAAGACAGGAATGGGGACTGCTTCTGCATTGTTAAAAGTGGATGGCCTATATAAATTGTTTTTGGTTTACATTATATGTTTTGTTGAATATACTGTGTTTTTTTCTTCGATGTGTAAAAGCTTTTTTTTTTTTTAAATATAGTCTAGTTGCACTGAAAATTTATAGTACAATGAAACTGTAGATAATTATATATGTAGTCAAACTCAAGTCTTAATTAAACGTTTATGTATGTTATAAATTGATTGGAGATTGGGAAATATTAGCTCCAATTTAATAAGAGTACAAAGTTATAAATGATGCTAAACCATAAACTTTTACAATCAAACCAGCCAAAAATTAATGTAAACAATAAAATTTTAGTAATCTAAGAGTTTGTAAATTTTTCTGATTAAGTCATACAAGCGTTTCCCTCCATCTAAAAATTAATATTTGCGTAGAGAGAAATACAAATTATCTCCCTTTGTTTAGTTTTGAACATGCATATTATTGTTTAAAATGTTTTTTACTTACTAGTTGCTAAAAAACGACCCTGGTGTCTAACTCTGTCCCGTGGGGAGGCATAGTAAATAGGTACTTACTAGTTGCTAATCTTAAAATATATTAAATTGTCAAGTAATTCTATTTCTTTTCTCTTTTTTAAATTCCAGTTTTTGTGAAAAGTTTTCAAGTATTTTAAATAAATCAATGTAAGAATGTTACAAGATAAATGAAATGAAAAAAAAAAACAAAAAAAAAAAAAACAACAAACAAAAACAACAAACAAAAACAAACTTGTCTAAAACATACAACAAAAAAAAAAAATGAACAAATGTTTGTTTTTAAAAATATTTAAGAGACCTTTATTTGTTTTTTAAAATATTTAAGAGACCTTTATTTGTTTTTTAAAATATTTAAGAGACCTTTATTTGTTTTTTAAAATATTTAAGAGATCTTTATTTGTTTTTTAAAATATTTAAGAGATCTTTATTTGTTTTTTAAATATTTAAGAGACCTTTATTTGTTTTTTTTTTAATATTTAAGAGACCTTTATTTGTTTTTTAAAATTTACTCAATTCTTTATTATTTCAATTCTTTAAAAATGATTGATCCAAGTTCACAGTTCAATTTAAATTAAAAAAAAAAATACAGATAAATCTTTGAAGTATTTACCCAACATGGAACGAAGCTGTCATATTCTAAAAATCACCTAAATTGATCAAATAATTTTATCCTTAACTGAAAGAATCAAACTTTATGAGTTAGCAAGATGGATTGTCTTGCATAGCCATCTTGAAAAATAAAGGGGGCAGATAACTCCACTATAATTTAAACTTGTGAAATTAGTAATGCTTACGATTTCATATTGATTGCTTAAAATCGTTTAACAACAATTTTCTTTATATAAAAAAACCCAAACTACTTGATCAATTTATATGACTTTTGGAATATGGCATTTTCTTTCCGTGACAGATATATTAGAAAAGTTTTTCTGTACCTTTGTTTTCTTTTTATTTAGGTTGAACTGTGGACTTGCATGAAATGATTGAGCAAAGAGATATATTTCAGCTGATAAGAGCGTCATTTTAAAACAACAAAAATAAACATGCAAATCGATAAGAAACAAATAATTGATGCAAATCTTTAAATTGTTTTATCTAAATAACAAAAGAAATTAACAAAAATTGTTTTAAGCAAAAAAAATATGTTTTACCTGGTTTTGTTAAGCTTTGAGTTTTTGTTACAATCCATGGCCAACTTGATTCATCTAAGTGAGGAAATCCAGCAACCGTACCAGCGAGCATACGAATACGATAAATTGTGTTTGGCATCAATTCTGCAAAATCCAAAAACATATTGAATAAAAATATTTAGATCTATTTTCAAATTACTGAAAATAAATGAACCTATTTTCGAATTACTGAAAATAAATGAACCTATTTTCGAATTACTGAAAATAAATGAACCTATTTTCGAATTACTGAAAATAAATGAACCTATTTTCGAATTACTGAAAATAAATGAACCTATTTTCAAATTACTGAAAATAAATGAACCTATTTTCAAATTACTGAAAATAAATGAACCTATTTTCAAATTACTGAAAATAAATGAACCTATTTTCAAATTACTGAAAATAAATGAACCTATTTTCAAATTACTGAAAATAAATGAACCTATTTTCAAATTACTGAAAATAAATGAACCTATTTTCAAATTACTGAAAATAAATGAACCTATTTTCAAATTACTGAAAATAAATAAACCTATTTTCAAATTACTGAAAATGAATAAACCTATTTTCAAATTACGCAAAATGAATAAACCTATTTTCAAATTACGCAAAATGAATAAACCTATTTTCAAATTACTGAAAATGAATAAACCTATTTTCAAATTACGTAAAATGAATAAACCTATTTTCAAATTACGTAAAATGAATAAACCTATTTTCAAATTACGTAAAATGAATAAACCTATTTTCAAATTACGTAAAATGAATAAACCTAATTTCAAATTACTGAAAATAAATAAACCTATTTTCAAATTATTGAAAATAAATAAATTTTTAAATTATTGAAAACAACTAAATTTTTAAATTATTGAAAACAACTAAATCTATTTTCAAATCAGTAAAAACAAGTTTAGATTTACCAGTAATAAGGTATTCTCTGATAGCCGGTTTCTTAAATTTCTCCATAGTGGTTCCTTTGTCAGTACTGTAATACAATCTGTATTGATTTATGGTACCTCTACTTTCTTCAGGAGGAATTTTATCCCATTTTATTTTTATGGAGTTTTGAGTGTTACTGACTATTTCCACTTTGGGAGCAACCAACGGAGCTGAAAAAAAAAACATATACACATAAATAATAGTTAAAACAAAACAAAAACCCTGACCTAATAATTGGCATGGCACTTATATTAAATTGCAGTTAAACCAGGAGATAGGTTTATATATGCATGAGCGAGTCGGAAGACACTGTGCACATGATCTTACATCTCTGAAATCTTTCTTCTTCGGGCTGGGCTGAAATATTTTTATCACCTAACATCACTCTGTACGTTTACAAAGGGAGGTAACTGACTAGAAATATGACTAAAACAAACCATTGTAGTTTCAAAAGTAACAAGAAAAAATTGAATCGTTAAAAATACATACAATGCATATATATATATATATATATATATATATATATATGTAAAATTGGGATGATTAATGGGAAAAATTGGAATTTTGGAGTGTATCAGAATCAGAAAAAAAAAAAAAAAAAAAAAAAAAAAAAAAAAAAATCGAGCCTATTTTCCAATGCCAAAACGATTCTTTTTTTATTTGATTTTGTTTAAGACAAAATCTTCCACTGCTGGTAGTAATTTATATAATTATAAAACTCAAATGACCTTGTAATGGGTGTTGTAACCACACATCCGGTTTCCGACTTCTGGTTGCGCATGCGTATTTAAACAACATGACAACCATAAGAGCATTTTTACAAGCGCGATTTACCCACTGCCTTCGTTTTTTTTTTTTTTTTTTAAATTTATTCTCCATTTTTTAATACACCTTTCTTAAAAAACATTCATACATTTTCTTCTACACTACCAACATACATAAATAATCCTGAAAATATATATATTTTTTTAATTTGCGTTAGAAATAAATAATCAACACGACAATAAAACTTATTGTTTTACTGTGTATGTTTTCAGCATCTCAACTTTTTTTTTTTTTGCATTTAAATTATCCAAATAAAAAATTGTTAATACTTTCTGCTTTTTTTTTTTTTTTACATTGTTCATTTCCGTATTGTCTTAATTAGTTTTATTGACCTTATTATTAACATATAAATTAAATATTTGATCCAATGGGTCATGAATATTTGTTTAAAATCAATTAAAAAAGTTACATCTTAATTTCATTTTCTATTTAAAAAGCCATTTTTAACATGGGAAGAGTGTTTTTAACTATTCTATATTTTCAACTAACAATTTCATTAAAAAAAGATATATCGAAATTTGAATTTAACTTTAAGTATTATGGTATCTGTTCAGTGAACATTTACCTATAAGTATGGCAAACCACTTATAATTCAATGGCTGTAAATTTTTTTTTTTTTTTAAATAAACAATTATAAACAGAACGACTCATAGAAATCTATATATTCTTTTTTCATTTTAATATAGTTTCATAGAAACGTTTCTGTTATGTCACAAAAATCAATTTTCTTTACGTCACAAGTGTCATGCTCATACATTAATTCCATAGCTAATATAACATACTGACCCAACGGGTCACAGATAATCTAGTAATAAAATAAATATTTATTGATTTTAAACTATCAGTAAAACTAAAATCTAGACACCATTGTTCATTTTTTATGGTTTCTTATTAAACGATTGACTATTTTACTATTAAGCAGAATTCTATTTATACATAGTTTCTATATCCTGCATAATTGCATGGAATTTAAGATGAAAACGTTCTAGCACACAGATATATTTTTATCTCTCTCTTTCTATATATATATATATCTTTATTAGAATAGCAAAATTTTTAAAATGATGAGAAAGAAGTGAACCATATTCGGATGTTATAAAATAAGTCGATTAAAAAGAAAAAACAAAAAAAAAAAAAAATATTACGAAATGGAATAAAATCCGAAGCACTTTTCGTAAGACAGACTTTTCGTATTACATATTTATGGTGTAATAAAAGATAAAATAAGAGATAATTGCAACTTCACTTCCAATTTTCAGATTTTGTAATCATGCCCAAATGTATTTTATTTTCTGAATGATTTTGCGCTACAAAACAGTTACTGTCAAGAATTGTGTGTATATATATATATATATATATATATATATATATATATATATATGATGGAAATAGTATTCCGACAAAATAGAACAAATAAAAAGGAAACAAACCGTATTATGTGTTCATCAACGTTTCGTCTTTATTTCGAGACTTCCTCTGGATGAATGAGATTAAGAAACAAAAAATACCAGTACAAAATATTTGAAAATGTTTCACGTGCACAGTGTGACGCAGTTCTATTTCAGAGAAACGGAAAAAAAGACATTGGAAGTTCAAAAAGGAGGGGGAGGGCTGGCGCTGTTAAAGAGAAGAAATTTTAGTTCATAGTTTTAAAATTTTGAACTTCCAACGTCTTTTTTCCGTTTCTCTGAAATAGAACTGCATTACACTGTGCACGTGAAACATTTTCAAATATTTTGTACTGGTATTTTTTGTTTCTTAATCTCATTCATCCAGAGGAAGTCTCGAAATAAGGACGAAACGTTGATGAACACATAATACGGTTTGTTTCCATTCTATTTTATATATATATATATATATATATATATATATATATATATATATATATATATATATATATACACACACACACACACACATCTATGAGCGTAATTGTATTTGAACTATTCATTAACATTCAAGATCTTAACTTAGAAATAATGATCGAACATAGTCTAGTAGCCTTCCAATCTAAGGGCTATCTACTAATCTATGACTTCAACAGTCCTAAAGCATTCATTGTGATTTGCACTCACCATTGACTTGAAATACAATTTTTTATGAACAGGCATAGTTTTTTTTTTATTTCTATATTTGGATGAATTAAAAAATGAATGACTTGGAAAATTATTGTGGAGACACGAAAAACTTACTGGCATCAGGAGTGATATACGACACTTGTTTAGAATGTTTGCTGGCACCGAAATCACTGTAAGCTGTGACGTAACACGTGTAATTGGTGAATGGCTTCAGATGCTGCAGTACCAGAGACGTCACTTTCACAAGTTTGGCCATTTCCGTTCCTGCAAACAGAAAAGAAACAAAACATTTAAAAATCTACAGTCGTTTTAAAGAATTGCTCTATCAATTTAGTGTATTAATGTAATAATTTGTAGTTAAGTCCAACTGCAGCTCTTCATTTAAACTCCTTGGCTTAACATTCACAGTAAACATGAATTGGAACAAATACATTGAAGACATTGGCAAGCTTGCTGCAAAGAAGGTGGGCTCTCTCTACCATGTTAGAAAACTACTTGCACCTGAGAGTATTCTATAGCCCTACAAAGCCACAATTTGCTGTTACATGAAGTATTGTTGCCGCATTTGCCACTAGTCTCTTGCCAAGACCTAGGAAAGGGTCTCCAAGTACCGCACTGTCAACCAAACTCCAACCTCTGTCTCATCGCCGCAATGTTGCATCCCTGTGCCTATTTTACGAATATTTTAATTGGATGTGCTTTGACGAGCTCGTAGCACATATGCTCCTTGATGTAAATACCCTAGCAGCAAAATCCCACCCCTTCATTGTTGTGGTCCCTAGATACTGGAAAACCTTCTACTCTAATTAGTTCCTTCCTTTGAACTGCTAGACTTTGTATTCCCTCCTGGGCCCCTGATTCCCTAACTGTACTGAAATGTAGAAGTTGAAATGTAATGTGAACAGACATCTTGCTTCTTAACTCCCTACATAGTGTCCCTGTATATATGGGACTAAATAATAGCCACTTTACGCCAAGTGGTGCTGTGTTTTGTTCAGGGTGAATAAGAATACCCCTCCCCACAAAACATTATTATTCACATCTTGGTTGTTATTTTCACATTTCAACCAGTGTAACAGTTGATTTTTTTCAGGTGCATCTTGACAGATTTGGGAATCTATATGGAATTTTAAAATCATTTCGATGTAATGTAAAATATTCCCTCATAAAAATTATTCTTTTCTATCTATAGGAGAGAAAATCGATTTTTAAGATCGGATTTTTTTTCCGATTTTTGATAATTAACGGATTAATTTCTGTACAAAACATATCTAAGAACACTGCCAGACATATAAATTAGTTGTGTGTGAAATTTGCAAAAGATAAGCTCAGCTGTTTCGGAACCTATGAGGAAAGAACTCACACACAGACATACACACACACACACACTGATTTTTATATAATAATAGAGATTATATTTTTTTTCTAATATACCAAAAATATTTGCTGCTAGTTCATACTCAACCATAAAACAATGTTTGTGTAAAATTTCAGAAAACTCCAAAATACGGTTATTGAGAAAAGTATGAACAAATAAATGGATGAATGATTTGGAGGCAATTTTACCCCTATAATGCCCCCTAGGGCAAAGATCCAGAGTTATCTTGGAAAATCTGTTCTGGCAAAAATTTATTTTCACCATGATTAATGTTTGTGCAAAATTTTAAAAAATACGAGAGTGAATTACTAGATCCAATCTCTCCTTTGTCGGGAGACTAAAAAGCAAAAGTCTATATGATGTACATATTCGTAACCAAAAGAAAATATCATATTCCAAAAATCATGTAAATTGATCAAGTAGTTTTATTTTTTATAAAAAATATCATGTTAATACAAATAATGGAAATTTGTAAACTGCCTCTCTCCATCTCTTTGTTAAAAATAGCTTTTTACTATCTCAAGTTTGAATTATTTGGAATTATCTCCCTTGTCCTACAAAATTGGTGCCAAGAGATCATTTTTTTTTTTTTATTTTTTTTTTTAAAATTAAAACTACTTGATCAATTTATGTGAGTTTTGGGTGTATAATATTGTCTTTCCATCACAGGTATGCATGCATATGTCGGCCCTGCTATTTTAACAGTGTCGGTGACCACGGCTCTCCAAAAATTGTAGAGCCATGATAATCTCAGGAAGACAAGTAAAGACAGTAGTTTCTCATTGCTTTCCATCTTGATTCAGGGGTGTATCTTCCCCTGTGAGATAAACGTGTCCACCAGATACCAATCTGGAAATTTCTACGACCCAGTGCAGTACATACAGTGCCTAGCCTTCCCAAATGGTCAACCATCTGGTACTGGCCAGGCTCATTGTTGCTTAACTTCAGTGATCTGGCGAGAACCGATATGTACACCATAAAGAGTTTTATTTCGTTTTTTTCATGGTTGGGGATAAGTTATGGACTTGCATTAAATATTCGTACACTTGAAATGTAAATTGTTTTATTTTAATTTAGTAAAAATTTCTCTGACTAATCAATTCAGCAAAAATACAATACAACTGAATTTTACTTTTAATTAAAACTGCACTCAATTTTTCCTAAATAAAAAAAAATTACCAAGCTATAAAGTCGAAAAAAAAAAGGGGGGGCAAATATTTACCTGATCTTTCTGAGCAATGTACAGAATAAGTCGTGATCGGACAGCAACTTTTAGGCACAGGTGGGGACCAAGTAATCCTCAGATCTTCTAAGCCCGAACCTTGCACACTTACATTCTGTGGTGAATTTGGAGCTTTCTCTGAAGTATAGGAAAAAAAAAAAATTATGAGTGAATGAAAGTTACAGGGTGGAATGATAAAATTGTCGCCCTAAAGAACATAACACTACAGTTTTATTTTAAAAACTTTCATTGAAAAAAATCAAGTGAGGTAACTTGATTATGTAGTAGAGCTGACATCTATTCAATGTAGCTACCTTCAGCCTCAATCACCGCCTCAATATGGGTCTGGAACTAGGAGCTCAGCGAATGGTCTTTGGTGTGGTTTCAAGCGAGGGCCACATCATGCCACCTCACATCTTCGAAGTCGGCTTGAAAGTCCACACCAAAGTGAACCTGGATGTGCTGAAGAGTGTGATCAGGCTGGTTTTGGTGTTGTGGGAGGTCATGTTGGTGATGTTCTCAATGTATGACCAAACAAAGTAATTCAGTGAGTTCAGGTCAGATGAAGAGGGGGGGGGCAATGAGAGAAAGGCACAAAATCGTAGCACTCCTTTTAAAGCCAAGCCTTGGTGAACTGGCACTGAGTTCTGCTGCCACACCAAGGGTCTGCCAATGGCCACCTGCTTACACCAGGGGATCACCACACTCTTCAGCACATCCAGGTCCACTTTGGTGTTGACTTTCAAGCAGACTTTGAAGATGTGAGGTGGCCTGATGTGGTCCTCACTTGAAACCATACCAAAGACCATAACTGTGGCCAGAAACTTTGAGCTGTGCCCTCAAGCGTTGAACCGTCCAGATCTACATTTTGAAGGTGCTCACAATCTCCGATCTTGCTCGTTGAACATTGTGTCACTTTCAGACATGATAGAAGGATCCTATCGCTCTTGGGATTTGTACACAACTGGCCAACTAGTAGATGGTCTGCAACAACAAAAGAAAAAACTGGTTTTCATCAAATGGAAATGGAATCATGTCCTTTCTAGGACAACAAATTTATTGTTCCACCTTGTAATTTAGTTTTATCATAATCTTATATCAAAACTATGGAGGGCAGAAATTATAGCTTAGGTTTAATTTCAGCATTTGTGTAATTCTTGCTTCCCTTATTTTGCCCTTTAGTCCTCACATTCCATGAGTGATAGTTCAGAAAAAAGAGGAAGATTTGCTGTTTCATGGGTTGGAATCCATCCACATAAGGAGAGTAGAAAGTGATGTTTGGTTTATTGCTTCTCTTATCCTTTGTCCTTTAATTTTCAAATTCCATGAGAAATGTTTCTGACAAAAGGGAAAGAATTGCTGTTTTCTGGGTTAGAATCTATTCATATAACATTCATCGCTGGCTAGTTATTGACCTTGAAATTATATTTTTCTTTTAGCTCCTTATATGAAGTGGCTTCATGCCTTGTCTGGAGCGATTTCCATAAAAAAGAAGACAACAACAATACACATTCAATATGTGAGCTAAAAAAAAAAAAAAAAAAATTACAGGGATGGTTCCAAAAATAAAACATCCTATTTTTCAATAAAAAAAAAATAAAAAGTTCAAGAGCTATGAAGATGGGAGTGGTACTATTAATCAACCTTGTGTTCAAGAATTTATTTTTCTACATAGTCACCACCATTCTCAATGCCCTTTTGCCAGCGATAAATGATACCTTTATCCTAAAAATTTGGAGCGTGCTTTGTCACTCACATCTCTTGTCACTCTGAAATCGATGAACCCATCTCCTAACTGTGCTAACATTAATTGCATCGACTTCATAAACATTCAGCAGGTGCCAGTGAATGTTGATTGGTTTTATTTTTTCTGCACGGAGAAATTTAATGATACATCTCTGCTTCTGAAGCATGTCCATGACCGGACTTGATTTCTTAGAATCTTACACCGTCAATATCTGCAACAGAGAGATGAAACTCTCAGGTCATAAATGCATAAGTTCAGTCATCATAACAATGCAATTTGCAATCCTCTCTGATCCATTCAGACAAAAAAAAAGAGACATTACTTTCTGAACATCTCATATATACAGTTGTTAAATTTATCTTACTAGTAAAATATGAATATTTTATCAATTTCAGTATAATTAGCTGACCACATATTCAAGAAGAATTCATTCCTCGACTTTGTGATTGGAATTATCATGTAATATTATCATTGATAATATAAGATGTTGGAAAAGAAAAATAGTTGAATTCAATAACATTTACATTTATTGATCCGCCAGAGTAAGGAAAAAGGAAAGTGTTTGATTAGAGTGGATTTTTATCAGCTACTATGCCGAAATGCAGGGGAGGACGCCACCACTTTTCCCTAGATCATCTCCTTGTAATGCTGAGCATTTAGCATGAAGTACCATTTTTGGTCCATCAACTCCATTTTTTTTTTTTTTAAAAGTCTTTGATATAACCAATGATTGAACCTTGAGAAAACACTAATCATTATGCTAAATGGTCCGATCATAGACAAATATTACAGGAATTTAAGATACATATTAAAAAGACAAAGTGTGAAGCCATTTGATGTAAGGAGCTAACAAGGACAAAAGATGATTATCGAAAAAACAAAAGATTTCTTTAACCTTTGTCTTGAAAACGCTAAGGTTATAGGTAGGAGGAAAACAGTCAGCAAGGTGAGAGTTCCAGAAGCTTGCAGGTCTTGAAAAGAAGCTTCTGGAATAGGAAGCTGTATTACAATGAAGTACTTGAATAGTGAATTGATGTAGACCACTAGACCAATGAATCAAACGAGCTGAAACAAAGGAAGCAGGGAATAGATCAGACAATTCTGAAGAAAACATGCTATAATATTTATAGAAAAGACCGAGACTAGCAACATCACGTCTGTGTAAAAGAGATTGCAGAGAAGAAGAAAGGGTGTGGAGGCCATTTGAACTATAGTAGCAATACACATGAAAAAATAATATGGTGGATGTGTAATACACATGGAAAAATTGAAATAGCTTAAAATATTTCAATATTGGTATACGTAGAAAGAGCTGGATGAGCTAAGAAAGAATCTTTTTAAATTTTAAAAATCTGATTAAAATTAAGGACGTTATGACTATCTTTGTTTGGATATTTTCCCCTCTTTAAGACCATATGCGTTTCGTCACATTTTTTACACTACTTTTTAAAAATGTCATATCTTTGTTAAAACACAAGATTAAGCAATGAAATTTACCATATAAAGTGTATTTTTGTACAAGGAATCAGAATATGCAACTGAAAATATCCAAAAGTTCATGGTTTCCAAATAATCTGCAGTAAATGTGCATAAATATGCTGCAATTCCTTAAAAATGCCATGTATCCAGAAACAGAAAAGAAGTTGAACTCAAAGTTGAATTGTAATGTGCTTTATGTCCAAAAAAACTTAAATTTAAAACATAGGACCATTTAAAAATGAATATATTGCAAAATTTCTTTGGTATTATTGTAGATTAACACCTTCTGTTTAACCCCGCCCAACCCCTTCTGACCACCCCTCCAAAATGTGATTCTACCTTTTTAGGCAATTATGTATGACATTCTATGAAAAACTTTAATGAAAGATAAACAAATTATTTTAGAATTTAATGTAAAATAATTCCCCATTACAGGTCATTCTAGCGTTTTAGGGCAGTTAACTGTTTTTTTTTTATGGGAGATAAATCCTGTATGCTTTTTGCTTTATTTTTTTTAAGACGATTATGTGTGGTTTTAAGAGGGTTTCTATGCAATGAGAATATAGAGAGGGTTGCTATTCGGACTTTGAATTAATTGTAGGGCTAAGGAAAATTATGTGAACATACTGAAGACTTGACAGAAACAAAAACAATATTAGAGGGGGGGGGCGGTTAGTTTCACAAAAATTTAATGTAAAATAATTCACCATTTCCAGCATTTTAGGACAGTTAACCAATTTATTTTATGTGCATTTTTCTTTAAGGAAGGATTTATTTTTTGTTTGTTTGTTTTAGACACTTGTATGTGGCTTACAGAGGTATTTTGTTGGGGGGGCACTCGAACTTAGTGTTATTGTTAGGGTTAAAGAGTGTTTTAGGTGGAGACTTGCCACACATAACTTTAGTAGGTGGGTTGCTAACAGTATTTTGTTTTACTATTTATTTTTAAGTCATTATCAAGACTTCAAATATTTAAGTGTCAACTAACTGACATTTGTCTTGTTCTCAGGAAATGCTCAACAGTCAACACTATTTGTGCGTTTGTATTACTTGCCATAGAGGTACGAAAAAGTTGTCAAAAAAAAATAAATAAATAAAAATAAAAAAATAAAATTATAACAAATAAATGTTATGCAAAGCATGTTTTTATTTAATGTAACATGTTAATTCAGCTCGAAAAACATACAGTGCTTACCGATGTATTGGAAAGTTAAAAATGGCGACCAACTATCTCTTTCACACGGTAAGTTTGGGAAAATGAGTTAAAAATAAAAAAACTAGACAAAATACTATTAAAAACCCACCGAATATATATCCGCCTATGTCACGGTAACATATATTGAGCGAGATTCTAACAGTATTTTGTCTGTTTTTTTATTTATAACTCATTTTCCCAAACTTACCGCCTCAAAGAGAGAGTCAACCGCCATTTTAAATTTTCGAATACATCGGTAAACACTATGTTTTTCGAGCTGATTAAACATGTTACATTAAATATAAACACTAAAAATTATCCAGTTAGGTAGAAAAATAACTTATCTTGCCTTTGATAACATTTGTTATATATTTATTTTTTGAATCTATGTGTATGGTAATACAAACGAGATTTTCATACATCTTTTGATTTTGAAAAAAACATTTGTGGCTGTTTGCAGTAAAACATTGTTTTAATTTGCTGTTCAAAACTAATGCAATGAATAAAAGTGCATGCAAGCTATATATCTACAAAAGTTTATTTTGTTTTTTTAACCAGAAATGTGAGAAATTATAATGGATTCATAATGCCGAATTGGTTGGGGTTGTTGTTGTTATACATTTTGAAAACCGAATAGTTCTAAACTAATGTTATTCTGATAACAAAATAGCTCTAATTAAACATATCAGAACATTTATATTCATATTTTCATGTTTTTCTTAATTCGTTCGTGAATAAAAATTAAAGAACGCGTGTTTATACTGTGCTATGACTAATACTACAACTGCTGCAGTGCTGCTGCTACTAATACTAAATTAATTTGACCAAACTCGAAAAATAAACATAAAGATAGTAAAAAGAATGATTTATTTACAAAAAAAAAAAAAAAAAAAAAAAAAAAAGAATGATTTATTTACTAGTGGGTGTCCGATAAAATTTCTTTTCAAAATGTTTGATACTTGTCATATTAAAGTCTTATTTTTAACACAACAAAAAAAGAAATGGTCAAAAATATTTCGGACACTTGACAGTATTAAGATTAGCACCTCTTCTGATTGGTTTCCAAATTTCATAACGAAATTCTCCATACAATCATGATACGGGCCTTTAGAAAACAGGGAGGGTCATTATAAAACCTTACCGAAAACGCCATTTTATGACGTTCACATTTTTATCACTTTATTTGCTTAAAACTCTTAAAATATATAATGTACATTCATAGTTATTAATTCATTTGAAAGTATATTCATTTCAGAACAAAACAGTAATTTGAAGACTTGAAGTGCTTTGGTTTGAAAAATATGGCTATTTTAGTAGAACTACCTTGAAATCTGTAATTATCCAAAGCATTTTTTTCGTCCGTGTGTATTGCTAATTACAGATACGTTTCTGCACCTTATGAAGAACCCTCAAATGTGACTGTGATTCACCATTGCAAATATGACAACAATACTCCATATGTGGCCTGATAGTAGATCTGTAGAGATGGAGAAAAACCACAGATGGGAGAAAGTGTTAAGGGTGATGGAGAGAACCAACTTTTGTGAAAAGCAGAAAGAGTAATAGATCTAATATATGAACTTCAAGAAAGATTTGATGACAAAGAAAGGCCAAGAAATTTCAGAGTTGATTTCTCCTCAAGAGCAAAACCAACCATGAGAATCTCAGAAACAAAAAGTATACATCTACAATTGAAAGACATTATATAAACAAAGAATACAATCGCCCCTATAGCAATAAAAAACAAGACAGGCTAGAAATAGAAACCGTATAAATGGAATTACTAAATATGTAAATTCTATTTAGATTGAATTTGTCTCTGGTAAAAACATGCAGTGCAATGAAAATGTACTACAAAATCGTTTGCATTTTTTTTTACTCACATTGAAGAGTAGAGTGACTTGATTAGTAGTGTTGGGACAATGAATCGGAACTTTTAGGATATTGGAATCGGAAAAACATGGGCCTATTTTCTAATGCCAAAACAATTCCTTTAATTAAATTTTTATTTGATTTTCTTTTTAAAAAAAAATCTTCCACTGCTGGTAGTAGTAAATAATAAAATAAATATTGATTTAAACTTCCAGTAAAACTAAAATCTACAGATCACCCCCCCTCCTCCTTCACAAGTCTTTGAAAAAATGTATGCACATTCAAGATGTGTTTTTTACAGTAATTGGGACAAATAACTTTATAGTTAAATATTTAGAGATTTATAAAGCATCGGAATCAAGAATTTAGTACAGAATCGGGGAAAAATTTCCATGCAGTACACAAGTTTTTAACTTTGTCTGATATTGTTTCCTGTTGCAATCTCCGTTTTCTTCGGCATGCTTTTTCATTTTTTTCTTTAGCTTCCAGCTATCTGGTGGGGAATACTGTGAGAATCACATTTCCACACATAGCGAACACACAGACACAAAACCTGTATCGTTAAGGTAAACATAATTATCGCCCCTTAATTCCAGCAATATCATTCTTTGCTACAAGGGGGCATCAGTACCTTACACTTGTTTCCGCTTTACTTTTCTCCCCCCCCCCTCTCTCTTTCTTCCTGGACACAGCGCGATGCAGATGCATAACAAGAACACTCCCCTATTTACTACAAAGACTCGCATGCAAAAGATTTATACTATACTCATGCAAGTTTTTATTTTTATGCTTCTTACAGTATCAAACTTTTTCTCATTACTTGTGTAACTTTACAGTAAATAAATGTACATCAGTTGTATAATATAATTTCGGCAATCTTGTGTATTCATTCTTAGTTTAGAGGACCAAACAACCTTTTCTCTAATTCTCTACAAACTGTCCTATCAATTTAGTATAGAATCAGTAATTGTATTGGAATTGTCCCATCACAATTGATTAGAAAAAACTAACAGGCTAAGCTTGTGCATTAAAAAAAATTGCACCAGAACAAGTTGTGGTCCAAATTTTCTATAGAGAATGAGATCATCAACTCTTGTACAGGAGAATACTAATGTTGAAATGAAAGGGAGAAATCAGATAACTCTGACCCAACAACATAATCAACTGAAATATTTTAATGACAAAAAAAAAAACCCCCAAAAAAAACAAACAAAAAAACAAGGAACTTGTACAGTTTAATCAAGACATTAAAAATATCGGAAAAAGTTATAATGTACCTATCCATTATGGAATGAAGTTCTCTAAAAAAAAAAAATTCACTTAATTTTGATCAATTATTTGTTATTTTACAGCGAATAAACAATTTGTTATGATACCGAGCAAAAGGTAGCCATGTTTCGATTTTTAGAAAGAAAAGCTATGATTTAACATGAGGGAAGAGGGGGTGTTGGCGCCCTAGACTGAGTTATTTCCCCGGGGCGTGTTCTGAAAATCCAAATATGGCTACCTTGAGCGCGCTATCATAAAAATGCGTTTTTCCACTGTAAAAAAAGAACTACTTGATTAAATTAAATAAAAATTTTTTTCTGAAGAACTATTTCAGTCCAAAACGGATACGTACAATATAACTTTTTTTTTTTTCAATATTTTCTTTTTAATGTGTTGATTAAACTGTACAAGTACCAAAAACTCAATTACTAATAATCATTTATAGAAAACCTAATGAGTACATCTTAAAAAATCAAAGGGAGATAAATCAGTACAGCTTAAAAAATCAAAGGGAGATAAATCAGTACATCTTAAAAAATAACATGCATTTTTTTTCATGTTCGCTTACCATTTACGTCGACCTTGAACCTGGCAACAGCAGTAGCATAACCGGCTATATTCTCCGCAAAGCATTGATAATATCCTGAGTCGCTTTCTTGACTTTGGACAATCCGTAGAACAGAAACACCTTTTTCTTTTGACTGGAAAAAAAAAAAAAAAAAAAATGAAATAAAACATTGAGCCGTCCATGATTTAACAGTAAAATATTCACAACGTTTGTGCACCATGAGCTCTAATCCAGAGAAGCCAGTATCCTTCTTCAGGGGTTAGTTGGCTATAAAGATAATTCTCAAGTTAAAAGAAAAAGAAATATAAGCCAAAAACCAACAATCCAAACAAAAACATAACACTATGTCAATGCTTCAGCATGAGTTGGCCCTAACGAAGAATGATAGTTGTCTTTTTTTTCCCTCTCCAAGCATAAATACATAAAGAATACATTGCTTACAGATGAACCAAGGTGAAATCTGAGATGACTTTGAGTTATCCAGCAATTGATGAAACATTCAAAGTTTGTGCACTGTGATACTTGCTCAAACATTGCAACCAGAAGCTCAAATCCAGAGAGGACAGTGTCCTTATCCAGAAAAGTCTAGATTGTAATATGAAGCCTCCCAGCCTGTCACTTGACCTCTGAGAACCACAAAAGCATATAGTGTAAAATGCATGTGAAACCAGGGTCAACAGACAACACTGAACAACTGTAGGTATGCATGAAAGATAACCACACATTTTATCTGCTACATGATCTCATTATGATATCTTGTAGATGACATGGAGCATTTTGATGTATCATCCTATTCATATAATCGAGAAAGCTGCTATCAAGAATGAGACGAAACTCAAATTTTCAAGGCATCAGTCAAATCAATCCAACTCAGACTCTTGAGCAATAAATGTTGCCTGATATAAGAAACTTGATCGATCATAAACAAAGATGTGAGATGAACTGAAGCTAAAATGACACAAATATTCAGAAAAATTTACCAAAGCAGAATAACATATTTGCTTAATCATTGTGTCGATGAGCTCCAATCCTGAGAGGGCAATGTTATTCTCTAGAAGACTCTTGACATCTAGAGACCACAGGAGCATTTTTGTAGCAGGTTTGTTGTGTCAGGATCCATGTTCAACCAGAACCAAATGTGGGTGCTGAACAACTGCAGATATGTATGAAGAGCAGTCACATAGCATTTTATCTGTTACATGGTCTTGTCACAATATGCTGTAGACGATGTGTAGCAATTTAGTAACACAATCCATCAAGTTTCTTAGTTGTGAGCAACATTTAAGAAAAAAATGAGATAGAAATTGATTTCTAATGATGTTCTGGGGGAAGACAGTGCAAAAATATTTCCTTTAACTATTTCTGTGAATGTGGGAACAGAGAACGCATGGCTGGTGTGCTGCTCTAACCAAAAAAGGAAAGGCTAAATTAAAAACAACATGAAATGGAAGATATTTTTTAAATTCTCGTATTAAGCCATCCATCAATTGATGATAAAACATTTGCAAACTTTGTATGCCATGACAGCTCACTCATTGTGGCCAGGAGTTCCAATCTCGAGAAACCAGTGTCCTTCTCCAGAAGAGTCTTGATCATAAAATGAGCCCATTGCTCGACCTCTGGGGACAACAGAAGAATTTTTCCAGCTGGTTCGTCATGTCAGGATACATGTCCAGCTAATGTCCAAAGTCGGCATTTGTACTTGTTATATCGCGAGATGTGTAAAATCAATATAACATAAAATATCTTACCGCATGGAGTCCAGCCTTCACGTTGGTATGTAGAAGCGCATGAGGAAAGAACATGACACTTACGAACAAATAAGGAAACATTTCACCGTTATATAACGATATAAGTTTATTAAGAAGACACGCACACACACGTGACTATAATTCAAACATAATAGATGAAAGTTAGAAGTTCAAATATGATAAATCGATGAACAGGAATGATGTTCATCTCGCCATTTTCAAAGTCACTCTGTTTTCCCTCCACTGTCCACTTCCGGTTGTTCATCTCGTGAGAAATTGTGAGAAATTAAAGTTTAGGACCACAGACAAAGGGGGGGGGGGGCGACTTTGCCCAAAGAAGTATAGAGTTACTCCCCTTTGCATCATACGTATGATTTAAACACATAGACCCAACACGTTGTAGCAGAGTACGTCGCAAGGAACATGGGACAAGTAATAACTACACTTTTTTTTTTTTTTTCTAACAACATTTATTCTCAGGTACTTTCCCAAATAAACAATGTCTCTAGCGTAATCATACTTTTTTTATAGTCTTTTTTTTTTTTTTTACAGTGACGTAATTTCGTATACATTTGCATACACGCGCCCATATTCTGTTACACATTAAACATCAGCGGCCATGCATGACAAACAACCATAGAGCAATTTTTTTTTAATTTAAATTATTGTAGACGATGCGTAGCATTTTTTGTATGAATAACAAAACAAAAAAATTAATTGATTTCATAACGAAAAAAGAAAATGGTAATAATTAGCTAACGTACTTCCTAACTTACAGTGTTTTTGTTAAATGAAAGACGAGAAATAAAAGTTATATACAACTTTATCATATCAGAACAATAAGGAAAATTAAGAAAAACAAAACTTCTTTAAGACATAGCATTTTGAAGCTTAATGCTTCTCATCAGGAGAGGAGAAGGGCCAGAATTATATAAAATGCAAATATATTAGGTTGGTGCAAAAATAATGTCGTTTTTTTTACTTGAAGTTGAACGCCAAAAACGACATCATTTTTGCACCAACGTAATAGAAAAATTGGCTTTATAACATTTAAGATATGAAATGAGAATGCGAGACTAGGATATGGTAAAAAATAATTAAGAAATATTGAAAGTTAGTACAACATAAGAGTAAAGTAACAGTAAAAAGAAAAATATGGGTTACTGAAATAAAGGGGATCATTTTGATAAACATAATTCTTTTTTTTTTTTTTATATATTTTTGGTACAATTAAAACAAATTTTGGTTATAATCAGCCAACGTACTTCCTAACTTTCAGTATAACGCTATCGGAAGCAATAACAAAGCAAATCAGTTCCTTTACTTTTACTGTTCTTTAGTATTTCTATTGTGGAACGATTTATTGAAATAAGATATAAGAAAAGGACATTATTGAAAAGTATACAATAAAAATTGAAATTATACAGATAAAATAACACAATTAGTCTTTAAACATGTTTTCGATAATTAAAAAAAAAAAAAGAGCGCAAAAAATGTTTTTAATAATACTAAAATAAATAAAACTAATTTCAATAATTCTTGATTAAAATAAGACTAAAAAAATTTTCAATGATTATTAAATAAAAAAAAACAAACAAAAAAAAACAACCAGAAAATCTTAAAAAAAAAAAAAAAAAAAGTATATGCACAGGGGAAATATAGGCACGAGAGAAGAAAACAGAGAAACTGATTTACTTTGTATCAGCTCCCGGTAGCAGACACACTGAAAGCTAGGAAGTACATTAGCTGACTATTACAGATAAAACAAATATAAGTTGCTTTTATTTTACCAATTCCTCATGTCAAAAAGAAACTGTTTCTGCTTTAAAGAGAAAAAGATGAGCAAATTTACTCACGAGAATCGAAATTCTGCTTCCTTTATCAACTTTCTTGCCATTAAAAAGCCAGTCAAGCGTGGGAAATGGGGATCCTGCATATTTGCATTCAAAGTCAACCACATACGCACGTGGGTAGGATCTATGTTCAAATGTGTTAAAAATGGCGGGTTCCGCTGAAAAAGAGGAAAAAAACTCTTCAATCTGTATATCAATAAAATTAGTAAATGACTTCACATATATTTGCATGCATGTGTGTGTGCGTGTGTGTCCTCTTCCTGCATCTGTGTGAACTAAATGTATGTTTGTTTTATTTACTTACTAGCAAGGTGGGGTAGGCGCCCGGCGTTACCCGGTTGTAAAATATGGTTAATAAAAAGAAAAATGTGATTTGGGTGCCATCTTATTGTGTTATTAAAACAGAAAAAAAAAAAAATTTTTTTTTGTGTGGTGAGTGCACATGAGAAAGTTAAACATTTTTAAAGATAGGAAAGAGAAAACATTAAAAGAAAAATGCTATGTGCGAACTTGCGAGACTTAAGTTCATAAGCTTTATCAGTTGGACCACAATGACACAGATGTTGTCACACTGTAAATTTAGCTTTTTAAAAGGAAACAACTTTTCACATGTTAATTAACAAACAGCGACGAGACCAAGAGTTTTACCTGACCCCACGCATTCAAACAAAATGACATTTCTACATGAAATAATTGACGATTTTTTCTAAATTTTCCATATTATGCGTCCGAGAGATCGCACTTTCTAATGATACCAGGTTCATGCCTGTTCAATGCAGATGACAAAAGCTTTTAGTGGACATAAAAACACACACAGACAGCTGAGATTTATATAATAGACTAGCATGGATATCTGGTGTTGCCCGGGTGGATGAAGTTTGATTTGGACACAGTTGCTATACTAAAGATATTGAGCCCCCCACCCCACACACAAAAAAAGAAAAAATAGTATTTATTTGCTTTAAAGCCTCTTTGGAGAGTTTTAGTTCAGTTTCATACTAAATTCATTCCAATATTCAAAATGATTCATTGTCATACTAAAAGTTGTTTCTTATTTTTCAAGTAATATTGATTCCTGCCAGAGCTATAATAGTATATCTAATTGAAAATACCTCCAAAGAAGCAGCTTTCAACGATTAAAAGTGCACAAATTGTTGCTTTATCTGATGAAGGATATTCTCAGGTAGAAATTGCCAGGAAGGATAATGTTCAAGGAAGAGAGTTCAAACAACGATTAAAGGTACAAGGAAAGGTTAATAATATGCAAAGAAAAAAAAAAAAAAAAAAACCCCAATGATTTTAACAAGTTTTATATAATAGTGCTCAATAATAAATAGAGATGGTAAATTTATTCATATTCAAATAAACATTATTTTAATGTTGCTACACAATCATGACAATGTTTCGGTCAATTAATTATAAATAATTTTATTTTTTTGTTAGTTATGTATAACTAATTGACCAAAACATTAACATTAGAGTGTAGCAAGATAACATACTTATTTGAATATATATATATATATATGTATGTATGTGTGTGTATATATATATATATATATATATATATATATATATATTGCTCAGTTGGTAGAGTGCTTGCCTCACATGCAGGAGGCTCGGGTTTCAAATCCAGAGTGCGGATATGTCTGACTAATGAGCCCAAATGAGGGTGAAACTCGAGTCTTAGACTTCCGGTTTGTTGGCTGCCACGGCTCTTGTGGGCTGCGGCGTTCTTTGGGCTGTGGAAATATATACACACACACACACACACCAAGTTATAGATGTTCAAAAATGATAATTCATGAATTTAATGAGATTATTAAGAGTGCTCCATAAAAGAGCAAGATGTGTGTGTGTGTGTGTGTGTGTGTGTGTGTGTGTGTGTGTGTGTGTGTGTGTGTATGTGTGAGGAGGGGGGAATGATCTCTACCAAACTACTGTTAGTTTTTGGTTTACAGGCATGAAACTTGATATGTAGGAAATGGGAACCCGTGGAACAAATTTGATTTGGTTTTTAGCCAGTAAATATAGCTGCTAAGATGTAAAAATTGGAAAAAAAAAAAAAAAAAAAAAAAATTGGAACTTGGCAAGCATATGTTCACTAAACATGTTACTTCTACACATGCACAAATATACATTTAAAACTTTTAATGTTATTTTTTAAGCTTTTATATGCGTATGGACTTTGTAACACATAATACTGGAGAACTACATGTTTTGGTTTCGATTCTAGCTGATGGCACCCAAGTCAATTATTGTTTTTAACTTTTGAAAACAGTACTATATATATTGAGTAAAATATACTTATCAATAGAGTACTGACTAATAATCAATACAAAATCTGCATAAATTAAAATATCATATTTAAGCAAATTTTACGACTGGGTAACGCCAGGCGACCACCATTATATATTGGGTACAATATAATAATCAATAAGGAATTGGTTCTATAATAATAAATAAAAAATCTGCATAAATTAAAATATATTTAAGCATATTTTACGACCGGGCAGTTTGCTAGGATATACATATATGTGATTGATGCACAAAAAAGAGAGGTTGGAAGGGGGAGGGTGTCAAAAAGAGAACTTACCATAAACAGTGAGCGTTGCAGCAGCTGAGACGGACTGGCCATTTGAGCTTACTGCCGTACAGATGTAAGTTCCATTGTCAGATGGACGGATATTGGCCAAGCGTAAGTTACCACCAGCGATAATTTCAACGTTATCCTTGCGGATTTTTAACCCATCTGAAAGAAAAATTAAATACATTCAATTTAAAAAGATACAATAAAAAAGTTGCAAGTTTATCAAATATATAATCATTTTAAACAGGACTCGTGGAAATTCCATGGAATGAGAAATATATTTAATCAGCAAATATGCTTTGATAAAGCTGATATTTTCTGGACAGTGCAAAAAATTAGTTTTTTGAGTAGAAAAACAGATAACACACAGCAAATATGAGTTTAGTCATTTGTATGAAAATAGTGTTTATTGTATTTTAAATACAGAACTGACCCAAATAAGATAACTTAATCAGTACTAATAAATACTCAGAAAGTCATATTGTGCTACATAGTTCAATACAAATGATAAAATCACATTGTAAGAGATAATCTTTAATTTACTCCTTAAGTCCAGTACATCTTAACAGACAATGTCGTTTTTTTGTTGTTGTTATTTTTCTTGTTTCTTTTGAATGTTCTTTTTTACGTAACATTTCACTGACTTCTTTCTTTGGTGATGAACCGTTGCATGTTGATATTACTACAAGTCCCTTTCTCACACCATTGCAACAAGGATCATATACTATTATTATTATTATGATATTCAAAAACGAGGCTACATCAAAGGGAGGTTACTTCCATATTCTTGTTAAGGGTTGTCAGATTGACCTTTTTAAAGCAAAATTTCATGAATTTGGCTTTTTTTGGAGCAATCTGATCTTCCAAAATTGTATTATTTTCAAAGCATAATGTACGGACTAAGTATGAAAGAAGCAGAATCTTATATAGATTGAATTTTTATATGCAGATAAGTAAATTAATTTGATCAGATTTGTATCATATCAACTCTTTTATTGTTATTTAATGTTGACACAATAGCTATTGTAAGCTATTCATTATATACGATTAATTGTATGCAAGTTGCAATTTTTTTACTAACTAGAAGATGATAGGTGTGGATATGTCTGACTAATGATCCCAAATGAGGGTGAAACTCGAGTCTTAAGACTTCCATTTCGTTGGCTGGCATGGCTCTTATGGGCTGCGGCGTTGCATTGCTACACTCTAATGTTCAAATCTGGTGTAGTGAGAAAGTGTGAGTATCTGAGGAAGTGAGGATTGGGGTGCCTCCAATTTGTATTAAAAAACACGAGGAGTAAAAGTTGAAAAAGGAAATGTAAAATAAGAGAAGATAAGGAGAAAAAAGACTGTCAATTTGAGAGAAGAAGGAGATGAAAAAGATAATGAAAGAAAAAGAAATAAAAAAGGTATAAGAAAGAATAAAAGATAAGAAAAAGATAATGAAAGAAAAGGACAGGAAAAAGAGAAGAGAAAGAAAAGGGATAAAAAAAGATAGGATATAAGAAAGATAAAAAAGAGGATAAGGAAGAGAATAAATAAAGAATAACAGAGAGTAGGAGGGGGTCAGACAAAAAGGGTAGAAAAAGAGAAAAAAATATGAGGGAAAATATAATGAAGGAATAAGCTAAGATTATAATGTCAGGGGCAGACAAGTGAAGGACAATGAACTAAAATGACCTGCAGCCGACATATTTGAACTTCAAGTAATATCTGGAAGGAAAGAAAGAGGTAAAAAAAGGGAAGGGGGAGAAGGAGAGGAGGTGGGTGGCCAGAAATACCTGTAAAAAAAAAAAGCAACATACATTTTAACTTATAATTAAGGGCAGCAGATGGCAATTTGGAGAATATTTAGTAGACAATCCTTGATTTGATAGAAAAACTGACTTTTAGCCAACTATTTTTATAACACGGATGTTGTAGGCGTACAAAAAAAGATGTTGACTAGGTGTGGGTGTGGGTGAGGCATTGAAAAATGAGCAAATAAACATATTACATCAATGTAGGTAGATTAAATGTAAGGGTTGGTTGTAGTGGAAATTCTTAATGGAAAATGGGCATTACGTAAGTATTTTTGATCCAAACTTGTTGATTGTAGGATATTGTTCAATGATATTAGATATTCAATGATCAAATGTCAACAGAAAAAAAGCTACCAACCAACAAAAAGCAGGGTTTTTTTTTCTCACAATAAAAAAAATATCTTTAAGTTCTGAATTTTTTTAGATAATGGCTGATTGTTTATATTGCTTGTATTTGTTGGACTATTGTTCTCATCGTGAGTGTTATTAATGCAACGTTTTAGTCGGATTGTCTTTCGGCCTTCATCAGACATGTCGGTTGTTGTTTGAAAAAGAAAGGAGAAAAGTTACTGAAAAAAAAAATTACATAACAGACCAAGCCTGGAATTTAGTAACATTTGGGAACCTCTAATTTTAGGAAAAACAAATATTGTACACCCTTTAAATTTCAGCGATGGAAGGAAGATAACCCCCCTAGTGATCTCTATTAGAGTTGCCTCCCTTTTTTTTCAACCAACTTTTTTCTCACAGATTCGAAACGATGACCAAAAAATGGAGACTGACTCAGAGAAATACAAAAATATCTATGAAGCCAATAACTTTTCTCCTTTCTTTTCCAAACAGTCGACATGCCTGAGGAAGGTGGAAGGACAATCCGATCGAAACGTTGCACTAATCACACCCAAGATGAGGACAATAGTTGGATGAATATAAGCAAAAATACCTTTTTTTGCAGCTCTAGCTACACCAGCTTTTGAAAAACAGTAACACGTTTGATTTTTTTTTTTTAGCTTGATTTCGTTTGGTTATTTTGTTTTACGACATATCAACCCTTTTCGGATTTTTTATTGCCAAATCCGGTCATTCTGGTAAAAGTTTATAGCTTTAAATATTTATTCATGAGGTTTGGTTTGTTTGATTTGTAGAAGGAAATTGTTGTTTTTGTTTTGGGTTTTGTAAATGGAAAGAAATCAAAACAAAAACAAATGTTTGGTGCATTATAAGTTACAGCCGGTAACTTCAGACAGCCTGATCTGCCCCCCCCCCCCCCAACTATTACTGATAAAAGAAAAATGATACCTTTGCTAGTGTCAAATAATGAAGAAAAACAATAAAATTTAATAGAAAATCTCAGTGGGTTATTTATTATTTTTTTTTCCAAGATCTGTGGAAATTCTATGGTTAATTAAAAGAAAATGTGTTTTAATGTTCTAGAGACAAAGACGAATATAAACTAAGCGTAATCAGTAGAGAAAATAAAATATATAGGTTACTTCGCAAATGAAAATATTTGATATCATCGTGTTTTCTAATTGTTTCCCTCTTTGTCAACTGGTGCAACACATTCTTACAAAAGTTGATTTAATCAATAAAGGAAAATACATTGCATGGGTTTTTGGCTTTGCAATACATAGAGTTTTGCAAAGGTAAAGGCAAAAAACAAAAAACAAAAATGTTTGGTGTATTTGAGGCCAGGAAGCCAATATCTTCAGACAGCCTGAAATAGTAGTACTTGTTACTCAAGTTTAAAACTAAAGGTTTGTTTCAGTTGTGTGACAACTTGTGAGCAAAGACAAGGCGATCTCATATATAAGCATGATAGATTAAAAAGAAACTATTCCAAAGCTAGGTGTGACACGGACGAGAAAATTAAATTGCTATTTAAAATGTGGATATGACAAACGATAAAAGAAAACATTTTACAAATTTAAATGTTTGACACAAGAAAGATATTTAAAACATAAGTGTAACACACAAGAAAACGTTTTACAAATTTAAATGTTTGATACAATAAAGAAAAGATATTTCAAACATAAAGCATAACAGAAAAAAAAATAACTTCAAATTTAGTGTAAAAGATGAACAAAATATTTCATAACCTAAGTGTGACGGACGAGGAAAAAATGCAATTTACAACATAGGCATTTCTTAAACAATTAACTTTAAAAAAAACATATATTATAAGATAGGGAAACAGCTCTGTGGTATTTAAGCTTGAATAATCTAAATGATACAAGTTATTCTTAAGGTTTAAGCATTAATCTATACATTTACCAAAGAAAATACAATGTCAAACTTAAGCATGACAGACAAAAGAAAATGCCATGTCAAACTTGAGCATGACAGACAAAAGAAAATGCACGGTCAAACTTGAGCATGACTGACAAAAGAAAATGTAATGTCAAACTTGAGCATGACTGACAAAAGAAAATGACATGTCAAACTTGAGCATGACTGACAAAAGAAAATGTCATGTCAAACTTGAGCATGACAGACAAAAGAAAATGACAAGTCAAACTTGAGCATGACAGACAAAAGAAAATGCCATGTCAAACTTGAGCATGACAGACAAAAGAAAATGACAGGGCAAACTTGAGCATGACAGACTAAAGAAAATGCCAGGTCAAACTTGAGCATGACAGACAAAAGAAAATGACAGGTCAAACTTGAGCATGACAGACAAAAGAAAATGACAGGTCAAACTTGAGCATGACAGACAAAAGAAAATGTCAGGTCAAACTTGAGCATGACAGACAAAAGAAAATGTCAGGTCAAACGTGAGCATGACAGACAAAAGAAAATGTCATGTCAAACTTGAGCATGACAGACAAAAGAAAATGCCAGGTCAAACTTGAGCATGACAGACAAAAGAAAATGTCAGGTCAAACTTGAGCATGACAGACAAAAGAAAATGACAGGTCAAACTTGAGCATGACAGACAAAAGAAAATGCCAGGTCAAACTTGAGCATGACAGACAAAAGAAAATGCCAGGTCAAACTTGAGCATGACAGACAAAAGAAAATGCCAGGTCAAACTTGAGCATTACAGACAAAAGAAAATGACAGGTCAAACTTGAGCATGACAGACAAAAGAAAATGACAGGTAAAACTTGAGCATGACAGACAAAAGAAAATGACAGGTCAAACTTGAGCATGACAGACAAAAGAAAATGCCAGGTCAAACTTGAGCATGACAGACAAAAGAAAATGACAGGTCAAACTTAAGCATGACAGACAAAAGAAAATGACAGGTCAAACTTGAGCATGACAGACAAAAGAAAATGACAGGTCAAACTTGAGCATGACAGACAAAAGAAAATGACAGGTCAAACTTGAGCATGACAGACAAAAGAAAATGCCATGTCAAACTTGAGCATGACAGACAAAAGAAAATGACAGGTCAAACTTGAGCATGACAGACAAAAGAAAATGACAGGTCAAACTTGAGCATGACAGACAAAAGAAAATGACAGGTCAAACTTGAGCATGACAGACAAAAGAAAATGCCAGGTCAAACTTGAGCATGACAGACAAAAGAAAATGCCAGGTCAAACTTGAGCATGACAGACAAAAGAAAATGACAGGTCAAACTTGAGCATGACAGACAAAAGAAAATGACAGGTCAAACTTAAGCATGACAGACAAAAGAAAATGACAGGTCAAACTTAAGCATGACAGACAAAAGAAAATGACAGGTCAAACTTGAGCATGACAGACAAAAGAAAATGACAGGTCAAACTTGAGCATGACAGACAAAAGAAAATGACAGGTCAAACTTGAGCATGACAGACAAAAGAAAGTGACAGGTCAAACTTGAGCATGACAGACAAAAGAAAGTGCCAGGTCAAACGAGCATGACAGACAAAAAATCCCATGTCAAACTTGAGCATGACAGACTAGGCACATGCTTAATATGTGTTCATTAAATCTGCATGTTTAATAAGGAAAATACTATCTCAATTTAAATGTGACAGACTGATTGCCCGACACACAAAACCTCTCAGAAACACATAAAAAAAAATTGCGACAAATTGAATGAAAGATAAAAATAATTTTAACTTAATTATTAAAAGAACAGAAACAGCAGTCGATGAAAGTTGCAATACTATTGGTCTAGAATATCATGTGACTTGCAAAGTTTGAATTTTTTTTTAATGGAAACATGAAAAAATGATCTGCTCTCATAAGATCGATTAAAAATTTTTTTCTTCCTAAAGTTCAAACTGGTTTTCAAGCAATAATTCGTTTTATTTAAAAAATTTTGTTAAATGAATTTTAATGACTAGATAAAACTGATGACAAGCTCTATGCCGCTCAATACACAATTATGGGGATTAAATAACTATGAAGGGTAATTCGACAGTAGTTTTAAATCAGGTTAAAAATTGTACGTTGATGCATACACATGGAAGCAGCATATTTTTTTTTAATATTTTGTTAAATCTGACATTACCTAGAAATATTGATTTTCTTTTTTTTTTTTTTTTTCAAAAAATAGCAAGTTAAGTGTTAGAATCAATAAAAATCTTGTTGCACAGTAAAAAAACACAAAAACTGAGAAAATGATGTAAAAATTCTTAAAACGTGGGAGAAAAAATATGTAAATTTTAAATAGCAACACTATAGATCAAGTCACATTAAAAAAAAAAATTGTTTCTTTTTTTCTCTAAAAGAAAATCTGGGTTTGTATTACAGAAGTACAAAAAAGTTGTCAAAAACAAATATATAAATAAATTATCAAAAGGCAAGATAAGTTACTTTTGTAGCTAACTGGATAATTTTTTAATGTTTTTTATTTAAATGTAAAATGTTCATTCGATTTGAAAAAAAAACCCCCCAAAGAATATTAAGCACTATCAAAGAACAAGAAAAAGACTCTACAAAGATTTCAAAATAAGAAATAAAACAAAATGGTGGTAGAAACCTACCCAATAAATGTTACTGTGACATTTATTAGGTGGGTTTCTACCATTTTGTTTTATTTCTTATTTTGAAGTGATTATTGAGACTTCAATAAAAATTTTTTAAAGAAACATCGCTCTTGTTCTCACGAGCATGCTACCCGCATGGATTAAATAAAGGGTTCAATTTGAAATTCCTGAATTCGGCAAGACATTGTGAAAATAACCCTTAAGCTGAAAACAGCAGTCCGAAGAATCCAAATAATACAAATATCAATCCTCATCTAAAAAATTTAGAAAAATAGGAATTGTACTCAAAAATAAATGTACTTAGTTGACTTGGAGTGACAGCTTTTGAAGAAAACAATAATCGTGTATATTAATTGAAGTTTTACATAGTCGTAATAAAGAATGATATACAAGCTTCCTTCAATAAATTTTCAGACTTTTGTACAAGCATTTAAAATTGTCTTAGACTCTTCTAACTTCAGTATGTTATTGCTATACATCTTATGAAATGACTGACAAATTTTTATGATTTCAGGTTTAAATGAACAGCTGTAGCAGGAATTGGAATACACCCTACTAAAGCCTGATTGTCACAGCCGGTGAATTAAAAAAAAAATGTTGTCTGGACATGAGGACCCTTTAGAAGAACGATATGCAATAAAACGGTTCTTAACTTGGAAAAAATGCCACAGAAATGTATGGAATGCTTTAGACTGCTTTTGGACCATCTTGTATGAATCTAGCATCAGTTTTGGAGTGACATAAGAGACTCAAGGAAGGTAAAGAGTGTGAAGAATGTTGATAGGTGTGGGAGGAGTAAAGAAGTGAGAACACCAGAGTTGATTGGCCAAATAAAGAATTTCATTGATAAGGACCGTCATGCGTCTATAGAAACAATAAGTGCACAGTTTGATGTCAGTGTGGGAACTGTAAATGATTATTCGTGAGGATTCGAAGACGCGAAAGATTTGCATAAAGTTTGTCCCAAGGGTGCTGGGTGCTTCATTTTTGTCATAGACTATATGATCAAGATGGACATCAAGACAGTTCCTCACCCTCTCTATTCAACTATAGAACAATGAAAAAACAAAAAAAAAACAAAAAACCTTAACTTATATTGTTAATAAAAAGAATGGAGATCAGCTGTTCACTATGAAGCTGTTTCCAAGATTTAATAAACAAGACAGCTGTTTAATTCATGCCTCTCCAGTGGAAAATACTACTTCCCCAATAATAAAATGTAGACATACCCCAGCTACTAATGTAAAAAAAAAAAAGATAATATATATAATAAATGAATAATTATAATATATATATATATAACTACTTCATTTACTCACATAAACCTAATATAGGAAAGTATAGTTTATGCGTAAACTTTAAGTATTTCAAAAGTGCTCAATACGAGATGCTTAATCGCCATATATATTTTATAAATTACTATATATATATATATATAGTAATTTATAAAATAAGTTTCATTGCATGTACATATATATATATATATATATGTACATGCAATGAAACTTATTTTTAATTTACAATTATTAATCTTTTTACTTAATATTAATACAGCTCTAGGATACATATACCTATTGAGCTTATTATATATTTATAGTACTATGAGCACTGTTCTTTTAAAAGTATTAACACATTTATCAAAATATTAAAATAAACTCTTCTCTTTAGACTCCAGGTCTAATTCGGTCTATAAAATATAAAACACACACACACACATATATATATATATATATATATATATATATGTATAGTACAAGTTGTTTTCTTTCTAAATTGTTATTAATAGAATGATATATTATAATCTAGAATTTAATACTATATTAATAGTTCCATTGGATATTGAATGTCATCATTGCTTTTGAAAATCAATTCGTAGTTGAACTGATCTGAACTACATAAATTTGCTTTATATATATATATATATATATATATATATATATATAGAGTCTTTGAAGTTTTTAACATTTGAAACCATACAAACAATTACTTTTTATCATTCGTTAAAAAAAAAAACAAAAAAAAAAAAAAAAAAAAAAAAAACAAAAAAAAAACATTTAGTCAGTAAGTCATTTAATCACCTGCAATCACTGCATCAACTCTCTCGAATTTACTATAATACCAATTTTTTTTTAATTTTTCAAGGGATCATCAGTTGTTTACCATGAAACACTGTTTCGGGGATTTAAATATATATATATATATATATATATATATATATATATATATATATATATATATATAGAGAGAGAGAGAGAGAGAGAGAGAGAGAGAGAGAGAGAGTGAAGGAAGTGGAATGACCCAACTTTGAATAGAAAAGACGTTTTAAATTGCTGCTTCTTTTCTGTCTATTTGGTGTCTAACACTAATAGAAGTCAGTCGAGCAGAATCAAGATGTGCCATATGTTCAATATAGACTGACTGGTTTCTTTGGAATCTCTCTAAGTTTCCATAGACATTTTGAAATACTGAGGCAGTCGTCACTTATTACTTTCCACTCAACAGCGTTGGCCGACTCCGACTAGCTCCATTTGAAGTAAACTAACTTTATGGTCACAAAAATAGCAGCTTCCACACACAAAGTTAAGCACACACACACACACACACACACACACACACACACACACACACACACACACAAAGTTAAGAACACATAAACTTAAAAAACACACACACAGTTAAAACATGCACTCACACACAAACTTAAACTTAAAAACACACACACACAAAATTACTGATCATCATTTCAGTTTAACGTCTGTTTTACATTCTGGCATTTGTTGGATAGTTTGTAGCAATTTGCAATTATAATTTTTTTTCTAAATTAAATTTCCGAATCCATCCATCTATCTATCTCTCTCATATATATATATATAAAAAAGATGTAACACAAAGAAAACACAATTGCAACTTCTCTTCTGATTTTCGGATTATGTAATCATGTTCATATTCATTTCTTTACTTTAAGTTGACGAGTTCCTTTTCTTCTGATGAGTTAAGGGCAGAATGAATTCAAAAATTAACATAATCACAGGAATTATTTTGCACTACGAAACAGGTGCTGTCAAGAATTGAAAATTTCAACATACTTAAAAATGGTAAGATGATCAACATCTTGAAATTTGGAATATAGACTTTGTCATTTATTTGTATATGCTTTAAAATTTTCTAAGAAAAAAACTTTGTTCATAGAATCTTCATTTGGATTTAGGCACAGATAAAAGAATGAGGAAAATTTTTGACAGTGGTTTCAGCTAGACGGATGTTTTTTGTGAAAGATTGGCCAGGGGGGATCAGAGATTGGAGCTCAGATGAGCACTTGCCATGGAAATAACGATAAAACAAAGACAGACTCGCAACCTCTCTTCTGTGAGAGAGAGGTTTCAGGGAAGAGAAAAGGGCATCCCCCACTAAGCCACAAAGTCTATTTTGTACTCTGTCAAAGCAGGATAGGCTGCTTTTAGCAGCTCCTGCCCATATGTGGCAGCAGTACTCCATCCTTGGATGTACTTGACTTTTATATAGATAGAGAATTGCATCAACAGTGAGATATCTTCTGGAGCGGTAAAAGGATCCTACCATTTTTCCAACGACCTTGGCAACAAACTTGATGTACGTGTTGCATTTCAGGTCAGTAGTAAAGGTCAATCCCAGAAGCTTATCAAAACATGGAGCTTCCACTAGACGAGTGCCATCCATTTCAATTGATGCCAGATGGGGATCAGAGCGTTGATGTAAAGATAGGAACTTGGTTTTAGATGCATTAAAAGTAACCAGCCACTTCTTCTACTGTACCACGCGCTCAAGATCAGGAGAGAGAATCAGAGAGAACTTTGTCATTTACGACCTTTGATGTGTTGCCATAGATGGTTGTGTCATCAGCATAGATGGCAACGAATGAGTTAAGTACGTATTTTGAGAGATCATTGATGTAGATCAGGAAGAGAGTTGGGCCCAGGATGGACCCCTGAGGGACTCCAGCATTAATACTTTGGGCCTCTGATTTCTGCCCATCAACCACTACTCTTATGAGCCTATCAGAAAGAAATGATTTAATAATTGAGAAAACATTTCCAGTGATACAGTAGCTGGAAATCTTGTGAAGTAAGCCTTTATACCTTAAGTTAAGCACAAGGTTGGGTTTTGTCTTAGTCAATAATTTAATTTAAAGTCTAAAACTTTCGACAAATATATTCTCCCCAAAGCGAGATTTGCCTTTTTTTTTTTCTTAGGTCATGAGACTTCAGAAAAATCTTCGAAAATATTCAAGAAAAATGAACGATAATTTTAATTAGAGATACAAACTAAATCTCCATTACAAGTTGTTCACTATTTATTGAACATATCTTACCATACTAATTTTGAGGGTTTGAAGAAAACATTAAGTAAGAAATGGGCCAAAATCCCACAAAAAATCAATTGTGACTCGTGTAAAGCATTCACCAAACGTTTGCAATAGGTTATTGATGCACAGGGCGGTTACATTAAATAAAGTTTGGATACTTAGAATCTAATAATACTAATATTTACATTTGGGTGATCTGTATTGTTTAACTTATTTAATAAATATGGGGAAAAAAACTGTAACGTTAATTATTGAACATCTTGTAATCAACTCAGAACTTTTGTGAAATAATGAAAAAAAAAGTTACCTTTTCTACTCCAGGTAATTTTAGGCATCGGCTTTCCATCCACAATGCATATCAGAGCCACAGTGGTTCCTGCAATGGTTGTTATGTTGCTTGGCTTCTTAATAAATACAGGTGGGCGAGGAGAAGTTGCTGTAATCAGAAAAAGAGAAATTAAGTTAAATTGATGTATTGAATAAATATCCGCTGAAAATTAAAATAAATAAATAAAAATTGCAGTGCAAATGGTAATTCTTTAATATACAGATACATTTAATATTAAAAACAAACATCAGCTTTCTAGATTTGTGAAAATATCCATTCAAGATGGCTTGAGCCAGTTTTTTGTGAATCTGCATCGCAGTGAATCAAAGCGGACTTCAAAAGTTACAATCCGAACGCAAAAAATATGCAGGTTGTCTATCTTGACCATTGCGAACCAAGTTCTCAGTTGAGCATATGTTCTTTTGCGTCATCCTGGTCATGGGTCGAGCACCACTGCCCCTTTTCAAGTCAAACACCTCTTAACTAACAAGCCAACTTTTTATTGATCTTATCTTAAAATCTTTATCACAATTTTATCAAGATCAATTTTTACAAAAACAAGTAAAGCATGCATGGTCTTCTACGAATGCACAGTGAATGAGGCATAAAAAAATGACTAAGTTCAGCGTTTGCCCCCCCCTCACCATTATGCCCCAAAAGTCCCCAAGGCCTTAACATATTTAAATTTGAGTTCAGCACCATGCAAAATTGCTAATTAGACATACACAGAAAATTTGGGACAAATATGATAAAATAGTCCCCAAAATAGAGTGTTTTTATTATCCCTAAAAGAGCCCCTGGGGCACACCCAAGAGTTATTGCGAAGTATAGACAAACAAAATTACATAGAAATCAGTTACAACTTTCTAGAAAGTTTTATAAAAATCCAAGGCATCAATTTTTTTTAAAATAAGCACAAAAGTGTTAATTTTAGCCATTTTAACGTGAAATCTCTAGAGGGGGCAACCAGAGTTTTCCTGGAAAATCTGTTCTGTTACTTTTTTTTTTACTCATATCATGCTTAATGTTTGTGCAAAATTTCAAAAAATTCCAAGGCGTAGTTATTGAGAAAAGTACGGACAGATGAACGGACAAGGGTGAATTTACAGGTCCACCTTCTTTTTGTCAGGAGACAAAAAAAAAAAAAAAAAAAAAAAATCACACACACACACACACAGACACACACACACACAATTAAAAAAAAAAAAAAAAAAAAAAAAACATAGAAACATTTGATTTGGGAATCTTAAATAGGATGACTCCTGATGTGTTTATGGTATTATGGTGACTGAGAACTGTAGCTAGGATTAGTGTAGACAATCAAAGATACAGTGACAAAGATGAACATAGATCTCCTTTGCTGATTTTTGATTGGCCTGTTTTTTTTGTTAAACTTGTTTGGCAAAATAAAATATATAAATCAAATTCCCTCATCAATCAGATAGTCACAGATTTATTCAGCAGTTTTTTGACGTCATTTTCACTAAGAGATTTACTTTGTTATTCAAGAAGGCATAACAATGTAACCAAGACAGAAGCAGAAATCTTCATCGTTTAGGGGAGAAGCCGAGGTTTTCATCCTATTTTGTGACAACCCGAAAAACAAATTCCAGTACTTGTTCAGAATTTTCCTTATATTACAAAACAAAAATGAAGAAATAAAATCTTCATGATGCATGTACCCATGACAGAAAAAAAAAAAAAAAATCATATTCCAAAAATCACGCAAATTGATCAAGTAGTTTTATTTTCATAAAGAAAATAATTTTAAATTGATTAATGGGAATTCGTAGCCATTGCAATAAAAAAAAAATCACAAGTTTGAACTATCTCCCTTTTTTTTTTTGACAACGTTTTCAAAATGGCGTTGCAAGATAGTCACTCCTCGGTTAGTGATAAAATTTGATTGCTTAAAATAAAACTACTGAATCAATGTGCTTTTTGGAGTATGATATTTTCTTTTTGTCAGGGATATGTACATCATACAGAGGTTTTTTTCATTTAGGTAAAATTCTGGACAAGCACCTGAATTCCTTTTGCAAATTCATGAACATTCAAGTGAGCTTCATGTTTGGGACAATTGCATGAATTTTTATTTTACCCTTAAAAATTGTCGCTACCTCAAATATTGATCTGTATATCCATTGTTTCATCACTCTTGAAATCAACAGACAAGTATTCTTGGATCGCTAAACTTTTATCAATTTTAGGTTAATTAAAAACCCACACTCTTATTCGTTCGTCATCCTTTATTTTATTATTGCTATATCTCTATCTCTTTTCTATCTATCTACTGTTATATACGGCACAATCACATTGACACGCCGGTTCTCGTCAGATCACCAAAGTTAAGCAACGATTTCATGTATCACTCTTATATCAACAGCAAGATGGCTTAAATCAATAATAAAACATTGCCGGGTTGTAAAATATGTTTAAATATAATTCATGCAGATTTCGTTTTTATTATTATAGAGCCAATTCTCTATTGAATATTATATTGTACCTAATATTTAGTAGTGATTTCAAAAGTAAAAAAAAAAAAAAATGACTTGACTGCCATCAACTAGATAGAATCAATGTGAAAACATTTAGCCGCATCTTCTACCAATATAATTATCGAGAAATAAGTAAGAAAGATTTAATTAAACTTGAAGAAATGAATAGAATTTGGGCATGCACAGAAAGTAAAAATATGTCGGAAGTTGAAATAAACATTTTGCTTTTTCAACTTGTCGACAAATTTTTGTACACATTATTCAGTCATCCAAACAAAGATTTTACTTGTTATAAACCATCCTTCGTATATGATAAGTATTTCCTGTTAATTTCAGTGTTATGTGAACAGTAGTTTAAGAGTTTATTGGTTAAATATTTACACAGAGACGGACAAACATATACCGGTTTATTTATATAGATAAGTACGCATTTAAAAAATACAATGAACGATATTAATAACAGCCGGATGACTGGGATATTTTGATTATATATATATATATATATATATATATATAGACAGAGAGAGAGAGAGAGAGAGAGAGAGAGACACACAGAGAGAAAATCATGAAAATATATATGCAATTAAGCTACATAGAATATTCCGCATTTCATTATCGTGAGAATTTGTCAGGCTTATCTTGACGAATTCTCACGAGAATGAAACACGGAATATTCTGTGTAGCTTAATTGCATATATATTTTCATAACTTATAACCCAGCTACACCTATGTATTGAGCACTATTGAAGTAAATACTGAAAATTTATGCATGAAATTATATTTTTGTATATTAATTTACGTGATTAAATGAAGTAATCATATATAAGATAAAAAAATGAGAAATAAGTTACATATAATTTTATTAATCATGAGATCAATAAGGAAGAAAGAAAAAGAAAAACCTATTTAAGCCATGGCATTTCGAAACTAATTGCTTTTACTATTTTAATAGGCTTGCTTTGTTAAAAGACTATAAATGTACAGATGAATGATTGAAATACATTTCTTTGAATGCCTCATTTACAGAACTATATTTTTTAAACAGTTCATGATAAGTTAATGTTTGGTGTTATTCATTTGTAATTTTATTTTCCTATGATTGCTATATATATATATATATATATTTCTTCCATGGCAAGTGCTTGTCTGAGCACCAATCTCTGGTCCCCCCTCGCCAATCTTTCACGATAAACACCCGTCTATCTGAAACTAGTGTCAAAAATTTTCCCCACTCTTTATCTGTGCCTAAATCAAAACGTAGATTCCATGAACAAAGCTTCTTTCTTAGAACTGCACGCCTGTGGAACTCTCTTCCATTTGCTTGTTTCCCACCTGACTACAACTTGGATGTCTTCAAGTCCAACATAAACAAATTCCTGATGAACCGCTCCCTTAAGTAAGATACTTTATCAAATCTCCAATACTAACGATTACTATGATATTATCCCATTGATTACTGTACACGCAATAACCCTTATCCCGAGTGGCTTCCGGGCCTTGATAAGAGGTGACTACCTTGTAAAAAAAAAACAAAAAAACAAACAAACAAACAAACACACACAGTAGTTTCGTTAATAGTAATTAATTCAAGTAATGTATAATAATAAAATAAAAAATCTTGAAGGATCAGCGAACTGACAAATCCAGCTAGTGTGTGTGTGTGTGTATATATATATATATATATATATATATATATATTCCTTTTTTCTCCTGTAAATAAATTTTAATTATTATATATAACTTGTGTTGGCTTTTGTGATTCTTTGACAGTTGTGTTTATTGGTTGTTTTCTTACTTCATTAGAATCTTGAGAAAAAAAAAACATTCCCATTATTTTATCTTATTGTTATACTAGCAGGACCTGTGGAAATTCCACATATGCAATATATTGATGTTGGCATTCTGTGGATGTTCAGTGTAAATGAAGATGCCCTGATATTACTGCAGCTCTTTTGTTAAAACTGCAAAAGTATTTATCTGAGCTGGCAGGGACGCATGGCATAGCCTGGTCGTAACATACGCTTAAATATGATATTTTAATTTATGCAGATTTCCTACATATTATTATAGAGTAAATTTTCTATCGATTTTTATATTTTATAAAGTTATGATTTAAAAAATATATCCATATGACTTGGGTGCATCAGCTTGAATTGAAACCGAAACCAAAACTTATGAAAAAAAAAAAAAAAAAAAAAATATATATATATATATAAATAAAAGTGTGTGTGTACACATTTCCCTACACAATAACTCTGTCAATTTTAAGTCTACAGACCCAAAATTTGATATACAGGGTACTGAGATTTGGGAAAAATTTTTTTTTTGGTTTTCGGCCAGAAATTTGGCAGTTAAGGGGTCAAAGTTCAACGCTTTGAATTTTGAGAACTCTACCAAACTCCTTCGACAATTTTGGGTCTAAACACTTGAAATTTTAGATATAGATTCCTTGGACATGGATCTAACTTAATAACTTAATTTGAGGCCCCAAACAATAAATGTTATAGGGTCATTAATCATTAATAGGGATCAAAGTTAAAAAAATTGACTGCCTTTTTTTTTTTCTCAACATACACCTCCAAACACCCAGGCAACGCCAGGCTGAAAGTATATATATATATATATATATATATATATATATATATATAATCGAAACTGAAAGTTGGTAAAATTATTTATTACAAGAAATGGAAGGTCATAACAATTAAACAAAAGTTACTCGGAAGAAAAAAGATGCAAGCGTGACAGACAAATTAACCCACATGCTATCATATTAATATATAGATTCCTGAATACAGTGATTCATGTTTTTATGCTATGAAACACCATCTCGTATTTATAAGATTAACAATCAAAACATATCACAATAACTCTTCTGTTAAGATGGTTTATCTTTCTAAATTTAATTATGCAGAGGTGTAAAGAAGGTTAGCAAGTAAAGAATTTAGAAGATATTGCAGTCGAATGTTAAAGATTTATGCTTAATCTTTTAGCTAAATTCAAGCAAAGTCCTCCTACGTTCGCTGCAGGGCTGTCAGACTAAAATCAAACATCATTAAAAAAAAAAAAAAAAAATGTGTCCAATACAGCAGTTTCCCAAATTTCAGGACACCATGGAGCCCCTGAGCAGGGAAAAGGTTTTTTTTTTAAAGGAGCACTAACAAGATAATTTCTAAAATAAATATGAAAAACAATTTTCAAGTTTTAATACTAACTAATGATAATGTTTACAACCATTTTTTTTATTTTTGATTAACAAAAAATTGTTGCATTTTCTATTAATTTATTTTTTTATTTTCTTTTTCATGAAACATCTTGAAACTCTTCACACCTGTTGTTATTTATCATATCTTTCCAATAAAAAAGATCAATAATTAAATGTCTCCATCCGTTTAATTATTTCATATAAAGCATTTGGAGCCCTTTAGCCTTGTTCACGGAGCCCTAGGGCTCTGTGGAGCCTACTTTGAGAAACCCTGCAATACAGTACAACCACTATATATGATTTCTACCAATTTCTATTTGTGCTTAAATCTAAACGCAGATTTCATGAACAAAGTTTCTTTCCCATAACTGGCCGTCTGTGGAACACTGTTTCGCTGGCCTGCTTCCTGGTTAAATACAACACGGTAGCCTTCAAATCCAATGTAAACAAGTTCTTGTTGAGTAGTCCCTATAAATAATCGAATTCCACACAATTTACACCATTAATGATTACTCCACTACCACCTTACATTGATTAGCTCTTATCTTCGAGTGGCCTTTAGGCCTTGATAAGTGGGGACTCCCAAGTAAAAAAAAAAAAAAAAAAAAAAAAAAAAGATTCATTGAAATTAAAAAAAAACTATTTTGGGAATATTGGATACATTTTTATGATGTTTGATTTTAGTCTGCCGTGCCCGCAGCAAACGTAGGGAGACTTGACAATAACTGCAGATTTTTGATACAGCTGGCTGTCAATTGTGAATACCTGGTGGTTATCATCAAGCAAAGTTCCCCGATGCTTGCTGTGGGTATATCAAACATCATAAAAATAATGTATCCAATATAGAATATTCTCCAACTATTATTATCTAGCATCCCTCTTGCCTACAAATACTCTAACAGTAAATGTTCTGATGAACTGCAAGCACTTGTGGCCCCTCGAGGTAAATACCCCCGACAAGCAGTAAAATCTCACCCCTTCACAGTAGAGATCCCTAGATGTAAGAGAGCCTTCTACTCCAGTAGTTTCTTCCCCAGAACCACTAGACTTTCCTTCTAGGTTTCTGCTTCCCCAACTGTACTCACATGCAAAAGTTCAAGTGTGACGTGACCTGACATCTTGCTGCCCAACTCCCCACATAGTACTCCTGTATCTTGTGTCCCTAATAGTAGCCCCCTACATCAAAGTGGCAATGTGCCTTGTTTGGGGTGAAAATGTAATAAAAAAAAAATTTATTTACTATTAAGATTTATTGAAATTATAAAAAAAAAAACCCAACTATTTTGTGAATATTCTATATTGGATACGCTCTTTTTGAAATTTTTATTTATGTTTGCTTGGAGTTTGACAGGCTCATAGCAAGCATCGTAGGACTTTGCTTCAATTTAACTGATCCGTCTTATAATAATACAAGCCAAGCATGAGTGAAAAATTTACTTTCACCATGACATGTTTGTGCAAAATTTCCAAAAAAATCCAAGGCATGGTTATTGAGATAAGTGCAAACAAATGAACAGACGATAGATTTTTTTTTCTCCTATAATACCCCCTAGGGAGACAACCAGAGTTATCTAGGAAAATTTATTCTTACAAACATTTACTTTCACCATGACAAATGTTTGTACAAAATTTCAAAAAATTCCAAGGTGTAGTTATTAATAAAAATGTGAACACACGAATAGACAAACGAGAGTGAATTACTAGGTCCAATCCCTCCTGTGTTGAGGGACCAATTATTATTTTGCATCCCCATTCATCAAGTGAACAAAGAAACATTATTAAATGGAAATTTTAACCTTTTATGACTTGGTTGAACTAATTCGTTCAGATGTAAATAAATGAATATAATGGCATAAATGAAGTGGGAATTAATTCCAACACGCCTTGTACGTATTAGTTCAATATCTGGGTAAATGCTAGATACCTCCAGATTGCAACTGTTCACAGCTTACATTCAGTATGCCACCATCTAAAATTAGCAATAAATATTTTTTTAATCATCTACATCATAATTCAGGCCATAAAAGGTTAATATTTCTAATGTTTTTTCATAAAGAAAACTTCCTTTTTTAATTAAATTGAATGTTTATATATATATATATATATATATATAAAATCTCTTAATTTGGATAAATATTATTTATTTTACTTTATAAATTTTGAATAAGCCCCATTATATTCTCCTTGAGATATTTCAGAGAATGTTTTCAATCTCATATTTTTGTATTTTTTAACAAAATAAATATCAGATATTTTTTAATATAATCATAAGCATTCAACATTGAAATAATAATTAAAATTTTGTTGTCCTTTTATGTTAGAGGCAAATACTGCAGTTGGTCAAAGAAGCAATGGCTGGACAATAACAATGATCTTCTAAAACTCACAGCACATCTAGTCAATGATCGTAATGATTGGAGAGCAGCCATCAACACCAACAGTAAGACAAGACGTCAAACCATGCAGCAGTAGTAATTGTTTTATTTTACTTCAGTTGAACTTCTCAGAAATCAAGAGATCCACAACCTGAGGCTAACACTTGAACTCTATATGCGATACATAGATATTCGAATGTTCCATTTAAGTTCTTTATCTCTCAAACACTAAGTTAGTAAAGAAATTGAGAACATAATTTCCCTTTCCCCAATTAACCATTTTCATACGTTGTAGCACATCTTTCGTTTTGGTCTCTTAATCGTACTGGATACCAGGACACAAATTTATCTAGTCTGGTGGAGTATCCAGACTTGTGCTATTACTTGAGGTAATATCACTTGGAGAAGGTGCACCATTCCTCGTAAAAGCAATTGTAAGTTAGCTATAGTGAAGAGATCTTATTTGGGCAGCAAATACTATGTGATTCTGAATATTTGGTCAGGGTTTACTTCTAGGGAAAAGTATTCTCATACCAAGTTGTTCTGACAAACTCCTGTACAGAGAGAACTTAGACACTCAGGGATAGTGTCTAGTAGGCATTCAAGTTCTCTCAAGTAATTTAAGTAATAGTATGGTATCTTAAATGTCCTTCAAAGTTTTAATAATCAAAAAGAAAAAACATTTTAGAGAGAAGAGTAACTATTCTGGAAAAGTCAGACATTTTTTTTGCAGTGTATGTCATGTTTGTTTAATCCAAATAACAGATTAAAAAAACAAACAAAAAAAAACAACAACAAAAACGTACATTTTAAGAATATCTTTTCCATTTATGGCAGTAAAAACATAAATAAAAATAAACACAGCTTTATCAAGAAAGTATAAAATAAACCAACAATTTTGGTCTGGATTTTTTTGTTATTTAGATCATTTGATTGAATTTGGATCAAAGTAATATTCCCATTAAAAGAAAAAAGTTTTAATGTAAACTATTTCCATTCTCTTAATTTTTTTTTTCCTACAACAACCGTGATCTGATACATCAACATATATATATATATATAAAATAAAAAATTAATTAAAAATTTTACCAGACTATCCATTCACATGAAATCACCTTTTTCTTCACCATATTCCTTCTGCTTCACTTTTTGTTATCAAGTAAGATCTTTGACTTACTTGCAGTGTCATCAAATACTTTTGTATGCAAAATCCGATCCCGCATTTTGCTAATTCTTACCCTCTGATGAGAAGGAAAGTATTTCTTCGAAACTCCACGGATTAAGGACTATCCACTTATGTGTTTCCTTTTCAGATTAAATATGTTTTTAACTTTTTTTCAAAGTGTTTTTTTAACATGTTTTATTAACTATTTGCTCATATATATATATATCTCATATGTTTATTATACAAACATTATTAGTTACATATGTGCATATATATTCCGGTGGAATCTCAATTTTAAGATACCCACCTCATTAGACCGGAGAAAGGGGTGGCATTGAGACCAAAATCAAGGTTCATTCATTTTGTATATAAAAAAAAAAGATTTCTTGGTGTGACTTAAAAGGAAAGAAAAATGGGTGTTTGGTTCATGAGGATGTGTAGATGAGGTTAGGAGGTAAAGGTGTAGCAAAGAAAGGAATAGGGAGTGAGATGGGGAAGAAAGGGAAATACAATACAGCCTAGTCAAGGAAACCCAGTGGGGAGGGGGAGTATGGCTATACTCTTGTTTTGGTGTCTATACTTTGATCTGAAATGATTCTAGTCACTGTCATCCATTGAGCACTCTTTAATGAATACATGGGTTTCAATGGATCTCCATCTAGGAAACCAAACTATACAACTATTATTTTCTTCTATTAAATAAATCTAAAACGTCTGTGTGTTTTCGTATATCCGCTAAAACTTTTTCTCATTCACACCATGCAGGCACGAACAAAGCATTTTTAGAAAGATCGATCTCTCGGACAAAAAATATTGAAAAATTGGAAAAAAAATCGTACATTATTTTATTTTGTTTGAAGGGTGTGTCAGATAAAAACCTGGCCTTCTATGTGGTGCTAACCATCTTTATGTTCTTCCATTTTAAAATAAATTTGCAATGTTATAACATCTGTGTCCTCCTGGGCACATCGATAAGTGTTCGCTTACTGACTTGAGTTATGCATATTTACACCCGGCATGCATCTGTTCTTTTTTCTTTTAATTACAACATTTTGGTTTTGGTTTCACTTCTGGGTGACGCTCCCCCACTCCCCTTCACATCTTTTTTTTACCTCATCCCTGTCACATTTTTTGTTTTTTACGACTGGGCAATGCCTCCATCCCTACTACTATATATAATTAAAAAAATTTAAGTTTACAAATTGAATAATTGTGAGGCTAATGATAATCTTTTCCAGTATCTACCACAATTTTAAGATGCCATCTTTACATTTGGAATTTGCTTATGTTTACCGATCAATAACTTGGATTATTATAATTAGTATTGAACTATTTCATTTGTATCTTTACATCTGATCAATCAATCTTTATTTATTTATTTATTTTTTGTTTGGGGGTCCATCACATTTTTCAACTTTTTCTTCATCGAGCCTGAACTTCATTTGGAATATCCTTTTAACCTATACAGTTCTGCATTACTACCAACTTTCATACAAAAACTAGCAGGGATAGTTGGCGTTGCCCAGGCAGAGATCAAGTTGGGTTTGAACACAGCCGTTAACTCGAAAATAAAAGAATGGATAAAAACAGGAAAATTAATCAGGCACAAAAAAAAGCAGTCTAAAACAAAGTGAAAATTCAGTTTTATAAAAGTAAAATTCTTTTTAAGCAAAATAACCGTTAAACAAAAAATGAAAAAGAAAAGAAAAAATAACATTACATAACCCAAATGTTAAAACTTTCTTTTAAAACCTCTGATGAAAAAAAAAAAAAAAAAAAAAAAAAAAAAAATCAAAATAAGGAAATTGTTTTTAAAATTACAAAACAACCCTGTTAAAAAAAAAAAAAGATCAGATATAAAAAGGCAGAATTTATTTTAAGTGAAATAAACGTTAAAAAATATGATTAGTTAAAAAACAAAAACAAATCACATTACGTAACCTTAGAAAAATGTTATGGCAAAAATCTTTTAACCCTGATAAAATGTTAAAACGTTCTTTTAAAACCTGTGATAAAAAAATCGAAATAAGGAAATTGTTAGTTAAAATTACAAATAGAACCCGTTTAAAAAAAGAAAAAAAAAAAAGGCCACTATTATATCTTGAGCGTGAAAACTATAGCTCACGACACAACCTTTTAATCCACTGCCCCACGAGGTTGAGAACGAAATAATGTTGGAAATTCTGTTACTTAAATGAATTCAAAAAATAATATTAAACTGTGCATGCGCAGTTTTCGAAAGGCACAATTTTTCAGACTCTCCCTTGGTTTAAACATTTCTATACAAAATAATTGCCCTTTTTTTTTTTTTAATTTTCACATATTATTTGACTGAGACATCACTCTTTCAGATGATACCAGTCTCAACCTGGTCAGACACGCATGTCAAAAGTTTTTGGCAGACATATGCACAAACAGACAGTTGAGATTTATATGATAGATGTTATTATAAGAAGATATAGCTTGCCTATGAATATTATTTTACTGACTACTTTCCTCTGAGGATAAGAACCATTCTTTGAAACTCTGTGGAATAAGGAAAATTTAAAATTTTTAACTATTATTCATTGTCAAATATTAAATTGTTATAAATTCTAATTTACAGAGTTTAAATTACATTTGTTTTATAATACACACACACACACACACACACACACACACGACTAAAAGTGTATATTCCAAATTTTAAGATTTTGTCCATCTTACCGTCTATTTTTTAAACATGTTAAAATGTTCAGTTTTTGACAATACTTGTTTCATAGAACCATTCATGTAATTATTATGCCAAATTTTTAATTTATTCCTTCTTTACTCATCAACTTTAAAAGAAAATAAAGGAACATGGACATGGTTACAAAATCTGAAAAATCGGAAGAGTAATTGCAATTGGGTTTTGTTTTAGTTATGTCATCTTTTGAACATTTTAACATGCTGAAAGAAATAAATGGTAAGGTGGTCAACATCTTGAAATTTGGAATATAGACTTCTTGTCATTTACTAGTGTATGCTCTGTAGTTATATTGAGCTTTATAAATTAAAGGATTGGTATAAATAAAAGGTGAAATATAATTTTTCCCATGAAAACACCCACAAACACCCACACACACAGACTAACACACACACACACACACACATTTTCTTTTTGAAATAGGTGTTTGTTTTCCCACAATAGTGTACCTGGCATTCCCAAATGGTGGTTACCCATCTAGTACTGACCAAACTCAACATTACTTAACTTTGGTGAGCTAATAACAACCAGTATTTCATAATGGTAACACCGTGTACACAGATTTAAAAAAAAAAAAAAAAAATGATGATACCCTGTCTTGCTCCCAACTATTCCTTACAATTCACATCCACTGGACCATTACCCTCACCCCTTTAACTGCACCATCATCTCCAAGATAATGTCTGTTAAAACAATCGTTAGATTATTCCTGAACTAAAGAGGAGTATCACAATGATGGCAATGAGTGTATCACATATTGGCCAATTTTTAACATCATATCCAGATGTGATTATTATTATATACTAGTTGGCAGCTCGGTGTTGCCCGGTCGTACAATACGCTTAAATATAATATTTTAATTTATGCAGATTGCGTATGTATTATTATAGAATCAATCCTCTATTGAATATTATATATTATGAGGAATAATTTGTTCGGTAGACTAATTCGCAAAAAAAAAAAATAAATAAATAAAATGATAATGTCGTTCATAAAACTCCTTCAGTGTTGATCAAACCGTGATGAGATGACAATGGCTATTAAAGACAGCAATTGCTGTGGATACAGTTGGACGATTCGACATTCCTATCCCGTTATGTTTAACCTGACGAAGGCCAGAGGAATAATCGGCTGAAACGTCATGAAAACAACAACTAAAAGATGAGGATAAAAGTCCAAATAATTAAAATAAAAAATCATACAATTTATTCATCTCCAAAATAATTCCAAACTAATTCAATAATATAGGGTTTGTTTATGTTTGTACGTCAGTTGCATGCTAACTTTCATTACGTGTGTGTGAGTGTACCACCTTGAAGCTACGATTTTGGTGATATTTTCTTTAATCCTCTTCCCTGGAGTTAAGAAGAACATAAATTCATGATTAAAAAATGTATTTATTGCATAAAAAATTCTTACTGTACAGGGTTAACTATATATGGTTGTTATCTCCCCCGTCCCCTTACCATAAAAACACGTTAAATGCGCAGATATTTTTTCAAACATAAAAACATGCCTGTGGGAAAAGATATATGGATTTTAGTTTTCCTGGTAGTTTGGAATCAATAAATATTCATTATTTTATCATTACTACCAGCTGTGGAAGATTTTGCTTTAAACAAAATCAAATAAAAAAGACAATTAAAAGAATCGTTTTTGGCATCGGAAAATCGTCTCGTTTTTTTTTTCTGATTCTGATTAATCATCCCAACAACTAAGAACAAAAAGACAATATTATATTAGAAATAAATTTTTTTTTACTTGCAATACCGGTTTTTGACATTTCTGTCTTACACTTTTAACCTTGTATACTTATCTCTGACATTTTTACGCCCCTGCATTTACAAAGATGTGCACTCAATTTCATAGCCATATGATTGTTGAACCAGTGGTCAAGTAGATTTAGAGTGCAGAACTCAATTGTGACAGAGAAATCACCAAAGTTGAATAAATCTTTCTCATTGAATTGTGACAATGTTACTCCCAGTGTAATCCACCGAGACTAAAGCCAAAGTCAGGAATTATGTTAAAAAAAAAAATCCCAGGAGAAGTTTATTGCTTGCTTTTATAAGCTGCATGTTTACATGTACAAACGCTATGCAAGCCACCGTTTAAAAAAGAGGGAGGAGAGAGAGGGAGAAAAAAAAAGTACCTTTCTTATGATGCAACTGAAATTTTTTTTTTATATATTTTATTATATTCATATAATACGAGCAAGACCTGTGGAAATTCTATGGAATAAGAAATATATTTAAAGCCGATATTTTTATGGATAGCACAAAAATAATCAGTTTTTGGACAGAAGAACTAAAAACATGCAGCAAAAATAAGTTTAACATTTCTATGAAAATAGTATCCAGTGCATTTTAAATATAGGACTGAGCCAAATGATCAATTAATAAATACTAATAAATACTCAGAAAGTAATATTGTGCTATATAGTTCAATACAGATAATAAAATACATATCCAAGACAATGGCAGAAACCCTAGAGGAAGACCTCCAGTCTGTAGCGGAATGGGGTCAAAAATGGATGGTGACGTGCAATGCTGCCAAGACTAAGCTTCTTTCCTTTAATAATTACAAGAAACCTTGTCAACCACCAATAGCCATGGCTAAAGATACATTACCTGAAAGTACTTCGTTCAAACTCCTCAGCTTAATGTTCACTGGGAACATGAATTGGAACAAATACATTGAGGTGATTGCTAAAGTTGCAGCAAAGAAGGTGGGCTCTCCCTACCAAGCTAGAAAATTACTTACATCTTAGTCGTGAAGGATTTCTCCACCGAAAGAGAACAAGAAATAGAAGTGCAGCATCTGAAGAACAGATACTACACTTTGATCTTGTTTATATATTTTATTGAGAAAGAAAAAATTGAACATAAAAAACGTACAAAAAATTCAATTCAACAAAATTAGGCACAAGGCCCTACAAGAAATTGGGAGGGGGAGGGTACAGGGTCTTTTTGACTATGTAACAGATGAGACTTTGAAGTCTTACTCTTGACTGGCAACATTTACCAAAATACCTCAATCACTTTGTGGATCCTAATCTAACTAATAACCCCAGCGTTCAATGTAAAATTTAACTATGTACAATTTGTATATTCATTTCTGTATGTTGTGTGTGCATTTTTTTTTTTTTCTTTTTTTTTTTGTGTGTGTGTGTGTGTGTGTATGTGTGAGAAAATAAAGTTCGATTTCATTAGAAAGAGTTCTTGAATTAATTGGCATAAAATGTTCGTGGAGTGGGAAAAAACTAATGAAAATGTTCATTTCAAAAATAAGGAAAAAACTACTAATGTGTTGTTAGTAAGACCCCCCTGTACTATTCTATGTGGCTAGATCCCCCACTGTTTTCCGGGGAACCGAAAACAAGCAGAGCATCCCTAATGGGGTTTGGGGAAGTCGCCTTAATGGAGGTGGGAGAAAATAAAGCAACGGATGGAGGGGGTAGGAAGGTGACCTCTGAGTAGGGGGATGACCGGGGGCATCAGAAAATAAAGATGAGGAGCAGGGGGGTTGGGCAGACTCAGAGGTTCTCTAATACCAAAAAATAAAATCAGGAACAGGATCTCATTTGTACCACCAGTACTACACTTTGATCTTGACCAAAAGGCCAAGCGGGGCTGATTCGGTGAGGGTATAGCACATGTGGTATGGCGCAATTGTATCAGAGTTTTCCTTGGAGGTGGATCAGATTATAAGGTAATGCTTATGTAATGAACTAATATTCATTTTTCTTGCTATTTATTGAATTTATATTCAATTTATGGAAACATTTTGTGTTCAAAATAAATAAAAAATAATACAAACTGGTGCATTCTGTGGATACTTTTAAATAAATGTGATCTCAATCGAAGATTTTTACATTTTTCCTTAGTTTTATTATCTTTACTAGCATTTCAGCCCAGCATTTCAGCCCGGGTGTTTGGAGGTGTATGTCGAGCAAAAAAAAAAAAAAAAAAGAAGTCAATTTTTTTAACTTTGACCCCTATTATGACCCCTTAACATTGTTTTGGGCTTAAATAAAGTTATTAAGTTAGACCCATGCCCAAGAAATCTATATTTAAAATTTCAAGTATTTAGATCCAAAATTGTCGGAGGAGTTTGGTAGAGTTCGCAAAGGTCAGATCGTTAAACTTTGACCCCTTAACAGCCAAATTTCTGGTCGAAAACCGATCACAAAGATTTTCCCAAATCTCAGTACTCTGTATATCAAATTTCGAGTTTGTAGACTTAAAATTGTCAGAATTATTGCGTAGGGAAATATACACACAGACACACACACACATGTTCACTTTTATATATATATACAGATTTTATTGTATTATTTTTTATTAATATCAACAAGCTACAAGTAATTCAAACCGTCTAACGGACTGTAGATATATGCTGAACCATCAGGATAACTATATCTTACAAATAATAACCCTATAAACACCCCATGGTACTAACCATGTTTGGAACACCCACGTGACTAACGCAGGATTAATAAGGTATCATTAAAAATTATATGCAATTTAACTGATTTACCTTCTTTGACGGTAAGCTGAGCCTCTGAGCTGATTCTCCATTGAAATTCATCAACCTGATCTGGAAGTAGCTGTAGGGCACCATGGTAACTGCGGCATCTGTAGAGACCAGCATCTGATTGCGTGACATTGGAAATTTGGAGGGTTCCACTTGATAGGCTAGTATACCTTCAGGTAAGAAAAAGAGAAAATAATTAAGATTTAGAACAATAAATAAATGTTACCAAATATATTTTATGGCTGACTTGTGTTCATTGAATTGAGATGGATGCATACACTAAAATCACTCGGCTCAATTTTCAAAAGAGAGAAAACAAAAAAGAGTAATGTCCTATTTTATAACTTGTTTTAACAACTAGTGTCATTCTAAAGTGTCATAATCATGTTGATTAAAAGGTTCTCATTAGGTTACAAAAGTTAAGCAATGTTGAACCTGATCAATGGTCTATGGGTAACCATTTGCTCTCCGCTAATCTCAGCATTGTTTTCAGTTCTCCTGGCCATTGACTTCAAGCAGTGCAGGATAGAGATGTTTTTGGGTATTGCGCAACCCTTGCTTCACAATTACATGTGCAGGCACCCTCACAGTGGGTATCCATTCTCTCTTGAGACAGAACGGAGGCCATGTGCATGTGAGCATTATGTTTTTTTCCAAACAGTTCACTTTTTGTAAGAAAAAAAAATTTACTCTAGCTGACATAAAAAAAAAAAAACCTAAAGACAGTGAGTTAAGTATGATAACCATTAGACCAGCTTGACATGATCTTTAAAATGTTTTCAAACCTACTCATTCTTAACAAAGAATTTGTCATGAGAACGATTCATGCATGCGCATTCGTGAAACATAAAAGCATACCAATTTTTAATTTTGATCTCTTAGCAGTTTTTTTTTCCCCAGATGACAATAGACTAAAAGGTTTTTCACATGTCTGAATACCCTACATAACAAATTTCAAGTCTTTAGATAAAAAATTTGTTAAGCATATAGGTTAAGTGTCCTTACACACACACACACACACACTTTTATATATAATATAACTTGATTTATCAGAATTTTTTTGGTCTTTCTATTTCATAATCAATGTTTATAATCTTACACAGATTTTGATTCAGAATAAAATTGGCCGCCCAATTTTGATTTTCAAATAAAATTTAAAATAAAATAAAATAATAATTTAACAAAATGTTGAAAAATATTCTGAAGAAATACTTGTCTAAAAAGCATACACCTTTTTATTCAACAACTAAATTATCTATTAATAAATTTAGTTTCTTATTCAATAACAAAATTTCTTTAAAAGGTTTTAATGCAATTCTTGATTGTGTATAGATTTCTACTCATGTTTTGGGTTCCACCTCTAACAACCCTCCTCAATATATTGACTCAAGTTGGAAGTTTGTCTTGTAATGAACGTACTGTTTGTCTTGTAATAATAAACGTACTGACTTTTTGTTTCCAGATTTACTAAGTATAATAAGCAGTAGATCTATCTATATATATGGATATAAATGTGTGTGTGTGTATATATATATATATATATATATATATATATATATATATATGTATATATATATATACACACACACACACATACATACACACACCAATATCCATATATAGATAGATCAATATATATATATATATATATATATATATATATATATATATATACTGCTAGCCAAATTGAATATTGAAATACTCATATCTTTGGTTCTATGGAACGAAACTACATGAAAATTTGCAGGCTTTTTGAAGATGATAATACTATGGTTAAAATTTTATGACAATTAGTAAAAAAGAAGTTATATTTTCTAACCAATAAAATATGCCCAAATTTGCCTACATTTGTATATGTAGTGTCCTGCAGGCCAGCTTCAGTTGTTTCCCCTGTGACCTTGCCAGGCCACTAATATATAGATGTACCACCTTTTTTAGCAATTTTATAAGTTTCAAATCTCAGCGACTAATGATCAGAATTTAACAAATGAAGGCTTGTTTGAAAGGTAATGACCTGAATTGTGTAGTGGGTTATGTGACATTTGCGCTTAAGGTTGCACATTAAGGGGAACATCCATCATCCAGAGCCTATTTTGGCATTTTTTACAGCCATAGAATGTTTCAATCAGTCATTTGTTTTTCTAGTTTCGCATATGAATTACAAAATATCTTATATTTCCCCAAAATGTTTGGCCTTAATGGAGGGGAGACTAAAACTTGCTATTGTTTCAAATAATCTGAAATAACAGCAAGGGGAGACTTGATTCCAAATATATCTCCTCTCTTTGGTTTTCATACATAAAGTAAATTTCACAGTGTATAAAGATTATTTGATACTGGAGATATTCATAATTGTACCCTATTTTCAAAAGAGGGGAGATATAACATATGAGAAATATTTGGAATCGAGTCTCTCTTCAGATCATTTGAAGCTATAGCAGCAAGTTTTAGTTTCCCCTTTATCAAGGCCAGGGGTTTTGGGGAATATATATATATATATATAAAGTTCTTAAAGACTGATTTAATTATGAAATTATATGCAGACTAAAATCCATGATTTTTGGTCAAATAAACTGCCAGAAGGTGCTGAAACATTTACCCAATGAAATCGTGGCAGCTGACAATTGGCAAGCACAATAAAAATATTGCAGAAAATTCAATAAATTTGTGAAGGTTGGTTAAAATCAGCATGAATCTAATAGACTTGGGAGAGATACTTCAGTCTTTCCAAAAGCAATTATTGGATTCTGTCAAAACATCTTATAGGTAAAATGAAAAACCTCATCCTAACTGAAAAAAATCTAATCTGTTTGGTATGCTGGAAAAGGAGTAGGTGGAAAAAAAAAAAAAATTGTTAGTTCTTATTTAGAATTACACTTATTTAAAAAAAAAAATACATAAAAAATCTTGTCAAAAAAAAAAAAAACGAAGATGTCATGTTCTAAAAATCACATAAATGAATCAAGTAGTAAAAAAAAAAAAAAAAAAAAAGGTAGTACATGCTATATTTTTTTACGATGCATTAAAATTCAAGACAAAATAACTCAATTCGACTAACGAGATTTATTTATAAGTAAGAGATCATCAATAGCTGACAAAAATACTTAATCACAAAAAATTGTCAAATTTGATTTTCTTAAAAAAAAAAAAAAAAAAAAAAAAATACTTGATCAATTTGTGATTTTTGGAATATAACATCTTTATTCCATGATGAGTATTTACACTATACAAATATTTTTCTGTATTTTTATTTTTTTTAAGTGTAATTCTAAATATGTTTGCTATCAACTGTTGCACATTTTCTTTGTAACATAACAATGTTGATGAAACTTACCATAAAAGGAGTATTTTTTTACATCAAATAATTTTATAGATTAAAATAACAAAATTATTATCAATATCCCCATAAAATTGAGTTTTTTTTCTTGCTCTGACATTGATATTAAAAGCCTGCTTTTCCTATTTAAAAATTATTAAAATGAACTATATAATACTAATGAACTAATGTACTCAATAATACTAATATACTAATAAACTAATATACTCAGTCATGGATACATAAGCGACTTCAAGAATGAACTAATTTGCATATTCCTTTGAAAAAAAAAAAAAAAAAAAAGAGCGTTCATTAATTATTCATATTTTAAGGTTTTTTATTATATGATTAGTTTCTTTTAATTATTACGCTTAATTCATTTTATGCACAGTTTCTAAATTGTGCATAATATATATAACTGTCCTTGTCAGTGTGTGCGCAAAATGTCTCTCCCAAACTGCTCCCTGAATATATGGATAAACAGTCTTGAAAATTGATGTAAGCCCCCCCCCCCCATCTGTCAATAGCTCAGACAGTAACAACAATAGCAGCTGAACGACTATGGCTGGAGTGCTGAATGTTTTGGTTTTGATTCAAGCTGATGGTATCAAAGTCAGTTTCTTAAAAAAACTTTTGAAATCAGCATTATGGTGCTTATTTTGATCAAAATTTTTTTGTTTAAGCCAAGGCATGTTCATCTAAATTTAAAAACCACAAGAACTTTCTTGTCAACCTGATAGTATGCATTTTCTTCTTTATAGCAGATTGATTTATGACATACACCATTTAAAGGTTGAAATTTGGAAAAATTATACCCTCCCCCTATCTACACCCGCTATTTCTAACACAGAATCTTCTGAAAGGATCGCAAAAAAAGCACTCGTATATGACCTGAATATGTTCAGTTTACAAGCACCTAACCAACTACAAATACTGTTCACCCAATTCTGTTCGCTTCGTTAAAAGGTCACCAACACAAGATGATGCACTTATATAAAACGAAAGTGTCTAAAACTAGGATGAACATTTCAACGAAAAGATTTCTGGCACAAGGGTACAGAATGTGAACGTAGGTGGAAAACAATATTCTTTTCTTTGATAGGCTAAGGAATGTCAAGAGATTACCATTCAGAAGTATTCACAAGACTATTCTTATGCATGCAACTCATTTAATGGAAATTTTGTTCAATATGCAACTTTATTTTTAAATAGAAAACTGCTAATATAAAACATCTATATATAAAATGTATTAGTTGTCGTGTATGTGTGTGTACAATTCTCCTACAACCCACACCACTGGATTGATCATGACCAAACCTGGCCACCTAGGGATATATCACACCATTTTCTAATGTAAACGTAAAAAATCAAAGTCATTATATATTATATATATATATATATATATATATATATATATACACACACACACTCTCTTTCTCTCTCTTATAGCTTACACTACTGGACCAATCATGACCAAACCCAACATAATGATGTTCTCTGACCTAGGAATGGTGCACACGATTTTTCAAGGTCAAAGGTCATATTTGATGCGCCTTTTACAACATCCACTTACTGCAAGAGTGCCTGCGAAGCGAGTACCCAAGCGTACAGCAAAGTCCCGCATAAAGCGTGGGTATATTTGTTAGTTTTTAAATAATCACTTAAAAATAAAAATCAGCAAGCGGGATAACTTATTTTAAATGAAAGAATATAATAGGAGTTATTTTTATTCATTTTTATTTTTTTGGATTCTTTGAGATGAAGCTTCATAATTTGTGCATTCATTCTTTCTGTGGACTGTTATCCTCATTTTCATAGTTGTTGCTGTTTCACCAGGTTTTGGCAAACTTATCCTCTGGCCTTCTTCAGGTGATTAACCGCGATGGGATAGGGATGCTCAGTCTTGTAACTGTATCCCCAGTAATTACTGCCTTCCATAGTTGTTGTCTCGGCATGCTTTGGCCAACTTATCCTCTGGACTGCTTTCCACTCACCTGGAACCATAGAGACTCAAAATCTCTCCCTACTGTGCCACCTGAAGAAGGCCAGAGGATGAGTTGGCCAAAACCTTGTGAAACAACAATAACTATGAAGCTGTGGATAACAGTCTGCAAAAAGAATAAATGCACATAATAGGAGTTGTCTCCCTTAATATTCAGAAAGGTGCAAATAAGAAATGTTAGATTATGCCGGGGCGACACCAGGTTACCTTGCTAATAGTTGATTTAGGAGAATCGACTTATTATTGAAAGTTAAATGTTAAAGAACATTATTTGTCAGTATGCAGAATTAGTTTGTGTACAAAGACAAATATGTTGATAGGTTTTTGGAATTTAGAACAGGTCCTGGAAAACAATAAACAAGAACCAGGAATGTGACCTTGACAAAATGAATGTTAAAATATTCAAACAAATAGGTTTTAAATAATATAAATCACTGTAGAGAAAACGTGATTCAAAAGTCACATGTTAAAAGATGTGAGTTGAACGACGTAATAACAACCGAGTAGTTAGATATATACAGAGTTAGTCAGTGGTGAGTTGGAAAGTTGGAGACAGGGTCAGCTAGCGACAAGGCCTCATTGCCCTGTACATCTGAGGAAGCAGAATCTAAGACACATACAATCTTCCAATGGGAAAGCATTTGCAATAGAAGTTGCTTGAAAATACAACTCGAGGCTTGTTGGCCATTCCTTGGGATGAATCTTCATTTCAGCTTTTGATAGATTTGTCAATTAAGACCCACAGATGAACGAAAGTATATTTTCTTGTTTGGCAAGATCCAGAACTGTGACGCTTTTGTGTTATCCGTATTGTAAATGTCCTCTAACCTATGCCACACACGCATCCACAATGAACATTATGAAACACTAGACGACACAAGAAACTCATTATATACTCATGTACATTATATTCACTCCTTACATATAGATAGAGCCCGCTATCTAACATACAACGAACCTGGCACAACGTGACATACATGCAATCTGGTACAGTAACCAACAGCTCCCTAAAAGGGAACATAACTTATCGTTAATTTAGTGATGTGCTCCGCTTGAAGGCCGTACAACGTAACAATAATTAAAAACAAAAATGACTTTATTGAATCCTAGTTAATATTGGATAGATACAACTGGTTTAAACGACACAAAAATGTAGAATTTAACCTTGAGTTTGTGCATTTCATTTTTTTTTCTTTTTTCACACGTTGGTCACCACTTATCAAGGCCCAGAAGCCACTCAGGGATAAGGGTTATTGCAAGTACAGTACGTTAGTGAGGAGATTTGATGAAGTGTTTACTTAAGGGGGCAGTTCATTAGGAATTTGTTAACGTGGGACTTGAAGACATTCAAGTTGTAGTCAGGTGGGAAGCAGGCAGACGGAACAGAGTTCCACAGGCGTGCAGTTCTAAGAAAGAAGCTTTGTTCATGGAATCCACGTTTTGATTTAGGCACAGATAAAGAGTGGGGGAAATTTTTCACAGTGAATTCAGCTAGACGGGTGTTTTTCGTGAAAGATTGGCGAGGGGGGAACAGAGATTGGAGCTCAGACAAGCACTTGCCATGGAAATAACGATAAAACAAGGATAGGCTCGCAACGTCTCTTCTGTGGGAGAGAGGTTGCAGGGTAGAGAAAAGGGCATCCCCACTAAGCCACAAAGTCTATTTTGTACTCTGTCAAGACAGGATAGGCTGTTTTTAGCAGCTCCTTCCCAGATATGGCAGCAGTATTCCATCCTTGGACGTACTTGGCTTTTATATAGATAGAGAATTGCATCAGTAGTGAGATATCTTCTGGAGCGGTAGAAGGATCCCACCATCTTTCCAGCGACCTTGGCAACAGACTTGATGTACGTGTTCCATTTCAGATCAGGAGTAAAGGACAAACCCAGAAGCTTGTCAAAACATGGGGCTTCTCCTAGACGAGAGCCATCCATTTCAATTGATGCCAGATGAGGATCAGAGTGTTGATGATGTAAAGATAGGAGTTTGGTTTTAGGTGCATTAAAGGTAACCAGCCATGTCTTCACCCACTGAACCACGCGCTCGAGATCAGAGGAGAGAGAATCAGAGAGAACTTTGTCATTTACAGCCTTTGATGTGTTGCCGTAGATGGTCGTGTCATCAGCATAGATGTCAACGAATGATTTAAGTATGTGTTTAGGGAGGTCATTGATGTAGATCAGGAAGAGAGTTGGGCCAAGGATTGACCCTTGAGGGACTCCAGCATTTATATTGCAGGCCTCTGATTTTTGTCCATCGACCACTACTCTTATGAGCCTATCGGAGAGAAATGATTTAATGATTGAGAAAACATTTCCAGTTATACCGTAGCTGGAAATCTTGTGAAGTAGGCCCTTATGCCATACCTTGTCGAAGGCCTTTGATATGTCAAGAGCAATAGCCCTAGAAAGGAAGCCTTTGTCAAGAGATTCACTAATCCTGTAAGATATAACCGTTAGCACATCTGCGGTAGATCTTGCAGAATGGAAACCATATTGTGTGTCACTAAGAAGATTGTTTCTGCTGAGGTGGTTTACTATTTCTCTATTTAATATGGATTCCAACAACTTACTCATAACACATTTACAGTTGTTGTGCCTGCAAAGGTCAATGTTGGAGTGTTCACAATATTGAAGTGAATTGTGACGGAATCTGATGATCTGGTTGTGCCAAGTTCGAATCCAGTCTGTTCCACAATAATTTACCGGAGAAAGATGTTCTGCAAGAATGCCAACAACTGAATCAACAGGCTGATTCGTATAAACTTACAAGGATTTTAAATTTTTTGAATAGTAGTTTTTGTCCGCCTGCCCCCGGTTTGTTTTTACAGCATATCAGCACTTTTCGGGTTATTTAATGCCAAATTCAGTCATTTTGGAAAGTATTTTTATGTTTCGAATTCTTTATATCTTCAAATATTTACTCAGAGTGTTTGGTTTGGTTGTTTTGTACAGAAAAATTGTTTTTGTTTTGGGATTTTGCAGGACATTATTTAGTTTGCATAGGGAAAGACAAAAAAAAAAAAAAAAACACCCAATAATATCAATGTTTGGTGCATTTTAGGTCAAGCAGCCAATATCTTCAGACAGTCTGATTTGGTAGCACCAGTTTTCCTTAAATTTCTAAAATTAAAAAATAAAATGCCTTCATGGCATCCCAGGTAACACTGGATATGTTAAAGCCAGCATCAGTTTATAAAATGATGTAAGATGACCACGTACCTGTCAACATGTTGAGGCAGTTGTACTTTGTCCTTTTCCCAAACGTACACCGCCGGAGGAACTGCCTTTATGTCACATTGGAAGCTGGCAACTCCACCAACGTATGCCACTAGAGGATCAGGTTCCTTCAAAAATGAGGTTTGAATACCTAAAAAATAAATAAAATAAAAGATAAAATAAAAGACAAAGAAAATCAACAAATATCAAAAAAATAATAAAAGTGAAATACTCTTTCTGCTGTAAATATTTGTTAACTTAAAAATTGAAAAAATATTTGTTAACTTAAAAATTGAAAAAATATTTGTTAACTTAAAAATTGAAAAAATATTTGTTAACTTAAAAATTGAAAAAATATTTGTTAACTTAAAAATTGAAAAAATATTTGTTAACTTAAAAATTGAAAAAATATTTGTTAACTTAAAAATTGAAAAAATATTTGTTAACTTAAAAATCGAAAAAAAAAAAATTTTTTTTTTTTTTTTTTTTCAATTTTTCTTAATTCTCTCTCATATCATGTGTTTTTGTTCAAATTTAGTGAATAGAAGAAGCGTTGAATCTCTATGGTTCCAGGTGAGCATTGTGTGAAGATAGCGGTTTCAATCCTACCCAAAGCCAGCCAGAGGATTAGTTGGCCAAAACGTGGCGAGATGACAACAACTATGGAAGGCAGTAATTGCTGAGAATGCAGTAAAGAGACTCAACATTCCTATCCCATCGCAGTTAACCACCTGATGAAGGACAGAAAAATAGTTGGACATAACATCGTGAAACATCAACAATTATAAAGATGAGGATAACAGTCCGCAAATAAAATAAATAAATTAAGAATTACTTATCTCAAAGGATTCCAATAATAAAATATACACAAGCCCACTCTTTAGTTTTTATGGTTGAATGGATGAACTCTCCCAATTCAAACTTTCACGAAAAACACTCATCTAGCTGAAACCACTGTCAATAATTTTCCCCACTCTTTATCTGTGCCTAAACCGAAACATAGATTCCATGAACAAAGATTCTTTCTTAGAACTGCACGCCTGTGGAAATCTCTTCCGTTTGTTTTCCAGCTGACAACAATTTGGTTGTCTTCAAGTCCAACATAAACAAATTCTTGATGAACTGTCCCTTAAATAATCTAATTTACCAAATTTCCACCTACTAACAATTACTACGAAATTGTCCCATTGACTACTGTACACTCAATAACCCTTTATCCTCGAGTGGCCTCCCGGCCTTGATAAGTGGGGACCCCTATGTAAAAAAAGAAAGAAAAAAAAAATCTGTACAGCTTTGTCTAATCATTTACTTCCAGGTCTTCCTTGTTAAGCCAACCATTCTGCAACTCAAGATTTTCATGTTTCTACAACGATTTATTAAAAATGTTGAATGTTCCATATAATCATAGCAGCATCACCACATCCGGTTTGAATTTTTGACTTTATAACATCTATGTTGAGTAAATGTTGTATTTTGAGCAGATCTTCCAACCTAATGAGTTTGGGTTTGATCAGGTTCCATACTGCAGAACCATATAATCGTAGCAGTTATACACAAGCTACCGTGTGCATGAAAATAAATAACAATGAACTTTGAAATCCATAAAACCTGCTTTTTAAGATCTAGGGATATTATACGGATAAATTTATCTTTTGTCGACCTTTGAAAACCAAATATTTTCGTTTTCTAACAAAATAGAAAATCACTAGCAAAACCCATATGATTTTTGGAATATGACATCTTTGTTCCATGACAAATACATGCATCATAAAGATTTTCCTGTACTTTTAAATAAGTGCAATTTTAAATATGCACCGAATTTTATGTTGAGACTTAAAGGTATAAACATTCAAATTTCTTCAAATGTTTTTTTAAAAACAAGCTTCATTTGAGGTTTTTTTTTTTTAAAAACAAGCTTCATTCGAGGTTATTTTATATTTTTTTTTAAACAAGCTTCATTCGAGGTTATTTTATATTTTTAAACAAGCTTCATTCGAGTTTTTTTTTTTTTTTAAACAAGCTTCATTCGAGGTTATTTTTTAGAAGCTCATTCCTTGGCATCTTTTCCGTCTTGTTTTTAAGTTCTCTTGTTATGACAAAATCAAGGGAGATGATTCTGTTATGACCAATACCTAATGAATAAATATGAATGAAGACAAGAATAAAAACCTGAATCAGTGAGAAAAACAAAACAGATTTCAACTGACACTAGTTTGATCTTGACCGTAACAGATATGCTTGAATTTTCATGACCAAGATTTGTTTTATGTAGAGTGCGTTTTTAAAATTTTTTTTATATTGATTTACAAAACATTTTAATAAAACTATTTAAACCAAAGAGTGCGTTCTTATATATATATATTTACAAAACTTAAAAAAAAAATATATATATTTAAACCGAATACAAGTTTTTTTTTTTTTTAACATTTCAACAAAATACGTGTGCAGAGGTCAAGGTCAAACAGTTGTTGTTGTTGTCTGTTCTTTTGGGATTTTTTGTTAATTGGGATCCTTATTCTTATCTTGATCCATGTTTAATCGATAATGGAATAACACAACGTGGACACAACAGAAACCTTTCAAGATGGCTTCAAAGTTTTAGCAGCAGTGAAAAAGAACTAGGAATGGAATAAGTTCTTTCTGTTCGGTGTATTTATTTTTTTTAAAAAGGTATATCATCAGTTTGACAAAGTACAGGGAATAAAAGAAAATATCTTGCTTGAAATCTTCCGTCAAGTGGGAAGTTTTCCCGCAAATGCATCAGTATAACTGCTATTTATTAGCAAAACTGGTGAGAAACTAATGATATTACTACACTAGTACAGGCAGAAATTTTATGTGATACTAGCATTTCAGCCTGGCGTTGCCCGGGTGTTTGGATGTGTATGTTGAGCAAAAAAAAAAAAAAAAAAAAAAGTGGTAGTAGGAAGGCAGGCTCTAACCCGTACAGCGAAGAAGGAAAAGAATGGGAGAACCCCCCCCCCCCCACGTCTTTGCCCTTAAGACCACTGCCAAACTGGAAGTGACTTATATTTCAATTAAGGCTAGACAATCGAAAGTAGAGGATGACTTTAAAAAATATCGGTGAAAAAAGGCCCCCCCCCCATAAAGTTGAAGGCGAAAATTAACGTTTTTAGCCAATTTTTCGGTATTTGTCGTCTGAAAGGTCGGACTTAAAAACGATACTGATCTTGGTAAAATCCATCGCCTCTGTCGAAAGTTTTAGGCAGACATGCAAACATACATACATACATAAATTTATATATTGATAACTAAAAATTTTCGACCCAAACTGATTAAAAAGCTTGCCATATCTCTGAATACCTATTATGTCAAATTTCAAATGTTCAGACCAGAAATTATCTGAGTAATTTGATAGAGACCGCAGAGGTCAATTTTTTAAAAACTTTGACCCCTATTATGACCCCTTAACATTTATTGTTTGAGGCTCAAATCAAGTTATTAAGTTAGATCCATGTCGAAGGAAACTATATCTAAAATTTCAATTGTTTATACCCAAAATTGGTGGAGGAGTTTGGTAGAGTTCTCAAGGTCAAATCGTTTTTACTTTGACCCCTTAACAGCCAAATTTCTGGCCGAAACCTGATTACAAAGATTTTCCCGAATCTCAGTACCCTGTATATCAAATTTCGAGTCTGTAGACTGAAAATTGACAGAGTTATTGCGTAGGAAATTGTACACAGACAGACACACATACACGTTCACTTTTATAGATATACTAGCAGTTCCACCTGGCTTTGCTCGGGCATTATGTACTGTTCATAAGGTTATGTGCATATGTATATATTAAAAAGTGTGAATATGTAAAGTAATGCCTTTCTGTATAATAGTCTTCCTTAACTACCATAGAGAAAATACAGACATTTTCACTTTTATATATATAGATAGACATGGATGCAATATATAGTAATGATTTAAAAAGTATTAAAAAAAAAAAAAAGACTCATGCGCCACTACCGAGAATCGAAACCAAAACGTTCAGCTCACGATTTATTTTGCCTCTGTCGTCAATGACTGGGCTATGAAAACATGTTTACTGCAAGGCTAAAAATTAACCAATAGCAACTACGTTATGCATTTGTAATGCCAGCGTTCGACCTTCACCTGGCAAATTTCATTTATTTTAATTTTCACACTTTTGCACCGATTTTTCCAGGCTAAAACCCAAATATAAAGTTTTGCATGGATTCAAATACCTTATATTTGAAGTTTCATGTCTGTAGATCGAAAACTTTAGGAGTTTGGTAGGCAAAATTTGTGCAACAAAAATATATACGTATACATAAATATATATGGAAACAATTTTGTGTTTGCTATAAACGTTTTACGCAAATATTATGCAAGTATAAATCATGTAGAATATCTGTATGAATATAATTATATGCAATAATGAACTAAAGATGATTATCTCATTAGAAAATCGAAGGACCTAATAGGGAATTAATCAAAATGAAGTTTTAAAAGAATATGCAAATTAGCTAGATCTTTTGCTAGTGAATGCAATTCCACAAGCTATATATAAGAAAATTGTATTTTCTTTTTAAATAAATAGAAAGGAGGTTTTTAATATGAATATCAATACACACAAAAGAAACACGAATATATAGATAGATGATAAAAGTGTGCAGGAACTGCGACAATATCTACGCTGTCAAATGAAAACGTTATAGGATCTTTTTCTAATGAGAAACCCAGCTGGTCGTTTATAGTGAAACTGATGACAGTCATTACGTCGAATGATGTATGTAAAAATTAGTGAATAGAGACCAACTAATCATGCCAGTTAACAATTTACCTTTAAGAATAACTTTTAATAATCAAATTGTATAGTATTGCTGGGCGTATACTTAATCAAATCCTTCTTACATAAGAGAAAAAGCCAAGTTGTCCTTGGTCAGGCATCAAGCATTATATAAATGCGGGTGTGCCACAGAGATCAATCCTTGGACCTTTATTATTCCTGATATTCATAAATGACCTCCCTGATAAAATTTTCTCCGAGATGAGATATCTGCTCATGACCCCACACTTTATAACAGACACAAGGGGGGAGACTAATGAACACATATCTAAGGAAATTACTAAAACTCTAGGGGAAGACTTCCAGTCTGTAGTGGAATGGGGCTGTAACTGGTTGGTAACATTCAATGCTGCCAACACTAAGTTTATTTCCTTTAATAATTACAAGAAACATTCTCAGCCAATGATTGCCATGCCTAATGATACACTGCCTGAAAGTATTTCCCTCATGCTCCGGGGGTTAACATTCCCAGACAACATGAATTGGAACAAATACATTGAGGCAATTGCCAAGGCTGCTAAGAGGAAGGTCGGCTCTCTTACCGTGCTAAAAGGCTTCTCACACCCGAGAGTATCCTGTATCTCTACAAGGCCACGGTCCGCCCATGCATGGAGTTTTGTTGCTGCATATGGGCTGTGGCATCTGCCACTAGTCTCTCGCTCATATATAGGGTTCAGAAAAGAATCGCCAACCTAACACGTCCTGAACTATTAATTAAACTTCGACCTTTGTCCCATCCATAAAACGTGGCATCCTTGTGCCTGTTTTACAAGTATTTCAATAGCAAATGCTCTGACAAACTCTGAGCACTAGTTCCTCTCAATGACAATACCCTTGACAAACCTGACAAACAACAACATCCCACCCCTACACCGTAGAGATCCCTAGATGCCGTAAAGCCTCGAATACCTTTTTCCTTCAGACTGCGGCACTTTATAATTCCCTCCTGGGCCCCTGCTTCCCTAACTGTACAATCATGCAAAAATTCAAGTGTAGTGTGAACAGATATCTCGCTGCCCAACTCCCTAAATACTATCCCTGTAAATCTGGTCCTAAATAGTAGCCCCTCATAACTAAGTGGCCCTGTGCTTTGTTTGGGGTGTAACGACAAAACAAAAACAAAAAAGTACTCTTTAGTCAACGTAGATTCTCATCATCCGGATTAAAATATTTGTTATTTTTTTATCTGCTGGGAGATGTAGCTTGCTATATCTGTGCCGTTTGCGACGTTTCTGGAGAAGAATCTTTCTGTTCACAAATGGCACTATCAGCTTCCCCGATTGTAAATGATAAACACATCCCCTTTAAATGAAGACGACAATCTATTCCCTGTTTGACAGATCTGGGGTCAAATTTTCGACACCTAATTCTTTCCAAAGAATTCATGATCTGAGATAAAATTGAACATTTGTCTCAAAGGAGCCAACAACATTATTTTCGTATATAAAAAAATATATCTTCTGCAGAAATACAACATAGAACGACAAAATTGTCGCCCTGGAAAAAAAACGACAGGATTCTATTTCCGTTTGATAAAAACCAGTTTTCTTTTTTTCGTTGCAGACCATCTACTAGTTGGCTAGTTGTGTATAAATCCTAAGAGCAATAGGAGCCTTCTATCATGTCTTAAAGTGACACAATGTTCAATGAATGAGATCGGAAATGCACTGCTGTACAACTTATGCTCTCTACAGATTCAAGTTATGACAACAGGACCATTGCCAGCACCCTCAAAATGCAAATCCGGACAGTTCAATGTTTGAGGGCATAGCTCAATGAAGTTTGCAGTCATGATTATGATCTTTTGTGCGATTTCAAATGAGATCCATATCATGCCACCTCACATCTTCGAAGTCGGCTTGAAAGTCAACACTACAATGTATCTGGATGCGCTAAAGAGTGTGGTGATCCGTTGGTGCAATGAGGGTGCTACTGGCAAACCCTGGGTGTGGCAATAGGACGCGGCGCCAGCCCAAAAATCCAAAGAGACCCAGTCTTGGATTCAGAAGGAGTGCTACGACTTTGTACCCTTCTCTCACTGGCCCCGCTTCTTTCCCGACCTGAAACCGCTGGACTACTTCGTTTATTCATACGTCAATAACATCACCAACATGACCTCCCACAACACCAAAGCCAGCCTGATTGCCGAGTATTCACCAAGCTCTCGTCAGCGCTTGTGGAAAAGGTATGCTCGCAGTTCCGGATCTGTATTGAGGCGGTGATTGAGGCTGAAGGCGGATAGAGTAAATAGATGTGAGCTCTACTACATAATCAAGTTACTTGAATTAATTTTTTCAATAAAAGTTTTAAAATAAAGCTGTAGTGTTGTTTTCTTTAGGGCGACAATTTTATTATTCCACCCTGTAAGATAAACAAAAACAATTTCTGCATTGTATATCAATTTATTAAATACTTATATAATTATCTACTAACAAAGATTCAAGCAAATTACCATATCCTTTCTAAAATTAAAATTCAATCAAATACCGAATACTAAAAAAATTAGGAGGAACAAAATTGTTAAAAAGTTTTGATACGAATATCGAATGAGCAAAAGTATTTGGCCCAAAGAAGTTCTTAAGCCTAAATTTCTTTTGACGGATTTTTCTTGGAAACTTGTCTTTTTGTATCTGCTCAGTTTTCAAAAAAAAAGTAGGAATAAATTAAGGTCATTGTACAGTTTTCCATGTTAAGGAATTCTTTAGAAAATCTTTATTTTAAACAAATTTCTTTAATAGTTAAAATCAAGTTCCGCACTTTGTTGACATTCTTTTTCTGATTTTTTTTTTATATGGATGCCCTGGAAAAGTCACTTCTAATTGATGTTTACCAGTTTTAAAATATTGTTATTCTGGAAAAAAGACAAGTTCGTTTGGATATTTAATTTTTTTTTTCTTTTGGAAGAATATAGAACAAGGAGCTGCATGGACAGGTTGTTCATTAGTGCAAACTTTTTTTTTTTGTTCATATTTTAAAACTGGTAAACATTAATCAGAAGTGACTTTTCCAGAGCATTAATATATATATATATATATATATGATCAGCTGATGAGAAATGCCAACAATAAAATATGGAACTTGATTTTAACTAGTTTGATTGATTTCAATTTCCAAATGCCATCCATTGCTGGTAAAAACGGCAACCCTGATGTATTAAAGCACTATAAAATCATTAATCTGTTTTAAGAGGCATATTAATGTCAAACATGATCGCAAAGATTAAACTGGATAATCTATGAGAAGAAAAAGAAATGTTAAGATTTAATTACAAAACAACTTTGTCAAATAGAATTCAAATATCACAAATCTTCTTCACTTGTGATAGCAAAATATTTACCCCCCCCCCCCCCGGAACAGTAAAATGGCGTAAAGTAAAACTATAAATAAAGAACTGGCAAATTGGAGGTTTCGTTTCCAAAAATTCCGACCAAAAACACTGAGAATTCTGGTGGCGGATTGTTGGGGGGGGGGGGTGTAGGAGAGACGTTTAAAAGCAGAGAAAATAAACTTCCAAGCTGCTTCAAAATGGAAGATAACAGAACTGAGATGCGTGTTGAAAGGAATGAAAAGATAAATCGCTCAAGATTGTAGATAATAATGGACGATTTTTAAATGGACTTGAATGATCCTTCTTTTTTTACTTTTTTTTTTTTTTATTTACAACTAGCTGATGTGCCCGGCGTTGCCTGGTATCAAACGTAACGTTAAACTCATTAAAAAACAAAAAAACAAAAAAAAAACGGAAAAAAATTGAGACATGTGCATGAGAGTATTGATTTTTCTGAAGCTGAGATCGAAACCAAAACCTGAAAACAATGAGTCAATTATGATAACCATTGGGCCAGCTAGACACGATTTTTAAAAATTGTTTTCAAACCTACTTATTCTTAACATAAAGAAGCTGTCATATGAACAAATCTTCAGTTCCTTGCAAATAATTGTGTGCACAGTTCCCACACTAACATCAAACTATGCACTTATTGTCTTTATAGACATACAACGGTCCTTATCCATGAAATTCTTTATTTGGCCAATCAACTCTGGTGTTCTGACTTCGTTACTCCTCTCACATCTGTTGTCATTCCTTACAGACTCCTGCCTTCCTTAAATCTCTTATGCCACTCAAAAACTGATGCTCAATTCATGCAAGATGGTTCAAAAGCAGTCTAAAGCATTCCATACGTTTCTGAGGCATTTTTTCCAAGTTTAAAACAGAATTTTATTGCATATTTTTCTTCTAAAGTGTCCCCAAATCCAGATTGCATTTTTGAAATTCACCAGCTGTGACAATCAAGCTTTAATAGGGTGCATTCCAATTCCTGCTGTAGCTGTTCATTTGAACTTGAAATCATAAAAATTGGTCAGTCATCTCGTATACCAATAACATACTGAGTTTTCAAGAGTCTATGACAATTTTAAATGCCTGTACAAAAACGTCTGGAAACTTATGAAAGGCACCTCATAAATGATTAATAATGGAAACTAGCTTAATAGATCAGAGGTTCATATTTTGGGCAGTTATAGAACAACTAGCTCTTCCTACCTGGCACTGCCCCAGAGTCTTTCATGTTTTTTTTTCTTTTTTTAAATAGAAATCGCTCTAGACAATGCATGAAGCCACTTGATCTAAGGAGCTAACAAGAATAATAGATGACTATTGCCAAGACAGGAGATTCCTATTGGTCTTAGTGTTGAAAAGACCATGGTAGGAGGAAAACAGTTAGGAGAAAGAGTTCTACAAGCTTGTAGGTCTTAGAAAGAACCTAGTTAAATAGGAAGTTGTATTAAACAGTGAATTTTCAATGTTTTCCGAGAGATGTATGGGTGATCTTCTTTCGCATTGTGTTCTGCAGTCCTGAACGTGCTGCCTCAGAATTGTGTGAATGAACATGTACCACCATCACATTTTCGGAGTTCTGTATTGGCTAACTACTGTGATGTTCCCAGGTTTTATGCATCCTCTAATTAGCTTAGTAGCTTCTGTCTATTGCTAACAGTTTTATGACCGTGGATTAATAAAGGGGAAAAAGTGGGTTAAACGAGCTGAAACAAAGGAAGCAGGAAATAGATCAGACAATTCTGAAGAACACACGCTATAATAGTATTTAAAGAAAAGACAGAGACTAGCAACATCACATCTGTGAGAGAAGCTGCAGAGAAGAAAAAGTGAGGAGGGGGCAATCAGTTTTTATTTTAATGCATTTATTAAAAACAAAAAGAGAACTTTTAAAGTTTAATAGTTTGAATTTACTAGTTGAACCGAATTGTTCTAAAACTAATTATGTTAAGTTAATATTGTTTGAATGTATCCATAAAATTACTGGATGTAAAAAGCTTTCCAAACTGGCAATCCTTTAATATTTGAGGATATACCAAGAATTTTAAAATCATACTTTTCTTTTCTTCCGTTTTTGAAAGTTTAAATGCTCTTAAATAGCTTTCACATTTTGAAGGTTCATATGTTTTTCGTTTAAGGATTTAAATGATTAACTTTGTTTACAAAGAAATGGAAATGCATTCAGATTTAATTATCTAATTAATTTTGAAATAGGGTTGTTAAAAATTTTGTTTTGCTTGACGTTATTGCATTGCTTTTTTATTTCAATAAATAATCCATTGATAATAAATAACATGCAAGTCACGTAGAGGCGAAAATCACAGACACACAAGAAGTGGTCACACAATTTTAGTAACATCAAGATTCTTACGTTAGATATGCAGTTGGCATGCTAATGATAGTTTCTTCATCAGTGAAAGATATGAAAGTGGTGGGGAAGTTGATCACTTACCAAATGAGAAAGAAAGAGGGAGATAGAGATGCGGAGGGGGAACTTTACCACTCACAAGAGGAGAGAGAGGAGAGGACAGAGGCGAGAGAGAGAGGCGAGAGAGGAGAGAGAGAGGCGAGAGAGAGAAGGAGGGGAAAGAGAGGAGGAGGAGGGGAAAGAGAGGAGGAGGAGGGGAGAGAGAGGAGGAGAGGGGGAGAGAGGAGGAGGAGAGAGAGAGGAGGAGGAGGAGAGAGAGAGGAGGAGGAGGAGGAGGGGAGAGAGAGGAGGAGGAGGGGAGAGAGAGGAGGAGGAGGGGAGAGAGAGGAGGAGGGGAGAGAGAGGAGGAGGAGAGGAAGGAGAGAGAGAGAAGGATAGAGAGAGGAGAGAGAGAAGGATAGAGAGAGGAGAGAGAGAAGGATAGAGAGAAGGATAGAGAGAGGAGAGAGAGACGGATAGAGAGGAGAGAGAGAAAAAGATAGAGAGGAGAGAGAGAAAAGGATAGAGAGAGGAGAGAGAAGGATAGAGAGAAGGAGAGAGGGAGAAGGAAAAAGGGAAAGAGGGAGAAGGAAAGAGGGAGAGAGGAGGAGAGAGAGAAGGAGAGAGGAGGAGAGAGAGATGGAAAGAGGGAGAGAGGAGGAGAGAGAGAAGGAAAGAGGGAGAGAGAGAGGAGGAGAGAGAGAAGGAAAGAGGGAGAGAGAGAGGAGGAGAGAGAGAAGGAAAGAGGGAGAGAGAGGAGGAGAGAGAGAAGGAAAGAGGGAGAGAGAGGAGGAGAGAGAGAAGGAAAGAGGGAGAGAGAGGAGGAGAGAGAGAGGAGGAGAGAGAGAAGGAAAGAGGGAGAGAGAGGAGGAGAGAGAGAAGGAAAGAGGGAGAGAGAGGATGAGAGAGAGAAGGAAAGAGGGAGAGAGAGGATGAGAGAGAGAAGGAAAGAGGGAGAGAGAGGAGGAGAGAGAGAAGGAAAGAGGGAGAGAGAGGAGGAGAGAGAAGGAAAGAGGGAGAGAGAGGAAGAGAGGGAGAGAGAGGAGGAGAGAGAGAAGGAAAGAGGGAGAGAGAGGAGGAGAGAGAGAAGGAAAGAGGGAGAGAGAGGAGGAGAGAGAGAAGGAAAGAGGGAGAGAGAGGAGGAGAGAGAAGGAAAGAGGGAGAGAGAAGAGGAGAGAGAGAGAAGGAAAGAGGGAGAGAGAGGAGGAGAGAGAGAAGGAAAGAGGGAGAGAGAGGAGGAGAGAGAAGGAAAGAGGGAGAGAGAGGAGGAGAGAGAGAAGGAAAGAGGGAGAGAGAGGAGGAGAGAGAGAAGGAAAGAGGGAGAGAGAGGAGGAGAGAGAGAAGGAAAGAGGGAGAGAGAGGAGGAGAGAGAGAAGGAAAGAGGGAGAGAGAGAGGAGGAGAAAGAATGCGGAGGAGGAGAGAGAAAGAGGAGGAGGAGAGAGAGAAAGAGGAGGAGGAGAGAGAGAAAGAGAAGGAGGAGAGAGAAAGATAGAGAGAGAAGGAGGAGAGAAAGAAAGAGAGGGAGGAGAGAAAGAGAGAGATAGGGAGAGAAAGAAAGAGAGGGAGGAGAGAAAGAGAGAGACAGGGAGGAGAGAAAGAGAAAGAGGGAGAAAAAAGCATCAGCATCACTGATAACAACATTGTTTATTTCTAGTGCAACTGAACTTTATGGTATCAGAATTCTTTAAATTCTTAATACTTACTTTTAAATCATGATTAACTTTTACTTTTTATTCATTAGAATGTAATAATTGGCATATTCCAATTTCAGTCACTTAAATTATGTAGAGAGGAACAGGTTTCGGCATTATCTTTATGTTTTACTTTAAACCGCGTATTTTTAATAAAATAACATTAAAAACATTTTCGTAGCTTGTTTCAAGCATGTATCTGAAATGCCGAAATGAAAACTAGGCAGGAAACGTACATAATTGACATTTTTACCAGCAAGCTGAAAAAGAGGCTAAGAAAAAACGGTAACTCAAGTTCACAGCCTTGTCCTTTAACTAGAAAATTATGAACGCCAGTTTTTCCTTTTAGTTTTCAGCTAACTACAATTGAGATTATGAAATTGTTTATAGAACAACTGGCTTCTTTGATTTTTTCACTATATGAAAACTGAGCTTAAAAATAGAATACTAAATCTTTGGGTGTTTGTTTACTAGAGATGGGACGATTCTAATTCCGATTCTGTACTATATTCCCGATTCCGAGACAATTACCTGATCCATACTAAATTCCTGATTCTGATTCTTTATAAATGTCTAAATTTTTAACTGCAGAGTTGTCATTTTTCCTGAAAACACTTTAATGTGCGTATATTTTCTAAAATGTAAAAACTTGTGAGGATGCTTAATGTTACTGGTAGTTTAAAAATCAATAAATATTTATTTTATCATTAATACAAGCAGTGGAAGATATTTTTTTTTTTGTTTAAAGCAAACTGTAATTAAAGGAATCGTTTTTGGCATCAGAAAATAGTCACAAAGTTTTCCGATTCCGATACCTCCAAAAGTTCCGAGTTTTCCGATTCCCGATTAATCATCCCGACACTATTACTTGAAAAATCGAATATCAAGTAAAAAAAAAAAAAAAAAAAAAAAAAAAAAAAAATGGATGTATTTGCATATGCTCAAATATAACTAAAAATTAAAAAAAAAAAAAAAAGGTTAGTACATTAGGTACATATTTAACATTACTAGTAGAAATCTGGAAGGGGTCTAAATTTCTTGCAAGGCGTCACTTGAAAATCAAGTTCACAAATGACTAAAACTCACTTTTTGCAGATCATGTTCAATGGTAATCATTTCACATGTGTATATTTTGAATGTATGAGTGATTATAAAAAACGTAGTCATGATAACGTCAGCAGTAAGATGGAGACAGTGTTGTTCTAAGCAAGTGGCCATCTATAAACACCAATCTACCTGCATTTTATATAACTATCGGGGGATGCCTGGCGTTGCGCAGGTGCTTGTCGGTGTAAAAGAAAAAAAAAGTTTTGGGAGGCAGGTAGGCTCGAACCCGAAGCCTTGAGGCAAAGGTGAAAAAGAAAGTGTGAAAAATCCCGACATCTTACTGTTCGGCCATGACAGGGCAGGAAGTGAAAAGCATTCTTATTTAATAATTAAGAAGTTAAGCGGCAGGTGCGTAAATTTAATGAGGTCAAACATCATGTAATAGGGAAAACTTAATTTTCCCCCAAGATGTTGGGGAAAATCAGCTCCCCATAAAAAGGGGAGTGTCCAAATGAATAGCAATTATCTGATATGGTGTTTTTTTTTGTTTTTTTTTTTCAGCATTGACCAAACCTCATTGCTTTCTGGCCGTCTTGGCACGAAAGGCCGAGAACATGACTTCGCTTCCAGTTTTGCATTTTTTATACGGAAAAGTCAAAGAAACGCGCAGAGACTATGAAATACTGCGAAAAAAGCATGTATAAGCCACCTAAATAAAAGATACATACAACGTCCTTTCGTAAATCGGAAATATTATAATCTAGGCAGCATATAAAAAGTTCTAAGAAACAGTGACCCACTCCCCTCCAAGCCTTTGCCAGACATATACAAAAAATGCATGCACACACACACACACACACACACACACACACACACACACACACACACATTTTGTCTTTTATATATGTATATATATATAGACTAGCGAGGAGTACCCGGTGTTGTCCGGGTGGAGGATATTGGCACAAGGATGAAGCAAATGAATGGCTTCCACATCATTAAAATAATAAAAAAAGAGAAACAGGTGGACATTAGTTTCCCTCGCTAACATTAGGCCAAAGAGGATGGTGAATTCATGTAGTTGGTAATTAACATAAGAATCATAGGAGTCGCCACACATGTGCACAAATGAACGTGGTTTTAAACCTGGCCAACGGCCAGTTAAGCTTCCCACTTTCTGTCGTGGTATTTATTTGCTTCCTCATGAAAGCAAATTAGACAAGGTCGTTTTTAATATGGGGGAAAAACCAGCCCCCCCCCCTCCAAAAAATAGGGGGGGGGCACTCTGGCAGTATCCAAATAAATAGTAATTGCCTCAGTATGAAGAATTTCCCCTAGATTGACTCAAGTGAAGCATCAGAAATCCCAGCCCGAAGGCCAAGCTTCCCGCTTTCTGTCGTTTGCGTTCGAAAAGTTTTGCTTTATTATATGAAAAAAAGAACAAAAAAAACAAAAAAAAACAAACACACTCAAGACAATGCACGGAGGGGGAATTTTTTTTTAACTCAGTAAGGTCAGGGAAAGAAACGGTATCCATTTGTGAATCTCAGATATTATGATCTCGGAAGTATAGGAAAACTTTGCGCAGAATTTAATCAACAGTGGAACCCTAATCTGAAAAGTCTTTTGCAGATATACACAAATGTTCACGCCCATTTTACCTTATATATATATATATATATATATATATATATATACTAGCGGGGATACCCCCGGGTGTTTGTAGGTGTGTGTGTTGGGGTGGAGGGGGGGGTAACAACAAAAAAAATGTTTTGGTAAGTAGGTAGGATTGAACCCGGAACGTTGAGGCGGAAGTGAAAAAGAAAGTGTGAAAAAAAAACAAAAAAAGACCTGGCAACTTACCACTCGCCCACGATGGGAGAGTAACTAAACAGAGGTCAAATTTAATGATTAAAATGTTAAATTGACAGAGGCGCGATTTTAATGATCATGCCATAGAAGTCCCGCAGTGAACTTTTACTGCGGGACTTCTATGGCGTTATTTTAGTTTTGTTTCCCAACTTTTTGTTTCGCAAAAATGTTGGGGGGGGGGGCAGCTCCCCATAAAGAGCAGTATCTATATGAATAGCAACTGTCTGATATAAGAAGTTTCCTCCACATTGATCAAACGCCCGTTGCTTTCTTGACGTTCCCTGCACGAAGTCTGGGAACCGCACCTTCGCTTCAAATCAGTTTCACTTTTATACGAAAAAGCCGAACAAACACGTGAGAAGCCGAAATAGCAAGAATTTTATAAAAGTCGACATAAATTAATCTAAATGCGACGTGCATTTGCAAATCGTACATATTATGATCTATGAGGTATATAAAGAGTTTTAAAACATAATCAACCCCCTGAGAAGCCGGTGAAAAAAGCTTTCCTTGGACATACAAAAATGTGTGCGCCACATTTGCCTTTTAGATATATAGACTAGCAGGAGTGCCCGGCGTTGACTTGCTGTTTTGGAGGTGCAAAAGAAAAACAGTTTTAATAAGAAGGTAGGCTTGAACCCGAAGCCTTGACGCGAAGGTGGAAAAGAAAGCGAACAAAAAACTGGTATCTTACCCACTCGGCCACGAAGGGAGAGGAATGAAAAGTGTTTTAAATTAACGATTAAAAAGTTAAATGACACGTGCGTGAATTTAATGAGGTCAAACATCACGTCATATGGGGAAACTTAATTTTTGCTACAAACCAGTGCCTGTGTTTCCCACAAGATGTTGGGGAAAAAAAACCTCCCCATAAATAGGGGACTGTCAAAATGAATAGCAATTGTCTGATATAAAGGGTTTACCCCGCATTGATCAAACCTTATTGCTTTTCTGGATGTCCCTTGCCGAGTGCCAAGGGATGTGCTTTGCTATGGGTTTAGTTTTGCTTTTATACTGAAAAGCCAAACAAACACGCATAGACCAAATAATTTTGCGAAAACATCGTGTAAAAGTTGCCAAAATTAAAGATACACTCAAGCTCATTTCGTAAATCTTACATATTATAATCTAAGTACCATATAAAATTTTCTAAGAAACAGTAATTGCTCTTAGCACCCCCCCCCAGTCTTTGCTGGACATGCACAAATACGCAAACACACACACACACACACACACACATTTTCGCTTTTATATTATCGACAAGTGGGATGCCCAGCATTGCCCAGGTGTTTGTAGCTGTAAAAGAAAGAAATAAAAATAAGTTTTGGTAGGGAGGTAGGCTCGAACCCGAAGGCTTAAGGTGAATAGCCCAATAAATTATCACGGAGCTACGAGAAGTGATAATCGTAGAAATTAAACAATTAAAAAAGCAGGTGGTTAAACAAACGTCAACGTGTGGTTTTCTAGGTCAAACATCACGCCATATTAGTAAAGAAATGAAATCACAAATTTTGTAACATAAAAGTCACTCAAATAAAAAAATAGAGATGACCTCCTTTTGTAAATCATAGATATTATAATCTAGGGAGTATATAAAAAGTTCTTAGAAACAGTGACACCCCGAGCATTCCCCCTCAAAAAAAGCCTTTGGTGAATATATGAAAAAAATGCACGCACACACACACACAAATTTTTTGCTTTTATATTATAGACTAGCGGGGATACCTGGCATTGCACGGATGTTCATAGGTGTAAAAGAAAAAAAAGAAAAAAGTGTTTTGAACCCGTGATGAACCTGAAGGCGGAAAAAAAAAAATGAAAGAAACGTGAATTTTTACCGCAACACTACGAAGCCATAGGAAGTGAAAAGTGTTTAAATTTAGTGATGTCAATGAAAAAGTTGACTTGCAGAAACGAACGTTGGCTGGAGGCCAGTTCAGCTTTCCGCTGTTTCATTTATCTGTTTCCCCCCACGATGTTAGGGAAAAGAGTGTTCAAATGAACAGCAATTGTCTGATATGAGGGGTTTTCCCCGCATTGATCAAAGCTAATTGCTTTCTGGACGTCCTGGCATGAAAGGCCGGGAAGCTGCCTTCGCTTTTGATCGAGCTTTGCTTTAATACGAAAAAGCTGAACAAGCACGCGAGAGGAAGGAATAGCGTGAATTTTATAAAAGTTGATCGAAATAAATGTAGATACGACGTGCGCTCGCAAATCGTAGATAATATAATCTAGGGAGTATATAAAAAGTTGTAAAAACATTCATAGCCTGAAAGTTTTATCTCTCTGTTGCAGATACTGACGGTGTAAAACTCTGGAAAAAGCAATTCCTGTCATGAACGTGCGGCAGAAGCAGAGATGCATCATTGAATTCCTCCATGCAGAACAAATTGAACCGATCAACATTCACCAGCACCTATTAAACGTTTATGAAACTGATTCAATTGATGTCAGCAGTTATGAAATGGATTTGTCAGTTTGAGTGTGGCAGCAGACATGTAAGTGACAAGGTGTGCTCTTAACATCCATGCATAGCCCCCCCCATCGTTGGCAAAAGTGCATTGATAATGATGGTGAATATGTAAAAAAAATAAATTCTCGAGCACAAACGGTCACTCTTTTTAGTGTTACCACTCCCGTTTTCATAGCTTTTCAACATTTTATTTTTGAAGTAAAAATATAGGATGCATTACTTTTGGAATGACTCGTATATAACAGATTCCGAATCCAGGCCTATGGGCAGGGTTTTTTTTTTTTTTTTTTTTTTTTTTTTACATTTATTTCCAAATCAGCCTATTTCCGACCAGGTCTTATTTAGCTCATTCTCTCAAATCTATCCTAACCACTTCGTCTCAAGTTTACTTTGGCCTTTCGCTGCCAACTGACTGGATCTCTCATCCACTTGTTCAATGCAACCATATCAACAAAGTTCATACGGACCACTTCCTCCCATATTTTTCTACACCTACTACCTCAACTGTTTTACATATATTCACCCAAGAACATCATTCTTTCAACTGCATAATTCCGCATATCATTTCTCTTTGTTGGTTTTCTTTTCTTGTTTTTTTTACAGTTGTGCAATTCATGTCTTCAACTCTAACCCTGACCTGGTTTCATTTCCATACATTACACTTCGTATAAGTGTTGACAAACTCCAAGCACTAGTACCCCCACGACAAACGCGACAAACAGCAAAATCCAACTCCTACATTGTAGAGATCCCTAAATGCCGCAAAACCTTCTACTTAAATAACCTTTTCTCTCGGACTACTGCATTTTGGAATTCCCTCCTGGGCCCCTGCTTCCCTGACATGCAAAGACTGCCCAACTCCCTTACATTACAGCTCGTTACAATCTGAGCTAAGTCCAAATGCATATAAAAACTTTAAAAAATAACATTGTTAAAGGTATAAAATTTACATTTGCACATGCGTAGAATATGTTTAATCGACCAACACCTGCCAAGTTTCAATGTTTTTTTTTTAATTTTGACCCCTTAGTAACTATTTTTAACGGCTAAAAACCAAATCGAATTTGTTTTAGCAAGCCCAAATCCCCTATATATTGAATTCTATGTTCACAGAACAAAAATTGTTCGGTAGAGACCGTGTCACTCACTCACTCTCTCTCTCTCACTCACTCACTCACACTCACACACACACACACACACACACACAGAGAAAGGCCACTTTTAGATAGACAGATTAATCATTTAAAGAAAAATAAGAAAACGAGGAATTAAATAAAATTCTATTTCTTAATTCAGAAATAAATATGAAATTGAATAATTAAAGTGAAGAATACAAGAAAAACTATATTCAATAGTTGGTATTTATGTTACAAGCTTAAAAGTTTTTCTATTCTTTTTCGTGTTTTAGATTTGGAAAATATTTCTTTGAATTAGTTTTTATTCATCAAAAGATATTTGCAAAATAATGAAACAAATAAACAAAAAAACTATTTAAAAACATTTGAAACTCGATATCCACCGGAAGTTCATATGCCACATTAGTGCAATGTGTTAGCTTATATCAAATTAGATTTGGCTGACAAACATATAGGGTGACCTACAAAAAATGCCACTCATGAAATCGCTAATAACATCACAATGGTTTCTAAAATCCAACCATATATATTTTTTTATTTGGAGTCACCACTTATCAAGGCCTAAGGCCACTCGAGGATAATGAATGTAATGTGACAGTCGTTAATGGTGTAAACTTGTTTACATTGGATTTGAAGGCTACTATGTTGTATTTCACCAGGAAGCATGCCAGCAGAACAGTGTTTCACAGGCGGGCAGTTCTGGGAAAGAAGCTTTGTTCATGGAATCTACATTTAGATTTAGGTACAGATAGAGAGTGTGTGTGGGGGGAATCGTGAAAGTGGTTGCAATTAGTTGAGTGTTTTTGTGAAAGTTTGGCAAGAGGGGACCATAAACTGGAGTTCAGTCAAGCACTTGCTGAAGTGGTTGACCACATCTGTTCATCACAGATTCCAGTAACTTACTCATGATGCACAGGAGACCAGTTTGTACTGAGAGGGAGATGACCGATCTCTGGAATTTCTAAATACAGTGCAGACTGATGAAGTTTTCCAGGGTCTTGAGAGGCATTTCTCCATAAGGCAAAGTTCAAACAGCTTTTTAATTATTTATTTGGTACAAATAAACTTCAGTCTATGCCTGTCTTGTCCACCAAGTTTCAGCCATGAATGTATAACACTAGTTCCACTAGTCTCTTGCTCCGAGACAGGGTTAAAAAAAAAAAGAAAAAAGAGTTGCCAAACTAATAAGTCCTGAACTATCAACTAAACTCCAACCTCTGTCCCATCGCCACCTGTAATAACATAACCCCCCCCAAAAAAAACAAAAACAAGCAGGGCCCCCTCCATGAGTGACAAATTTACTATTATTAATGTCTGTGCAAAGTTTAAAAAACCCAAGGCGCCGTTGAGAAAAGTATGAACGGATGAACAATTTGGGGGCAATTTTACCCCTATAATGCCTCCTGGGGGAAGCAACCAGAGTTATCCCGGCAAATCTGTTCTGGCAAAAATTTACTTTCACCATGACTAATGTTCGTATAAAATTAAAAAAAAATCCCCAATACTAACTATTACTACGATACTATCCCATTGATTACTGTACACACAATAACCCTTATCCCCGAGTGGCTCCTGGGCCTTGATAAGTGGTGACCCCCAAGAACAAATGGCAACATTCAGCCTTGCATAGGGTTTCTCCAGCAACCAAATGTACCACCATGCAATTTCTTTCTGTATAGATATACATGAAGATCCATATCTCTAACTTTACCCTACCCAGTAATGTTGATGAAAGGATTTCATGTCATAAGTGGAAAGCGTGCTGATATGCAGGAGATAACCTGCCAGAGGATTATTTATCACATAGATGTGTGCCGTATCACATGTGATATCTACGGGAACCGTTTGGAAGAAGTTGGGTTTAAAAAAATCATTTCTATTCAAAACTGGTTTTAATGTTGGGAATATTGCTGTTGAGAAGAGATGGCTTGTTCGATTTAAAGAAGTAATTCTATAAAGTAGCGATTTGATATTTTTTTCTTTCGGCTGCTATAAGTATTTGCAAATAACATTTATCGTTGAAATAGTTATTAGCTTTTCTAAGAATGAAGCATATGTTGCTAAAATCTCTGCTCGTATCTGAAATTTATCCGCAAGAAAAAAAATGCTAAAACTAAATTTACAAGACATTTTAGATATTTTTTTTTTTTTAAAATAAAATACAGTTTCACAACCAAGTAACAAAAGCCACCGGAGAGGGCGGAAATTGGAGAGAATGGGGAAAATAAATGAGGAGGAGAAAGAATGGGGGGAGAGAAATAATGGGGGCGGGGGAAGGGGGTGGGGAGAATGGGGGCGGGGAAAAAGGGGGCGAGGAGAAAGAATGGGGAGAAAAAAGGGGGGGCGAGGAGAAAGAATGGGGAGAAAAAAGGGGGGCGAGGAGAAAGAATGGGGAGAAAAAAGGGGGGGCGAGGAGAAAGAATAGGGAGAAAAAAAGGGGGCGAGGAGAAAGAATGGGGAGAAAAAAAGGGGGCGAGGAAAAAGAATGGGGAGAAAAAAGGGGGCGAGGAGAAAGAATGGGGAGAAAAAAGGGGGCGAGGAGAAAGAATAGGGAGAAAAAAAGGGGGCGAGGAGAAAGAATAGGGAGAAAAAAAGGGGGCGAGGAGAAAGAAATGGGAGAAAAAAGGGGGCGAGGAGAAAGAATGGGGAGAAAAAAGGGGAGGAGCAGAGAATTAGGGGAGAGAGGGAAAGAGGGAGGGGAGAGAGGGAAGGAAGGGAGTGAGGGAAAGCGGAAGCAGAGAGAGGGAAAGCGAAGCGAAGAGAGGGGAAGCAGGAGAGGGAAAGAGGGAGCAGAGAGAGGGGTAAGAGGGAGCGGAGAGGGAAAGAGGGAGGGGAGTGAGGGAAAGAGGGAGAAGGAGTTGGGAGAGATAATAAGTGAAGATGACGTCACAAAGCATGAAAGGTAGCTGTTGGTCACCTTTAAAAAAATAAAAATAAAAACCTCATTCTGACATCCATTCTGAAGTAAAAATGTATATTTTCAACTCAATATTGGGGGGAAAATGAGGAAATCGGTTTAGTAAATAAATTCATTAAATTAACATTTTTACAGAAGTGAAGAAAAGACTTGCTTTTCTCGTTCAGTGCTTTTCAACATTGGAAACTTTCCTTCCTTGTGAGCATACGAACTTTATAATCGTCTTTTTTACTTGGGTGTTACCACTTATCAAGGCTCGAAGGCCACTCAAGGATAATGTTAATGAATATAAGGTGGTAGTTAAGTAATCGTTAATTGTGTAAATTGGGTAGAATTTGATTATTTATGGGGATGGCTCAACAAGAATTTGTTTCCATTGGATTTGAAGGCTACCATATCGTAATCAACCAGGAAGCAGGACAGTGGAGTAGTGTATTACAGACGGGCAGTTCTGGGAAAGAAGTTTTATTCATGGAATCTGCATTTAGATTTAGGCACAGATAGAGAGCGGGGGTGGGGGAAATCTTTATGAATAGTTTTTCTCTCATTTCGTTTTAAATCAGCAATTGAAAATTTTTGTAACTTTAGAATTACAAGAATCGTCTTGATATGCCATAAATCTAATCAACCATTTCTATTCTTTTATTCGATATTCTAATGTTTCCGCACTTTATTAAGAACCCTCAAATGGGACACAGATTCGCCAGCTCAAATATGACAACAGTACTCCATACATGGTCTGATAATAGATTTGTGGAGATAGGAAATAGCCTCAGGTGTGAGAAAGTGTTTAGAGCGATAGGGAGAACCGATTATACAGGAATCGAAAAGAGCAATGGATTTTGTATATGAATTCCAAGAAAAATTTGATGAGAAAGAAAGATCAAGAACTTTCAAAATAGATTTCTCCTCCAGAGTCATTCAGGAGTTCAACTTTATTATCAGAGAACTTTAAATGTTAACTAATATAAAGTAGACCTCTGTATTTGATTATATTCATTCATCAATATCTATATGCCTCCGTTCCGTCTCGAAAGACAAAGAATACACCCTGTAGGGGCAGCTGCAGGTGTAATTATGAGGCAAGGGTTGTGCAATCATCAACCGCACCTCTCCTGAAACGGCACTGTTTAAGTCCAGTGGCAAGGAGATAGTCCAGGACAACTGGAAACAACGCCAAAATAAGCGGAGAGTGCATCGGAAGTCCTAAATGGTCACCCATTTTGTACTGACCAGGTTCAATGTTAACTTTGGTGATCTTTTTTTTTTTTTTTTTTTTTTTACATAGGTATCACCACATTATCAAGGCCAAGAGGCCACTCAAGGATAAGGGTTAAAGAGTGTACAGTAGAAATTGGACAATATAGTAATCATTAGTAATGAAAATTTGGTAAATTTGATAACTTATATGGAACGGCTCATCAAGAACTTATTTACGTTAGACTTGAAGACAACCATATTGTAGTCAGCCGGAAAGCAGGAAAACGGAAGACGATTCCACAGGCGTGCAGTTCTAAGAAAGAAGCTTTGTTCATGGAATCTACGTTTAGGTTTAGGCACAGATAAAGAGTGGGGGGAATTATTGATAGTGTTTACAGCTAGAAACGGTGTGTAAACGTAATTATGCCGTACAGTCACCAATAGACAAATTAATAATTAACTAATAGGACCTATGGAAATTCCACAGAATGACAAATATATTTAATCAACAAACATTTTGATAAAGCTGATATTTTTCTGGATAGTGCAAAAAATTAGTTTTTTTTTTTTTTTTTTTTAGACAGAAAAATTACTAACAAGCAGCAAATATGAGTTTATTAAAATTTCTATGAAAATAGTGTCCATTATATTTTAAATATAGAACCGACACAAATGAAATGGATTAATAAGTACCAATAAATATTCAAAGTAATATTGTGCTACATAGTTCAATACAAATAATAAAATCACTTTATAAGAGACCATCTTTAATCTATTTCTTCAGTCTAACACATCTTGGCAGATATTTTTTTTTTTTTTTTTTTTACATAACATTCTGCTGATTTTCTTCTGTGAAGAATCGTTGCATATAAAAATCACTACGAATTCCTTTCACACACCATTGCAACAATGACGATATATTATTATGATATTCACAAACAAGACTACATCCAAGGGAGGTCACTTTCGTATTCAGAAAAATTTACATGTTAACTGTATTATAGAATAGATGTGTAAGCCTCTTTCTTTGATGATATTCAGAAGCCGTCATTACTTTTTTTCTCCGAATATTTAATAGAAACATCGACTTTGAATCCAAGCTGTTCACTCATCTACTAAACTATCTTAGAAATGTATTTTCAATGATCTAATTTAATGAAAGAAAAATAAAACCGTAAAAAAACAAAAACAAACAAACAAAAAAAAAACAAATTGAAAAAATATCCACAAATTAGATTTACTTTTTGCTATTTTGTTTGGAAGAAAATGTAAATTTGATTTCCCAAATCTTATTTTGCTGAGGAGTTTAATAATTATCAATTGAGAAGACGAAGAATAAAGAACGGAAATTGTTAATACAAATATTTCATTTTTGTCCATGTTAATTTAGTTAAGCAGAATTACATCGACATACGCACCATTTTATCCTATTCGTTCGTTCTCATTTCATTTCTAAATGCCATTAAGCCATTTTTTTTTCTATATTTGCATTTTGTATTCCTCTTCTGATGAGAAGCATTTAGCTTCGAAATGTCATGGTCTAAAGAGGGTTTTTTTTCCCTTAAATTTCCACTTAACTTTTCCTTATTGTTCTAATGATATAGTGTTATATATAACTTTTCTTCATCTTTCATTTAATATTGTTTTTGCTTCCCTTGATATTGTTGAGCTTTTTTTTTCTTTTTTTTTTTATCGTGATAACTTTTGCTTTGTTAAAGATTCACTCTTTGATACCAGAATTATTTAAAAAAAAAAAATTTGAGCGTAATAAATTTCGATAATTCTGTTTAGTTCATTATACTGTAAATGGGAGCAAGGTAATGACGTCACTGTGAGAGGGGAGTGACAACGGTTGACCTCTTTTCCAGCATGAAACCATATAAGACAGATGTGTAAAAAGAGCGCGCATGATAAACACCCTTCTGGTATAGGGTGGAAGTGTGAGGAGTAGGAAGAGGACGATAGTTTATGGAATGCTTTCCCATAGGAGGCGCAGTAAAAAAAAAAAAAAAAAAAAATTAAACTATCATTATGTTGGAAGATTTTCTCTGCAGAAAAAGCATGCGGTGTCAATGAAGATGGCACCCTGATGAACACATGGTGTCAATTAAAAATGGCAACGTCGGTGGGCAAGACAGTATATGCAACACTAGAAAACGCAAAGGTCTCATGTATGATATGAAAAGAAATTGGAATCTTAAGGGGGGTCAATCATACCAGTTATCATAGGTGCTACAGGACTTATGAAGAAGAACCTGAAGTCCTACCTAAATAATATTCCTGGTGAACCAAGTGCAAAAGAAATGCAGACAATTGCACTTAAGGGAACAGCGAGGATACTAAAAAGAGCTCTCGGTTGGTTTCAATAAAAAGCGGGGCAATGTTGGCAGCTGGTTTAGCTGCCCCATACCCAGCATTACAATCTTCAAAGGAAGAAAAATAAAAAAAAATAAAAAAGTGTTAAGCAGAGAGGATATATACAAACATAATCTATTAAATAAATCTCAAACGTGTGTGTTCATATGTCTGCTAAAAACTTTCGTAATCCATATCGTTGTAGCATGGGTATGGTACCATAACAAAGAGCGATCTCCGAGAAATATCGAAAAATCAGAAAAATATTGATTATTTCATGTAGAAATGTTTTATTTTGAGAGGTGTGTCATGTACAATCTTCGCTATGACGCTGAATCTTAAATATGCATGCGCTATCGCAAGTTTCTAACTTTCTTTTTAAATAGATAAATTTGCAATGCGATAGATTTGTTAGTGTCTTAGTCTGAGGGATAGTGTGTTTGTTTACAATCATATGCTTTGCAAGTTCGTGCCCGGCATGGGTCATTTTTTTTTTTTTTTTTTTTTTTTCCCTTACAAAATTTTGCCTTCGGTTTCGCTTCTGAAGACAGTTTTTTTTTTAATTCTATTTATTTATTTTTTTTTAATGACACTATTTGAAAATTGCGCATGTGAGGACGGTCGTTTCGGTTTGTTTCTTGTAAAAAGACAAACATCTGTGTTGTCGTGGCCTGATCGATAACGTCTTCGCTTACGAACTTAACTGTTGCAAGTTTGCGTCTACTACGTAGTATTTTTTTTATTTTTTTTGCTTAGAAAATTTTGCTTTCGCTTCTGGCACCCAAATCCGTTTTTTTTTTTTTTTTTTAAATTTCACTATAAATTAAAATATATTTAACCGTATTTTACGACAGAGCAATGCCAGGCGCCGTCCCACTAGTTCAGCATAAATTATATTCCACCTTTCTTAATAGTCACCTCAAACGAGGCATACAGGATGGAACGATAAAATTATCGCCCTAGAAACATGATTCCATTTCCGTTTGATGAAAACCGGTTTTCTTTTTCTGTTGCAGACCATCTACTAGTTGACCAGTTGTGTACCAATCCCAAGAGCGATAGGAGCATTCTATCATGTCTGAAAATAACACAATGTTCAACGAGCAAGATCGGAGATGCACCACTGTACAACTCATGCTTTCTACTGATCCAAGTTATGACAACAGGACCATTGCCAGCACCCTCAAAATGCAAATCCAGATGGTTCAACGCTTGAGGGCACAGCTCAAAGTTTCCGGCATGGTTATGGTCTTTGGTATGGTTTCAAGTGAGGGCCACATCATGCCACTTCACATCTTCGAAGTAAGTTTGTAAGTCAACCCCAAAGTGTACCCGAGTGTGGTGATCCCCTGGTACAATCAGGTGGCCTTTGGGTGTGACAGTAGGACTCTGCATTGAGCCACAAGTCCCAAGAGACTCAGGTTGGCTTCAGAAGAAGTGCTATGACTTTGTACCCTTCTCTCTCCGATATGAAACTGCTAGACTACTTCGCTTGGTTGAGAACATCACCAACATGACCTCATGCAACACTAAAGTCAGCCTGATCGCCACCATCCGCCGAGTATTCACTGAGCTCCTGCCAGCACTTATGGAAAAGGCATGCTCCCAGTTCCGGACTGGTATCGAAACAGAGATTGAGGCTGAAAGCGGCTACATTGAATAGATGTCAGGTCTACTACATAATCAAGTTACTCGAATTGATTTTTTCAACAAGTTTTAAAATAAAGCTGTAGTGCTGTTTTCTTGAGGGGACAAATTTATCGTTCCACCTGGACGTAAGGGTTTACTATTTGGGACCATATCTACAGGGGCACTATGAAGACAGTTTATCAGTGAGATATCTGTTCACATTACATTTAAATTTCTACATGTTAGTACAGTCAGAGAAGCAGGATACAGGGAGGGAATTCCAAAGTCTAGCAGTCCGAAGGACAAAACTAGTAGAGTAAAAGACTTTCTGGCATTTAGGGGCCTCTACAGCGGGAAGGTGAGATTTTTGTTGCTTGTTAGTTGGAAGCATTTATATCAAGGTGGCACAAGTATGATAGGTTTGTCAGAGCACATTCCATTAAAGTACTTGTAAAACAGGAACAGAGATGCAACATTGCAGTGATGGGACAGGGGTTGGAGCTTAGTTGATAATATGGGACCTATTAAAGTTGAGACTCTTTTTTAAACCCCGTCTATAAAAGACTAGTGGTGGATGTGCTAGCTCAGATGTGACAACAATATTCCATGCATGGGTGAATTGTGGCTTTGTAAAAATATAGGATAATCTCTGGTGTAAGTAATTTTCTAGCAAGATAGAGGGAATCTACCTTTTCTGCAGCATCCTTGGCAATATCCTCAATGTATTTGTTCCAATTCATGTTGCCTGTGAATGTTAAGCCGAGGAGTTTGAATAATGAGCTCTCACACACATTATTATTAATCACGTCAATTGGTGGTGGAGCAGATTTCTTGTACTTGTTAAAGGAAAGAAGCTTAGTCTTATTAGCATTAAATACTATCCATTTTGAGCCATATTCCACGACAGACTAGGTCATTTTCTAAGATTTCAGCCATTGCCTTAGATATGTGTATTTATGAAGTTTTGGGAATCAGAAAATGTTGTTGAATTCAATAGAATAAGCATCATAAATAATGATTTAAGATAATACCAACAATCGACGACAAGCAAGAATAACCGTTTCACAAAACCATTATACAAATTAGATTTTAGAAAACACTCTTATTGCATATCAGCAATCAATGACGCAGATACAAAGGAGACTCAAAATTGAAATAGGACAATGTTTCATGATCAAATAAAATCTTTGAAAAATTTGACATGATTTTGGTTACAGACACCATTTCTATTATAAGATATAAAAAGGATATTATAAAGATAAATTACATTATTCCTTTTTGAATAACATTTTTTGCTTTAACCCATAAATTAAAAAAAAAAACATCAGTTTCAAGACAAGAGCATTAACAACAATATATATATCTTAAAGGGCGAAAATCTGTTTAAATGTATGAATGAATTGTTATATATATGTATGTTTGTATGCCTGCTTAAAACTTTTGACAGAGGCGATGGATTTTTATGAGATCGATATCATTTTGAAGCTTGACCTTTCAGATGACAAATATCGAAAAATTGGCTAAAAACATTAATTCCTTCACCCTCAACTGGGCACTTTTCTACATGGAGGGGTAGCAAAAAATCGTTCCTTCATGATAATTTAGCCAAACACGCATGCGCAACATGTTCTCTCTTGAATTAGTTTAAATATTAAAAAAAAACAACAAAAAATACAACAACCTAATTTCGCTCACTCAGTCAGAGATCAGTCAATATAGTAGCAGCGTCGTTATCTTAAGATTGCACGTTCGAGCCGAGATATCTGATTTATATTTTATTTTTAAAGTTTTAATATTGAAATAGAGTTATTTATGCAATTTTTTTGTTAGTTTTTTTTTTCACATCATGTTCGCCGTTTTTTTTTTTGTTTTTGTTTTTCAGAGTTTTTTTAAAAGAAGTTTTAACATCATTCGCCCATTCTTTATTTAGCATCACGTTCAGTATTTTTTTTTTTAATTTAAAAAGAAGTTATAATATTCAGAGTTATTACGTTCGCTTATTCTTTATTTTCCATTTGGTTTTGATTTACCCCCCCCACCTGGGTACCCTCACTATCTATCTTCTATATATATATATAAAAGGCAAAAAGTGTGTGACCATTTCGTATATGTCTTGCAAAGGCTTTTTCTCGCACACGCTCCTGGGAAGGGAGGGGGATTACGATCGCTTACAAGTGTTTATATAGGCCCTAGATAATAATATCTAGGATTTGGGAAAGTGCGTCACGTCTAGATTTATTTACATCGACTTTTACAAAGTTATTGTTATTTTGCCTTCTCGCGTGTTGATTGGGCTTTTTCGTATAAAAAGCGAAACTAATTCAAAGTTAACAATGTTCTCGGCATCGCGCTGGGAAATGTCCAGAAGCAATCAGCTTTGATCAATGTGGGGCTCTCATATCAGACAATTGCTAATCAATCTGGAAAATGGGGAGCTGGTTTCTCCCTCCCCAACATCTGTTGGGGAAAAAACTTGGGTAAACAAACCCAAGTTAACTGTGTGACTTCTATTTGACCTCAATAATTAGGTCAAATGGAAGCAGCAGAGTTAACTTTTATTGCTGCCACCTGTCAATAGTTAAATAAATAAATTCAAACATATTTCTCTTGTGTGGCTCAGTGATTAACATTGTACGTCTTTTTTTCACACTTTAATTTCCAACTTTGCCTCAAGGGTTCTGGTTCGATCCTCATACTCACCTACCAAAAAAATTTTTTTATTACTTTACCCCCCCCCCCCCCGGAGTTTTGATTTACTCAAAACACCCGGGCATCGTCGGGTACCCCCCCCGCTAGTATATCTATAAAAGTGAACGTGTCTGTGTGTCTGTCTGTGTGTCTATGTACATTTCCCTATGCAATAATTTTGTCAATTTTAAGTCTACAGACGTGAAATTTGATATACAGGTTACTGAGATTTGGGAAAATCTATGTGATCCGTTTTCGGCCAGAAATTTGCCTGTTAAGGCGTCAAAGTTCAATGATTTGACTTTTAAGAACTCTACCAAACTCCTCCAACAATTTTTGGTCTAAACACTTGAAATTTTAGATATAGGTTCCTTGGACATGGATCTAACTTAATAACTTGATTTGAGCCCAAAACAAATGTTAAGGGGGTCATAATAGGGGTCAAAGTTTTAAAAGATTTTACCTCTGCAGTCCCTACCAAATTACTCAAATAATTTCTGGTCTAAACATTTGAAATTTTACATAAAGGGTATTCAGAGATAGGGAAAGCTTTTTCATCGGTTTGGGTCGAAAATTTTTAGATACCAATATATAAATGTATGCATGTATGTATGTTTGCATGTCTGCCTAAAACTTTCGACAGAGACGACGAATTTTACCAAGATCAGTATCGTTTTGAAGTTCGACCTTTCATATGACAAATATCGAAAAATTGGTTAAAAACATTAATATCTTCACCTTCAACTAGGCACTTTTCTGCAGGGAAGGGGGGGTCGCTTTTTTCGCCGACATTTTTGAAAGATATCTTCTCCTTTCGCTTGTCTAGCTTTAATGTAAACATAAGTCACTCCAGGTTTGGCGGTGGTCATAACCGCAAAGACGTCAGGGTTCCCCCCCCCCGTTCTTTTCCTCCTTCGCGGTACGGGTTCGTGCCTGCTTTTTTTTTTTTTTTTTTTTTTTTTTGCTGCTCAACATACACATCCAAACACTAGGGCAACGCCGGGCTGAAATGCTAGTATATTTATAAAAGTGAACGTGTTTGTATCTGTCTGTGTGTGTACATTTCCATACGCAATAACTGTCAATTTTAAGTCTACCAACTCGAAATTTGATATACAAGGTACTGAGATTTGGGCAAGTCGATGTGATCGGTTTTTGGCCAGAAATTTGGCGATTAAGGGGTCAACAATTTGATTTTTGAGAACTCTACCAAACTCCTCCAACAATTTTGGGTCTAGAACACTTGAAATTTTAGATATAGGTTGCTTAGACATGGATCTAACTTAACTCGATTTGAGCCCCAAACAATAAATTTTAAGGGGTCATAATACGGGGCAAAGTTAAAAAAATTTGACCGCTTTATTTTTTTTTTTGCTCAACATACACCTCCAAATACCTGGGTAACGCCGGGCACCTATGCTAGTTATTCTATAAAAGTGAGAATGTGTGTGTGAGGACACTTCTCAACCTATATACTCAACGAATTTTTGATCTAGACTTGAAATTTTGTATATGGAGCATTCAGACATATGAAAAACTTTTTCATCCATTTTTATCCGGATAAAAGGGCTGTTAAGTAGTCAAAATTGAAAATTTGGTACATGGGAGTGATTGGATGTTTATCTGTTTTTCAACTGTTTCACGACTGTGCATGCACGGCCGTGAAACATGACAGCTTCTTTATGTTAAGAATAAGTAGGTTAGAAAAGACTTTGTAAAGATCGTGTCAAGCTGGTATTGGTTATTGTACTTGACTCACTGTCTTTAGGTTTTGGTTTCGATCTCAGCGCGAGTATTTTTTTTTTATTTACAAGAAGTGAACTGTTTAAAAAAAAAAAACTACTCGCATAAACATGTCTCAGTTTCTGTATGAATTAAAATAAAGTATTTTAAGACCGTGCAACGTCGGGCAGCCTGCTAGTATATCTACAAAAGTGAGAATGTGTGTGTGAGTGTGTACTCTAAACGAATTTTTGATCTACACACTTGAAATTTGGTATATAGGGTATTCAGACACGTGGAAAACTAAACAGTTTCTATCTGGAAAAAGGGCTGCTAAGAGTTAAAAGTGAAAAATTGCTATGTGGGGGGGGGGTGCATTGGATGTTTATCTGTTTGTCAACTGTATCACAAATATACATGCGTGAATTGTTCACATGACAGATTCCTTATGTTAAGAATAAATAGGTTTGAAAACAATTTTTAAAGATCATGTCAAGCTGGTCTAATGGTTATGTTACTTGACCCACTGTGTTTAAGTTTTGGTTCCGTTCTCAGCTCGAGTATTTTTTTTTTTACTTACAAGAAGTGAACTGTTTAGAAAAAAACTCGCGTGTACTAGTCTTTTTTTTCCATTTTTTTTTTTTTTTTTTATTAACTTAATTTTTTTTTTTTAAGGAATTAAACGTTACATTTAATATCTACGGTATTTCTGCTTATGATAAGAAATCTGCATTTATTAAAATATAATATTTATGCATATTTTATAACCGGGCAACGCCGGGTGACCTGCTAGTATATTATACTGATATGAGTGCACACTCTCTGACTATGGAAAAAAATTCTTTTGCTACAGTTTGCATAAATATTTATATCCATACAATAATGTTTAGATTAGTGAAAAACTAGAAAAAAAATTACAAAAAAACGTATACATTTGCATAAAAAACGGAAAGAAACAATGCCCCTTCTCTTTTCCTCCTCCCTATCCTCATGTCATTTATATAAACGTCCGTATACCAGAACGTTTTCATCATAAATTCTACACAATTATGCATAATGTAGAAACTATGCATAAAAGAATTAATCATAATAGTTGAATGAAACCAATCATCTTATTAGAAACTATAAAACATGAATCAACGCTTGTTTTCCAAACGAAGATGCAAATCAGTTAACCTTCATGGTGTCACTCGTATATCCATCACTGAGTATATTAAGTTTGTTTTAATATTTTTTAAATAAGAAAAAGTAGGTTTTTAATATCAATGTCAGAGCAAGAAAAAAAAACAAAAAAAAACTCAACTTTATAGATAGAGATCAAGAACAAGTCCATCCATTAGAAAAGACTGTACTATGCAGAATGGCTTCTTGACAATCTCCATGAAACAAACCATCATGAATTTCAAGATAAAATAAGGCAGAAGATATTTTTAAAGTACTCTGTAATAGGTTTAAGTAAAGTTAAAGTTTAGCAAGCATTAAAATTAGAATGTCAGATGCATATCTTATTTAGTATTCGAATAGTAGTTGTAATTGCAGTAAATTGATATGAGCTGCGTAATTTAATATGATCATTATCAATGAATGGTGGCAATATGAGAGAATAGGCTTTAAGTGTTTAAGTATTAAATGCAACCACTTTTTTTTCTTTCTTTTCGACTTTCCTTTCATTCATTTAACAAAGTCAGAGTAAGGAATAAGTTTTTAGGGATTTCCTACACCAGCAAATTGTACCCCCCCCCAAAAAAAAAGAAAGAAAAAAAAAGATTATTTGTAGACACTAGTTGAAGTACCTGATCATACTGGGTTTATGAAATTTTACACAACTTTCATGCCAGACTATGAGTAATTATTAATCCTAATTTAGAGATTTTTTTTGCATTAAAAAAATAAAATAAAAAATAAAGTGATTGTCTAAAAAGTAAAACGTTTGTCTTTTTTTTTTTTTTTTTTTATTGGTATTTTTTCAATCATCCTAGATGATAAACGAGAATTTTGTCCAATTTAGGTGATATTTTAAGAAATTTACAATATAAAAACTATAAACAAAATGTAAAAATGGTAAAAAAAAACATTAAGAATACAAAAAATTAAGTTAGGGTAAAAAAAAAAAAGAAAAGAAAAAAAAAAATTTCAAATTGTTAAACGACTTTAGCAATTTATGAAACTTAAGATTCTTTGAAAACCGATTAAAAAATTTTCCACATGTTTAAATACCCCATATACCAAATTACAAGTCTGTAGATAAAAAAAATATTGAGTATATAGGTTGAGAAGTTTCCTCACACGCATTCTCACTTTTATAGATAACTTTGCCAAGTGTAACCAATGACCCCCCCCACACACACACTCTCATATATATATTTCAGTTTTCCTTCTAGATGCATACCTTAATAAAGACCGAGGATGCATCTCCCCAGTGGTTTTAAACGCACTTCTAAAAAAATTCTACGTCCCGGCACAGTACATACAGCACCTAGTGTTCTTAAATGGTCACCCATCTGGTACTGGCCAGACTCATAGTTGCTTAACTTTGGTGATCTAATATATATGTATATCAGCAGGAGCTTCTCAGAGCAGCCTATCCTGCCTTGACAGAGTTCAAAACAAACTTCATAACCTAGTAGGCGATGCCCTTTTCTTTTTCCTGCAATCTCTTTCCCACAGAAAAGACGTTGTGAGCCTGTTTCTGCTCTATCGTTATGTTCATGGTAAGTGCTCGACTGAACTCCAATTTATGATTCCCACTCGCCAATCTGTCACAAAAAAACACTTATTTAGCCAAAATCATTATCAATAAATTCCTCCACTCCCTATCAATGCCTAAACGTAAATGTGGATTCCATGAAGAAAGCTTCTTTCCTAGAACTGCTCGTGCTCGCATGTGGAACTGTTTCGCTGACCTGCTTTCCAGCTGATTACAATGTTGTCATTTTCAAGTCCAATGTAAACAAGTTGTTATTGGACCGTCCTCATAAATAATCTAATCATCCAAAATTTCAGACTCAAACGATTACTACGCTACTGTCCCAATGATTACAATACACACATTAACCTCTATCCTTTCTTTTTCCTGCAATCTCTTTCCCACAGAAAAGACGTTGTGAGCCTGTTTCTGCTCTATCGTTATGTTCATGGTAAGTGCTCGACTGAACTCCAATTTATGATTCCCACTCGCCAATCTGTCACAAAAAAACACTTATTTAGCCAAAATCATTATCAATAAATTCCTCCACTCCCTATCAATGCCTAAACGTAAATGTGGATTCCATGAAGAAAGCTTCTTTCCTAGAACTGCTCGTGCTCGCATGTGGAACTGTTTCGCTGACCTGCTTTCCAGCTGATTACAATGTTGTCATTTTCAAGTCCAATGTAAACAAGTTGTTATTGGACCGTCCTCATAAATAATCTAATCATCCAAAATTTCAGACTCAAACGATTACTACGCTACTGTCCCAATGATTACAATACACACATTAACCTCTATCCTCGAATGGCCTCCAGACCTTGATATGTGGTAACCCATTTGTAAAAAAAATAAAAATAAACAAAACTTCACAATAAGAGAGTAAAAAAAGAAACAATTTGGCACACAAAAGAAATACACAGCTTAAAATCAAACAAAATAAAACCAAACGTATTAAATGAGAGAGAGAGAGAGAGAGAGAGAGAGAGAGAGAGAGAGAGGGGGGGAAGAGAAGGGAGAAAGAGAGGAAGGGGGGGAGGTAGTAAATTAAGTTTCTTTTCCTTCTCTACAGCCGACATACACTTGTCAATTATCTCCTTAATAAAACTGTAGTAGTAGTAGTAGTAATGTTGAAACCAAGTCCAAAATACTATATAGTCAATGCACTAACGGGCAAGTGTACAACAGCAGATGAAAAGAAATAGGCAGAATGTTCCACCTAGTGACCGAGAAACTACTATCTTGATAATGCGACCGCCTTTTGTTTGTTACCTGGTAATTTTGGACAACGGAATGTGGGTATTAAAGAAAACCTGTTATGGACCAACAAGTCCACCACAGTTAAACAGGTAGCTTCTCCGCTGTTAGGCAGACAAGACCATAAATTTTCAAAACAAGGCCAAACAGGGGATTTAATTAGGAACTGAACCGATGCCAGCCAATGTTGAAAAACAGTCGCAAGAATTGAAGAACGTAACAAAAACAAGCATGGCAAACAGAAATCAAATCTTCTGAACAATCTTGAAAAATGGATCCTGCTAGTATACTACCCTTACCCACCCCGATCTATAATAAGGACCAATGTGTATTTATTTGTAGATACATAAATAAATGTTTGTGCGTTTTCCTTAAATCAAATATACGTATAAATTTAATAAGGCTATCTTAAAATTGCAACGATTTATCAAGCTCAATGAAAATGAATTTACACTTTCAGAGCATATGTAACTTTATTATACATTTCGAAATCGCAGTAATATACACTTAATTCATATTGTTTAAATAACGGTAAATTTATACAAACACCGTGACAGCGAATTAACCCAAACCCTAACCCTAACGCTGTCACGGTGTTTGTATAATAATACCTAAATAACTGCATCTTAGACATGTTTCATTTAATAGCATAAACCAAACAAATCAGAGACTTTTCATCAGTTCAAAGAAAAATGTACAGTTTTTTTTCTCCTTGGGGTTAAAAAAAAAAAAAAAGAAAAAAAGAAAAAAAAAGATAATTTTAAAACGAATTGGAAAGATTTAAAAGACATAAAAATCCGAAATGTATTAAAAATACTCACTTGTTATAACTAAAACATTGAAGACATACCAACATGCAAAAGAAAAAAAGTTTCGTTTGTAGACCATCAGTGGAATAGGCGTATTCTTAACGCCATATTTGAATTCATACTGAGTTATCAATAAATATGTATATAGAAATAAATGTACTTCTCTCCTTTCACGTGAATAAACAAACAAGTGTTGGATGAAAAAATTTAAAAATTTTTACAGGGAAGGATGAGAACAAACAGATAGTTACTCCAGCTAAAATGCATTCAGAAGGAAATCATTCACTCTATTTCTATAATCAGGCATTTTTTTTTCCATCGCTAAATGCTTTTTCTTTGTTAACTTTAACGTTTTAGACGTTTACTTTAGTTTTTGTTTTTAACTTCATCAAATGAGATGTTATTTTATGATTAGCATTAATTAACTGACCAAGCCTAATTTTTCCCTTGTGACTTACGCGCGCGTGCGCGCACACACACACACACACACACACACACACACACACACACACACACACACTAATGATAGATTCTGAGTATATTGTTTTCCCTAATCTTTTTCACACATTCTATCTCCACGGCATTTCATGATACATCGCGCATTTTATCCCCCTCCATATTTTATATAAGAGAAAGAAAATTAAAACATTGAAACTTTACAATAAAAATTTACTGTTCGACTGAATACTCCAAAAAACAATTTACAAAGTCCTTATTCCGCGGAGTTTCAAAGAATGCTATTCTTGCTTTTCTTTTCATCAGAGGACAGAAACAAATCAACAAATTATATTTGTAGCAATGCTAGAATTTGCTGGTCATGGCATTAAGTGAACCGCAATTCATCATAGTCATAAATTGTAAAGATGTACATGTCCTTTAAAAACAACGAGTGAACAAAAATGTGGGAAATGTAAAAATTAGCATTTCAGCTTGCATGAAGATTCTTTCAAGGTAATCTGAAAGGCAAAAATAATTCTTTAGAAAGAATCAAATCCAAATTTAATCCGGTTGGAAACTTTTCAACGCAACTGAAATTATGGAAATTGTTTTTTCGGATAGTGCAGTAGTCCAAAAAAAGGTTGATCCCCAGTTGAGTATATTCTAGAAATAAAATGGACAGAAAAACGTCATTTTATATATATATATATATATATATATATATATATATATATATATATATATATATATATATATTAGATAGATAGATATATAAAAGTTTTTATATTTAAATTTCTTTCAGAAAAATATAATTTTCCAAACAAAAATTTATTGTTTGAACAAAGAATACAACATTCAAACTAATTTCCTTAATTCATGGATTTTTGATGTACGCTCATCTCAGAGGAAAGTCATTAGCAAAATAATAATTGGTTTTATATGATTTTGCTATTTAGCACATGCGTTGAATATTGAATAGATTAAATCTTTTTAAGGGACATAGAAAAAAAAAACGATATGGGATTTTGGTATCTGATTAGAATTGTAATCATAAACCTGGTACCGTTAGAAAGAATGATCTCACGGACACAAATATCAATTATTTCATGTAGAAATATTGTTTTGGGGGAGGATGGTTAGGTAAATGTTGTTTGAGAGAGGAGGGTCAGGTGAAAATCTTGGTTTTGAGGCTGTTTGTTAATTGCACATGCACGAATGGTTGATTCGTTCTTTTATTTGAAAAAGATAAATTTTCAACGTGATAACAGTTGTCTGTGTGTACCTATGTCTGTAGGTATCCCTAAAACTTAAGAAATAGAAATTAAAATCTTACATAGTTAATATATAGACACACACACACACATATTTTTACATCGATGTAACCCTCCAAAAATAATATCTAAAATTCAGCAAAGATTCAGTATTTAAGCGGGGTGGGTGGGTGGGGGAAATGTCCATTTATATCATTTAATATTATCATGATGTATTCACAACTTTTAATGTTATCATGCAAAGAGAAGTAATTCCGATTTTTTAAAAAATACCAACTCTAATTTTGCTAGAAAGAGAATGGACTGGCCAAAGGAAGAGAGGGGGAACGAGGTGAGGTAAGAGAAAGTTATGTTACGCTTTGGCCTGGGGCAATGCCGGATAGCCCTGCTAGTCATTAATAAGTAAATTTGTTAAAGTTAATGTTAGTGTTGTCAGGTACTAAGAACTTGAGCTTACATTAATAGATCTGAAGTGATTTATTTAATATTCCAGGCTTCTCAGGTTTAAGTGGTTGCCCAACATAGGTCAGTAGGTGCGGTTAATTTTCAATGAATGCACATACATCAAGTTTCAGTAAAATAAATATATAAATCATACTTATTATCATCATTAATACACACGTTTGAAAAGTCACAATCATTGTTAAAATAAGAAAATTAAGAGAAAAAAAAAAAGGTAAAAATAGGAGTGGTCCCAGCAATGGACAACAAGTGCAGATTCTGTCACACAGAAATAAAGAGAGTGAGAGCCAATTGTAAAGTTCTGCTGGAAAATGATTACCATGCGACACAAAGGGACGTGTAAATATCTCCACTGGACTATCTGTAAAAAAATTGAATATCCATTGTAGCAACAAGTCCTGAGAACATCCACCAGAAAAAAAACAGTTGGGAATAAGTCATACACCATCCATCTATGCATTCGCTACTACAAATGGAACTGCTAAACTGACATAGTAATATTAGCCGAGAACAAGAGAGTAACAACCATAGTTGAAGCTAGTGCCCCAATAACGCCATCTTAAACAGAGCTGGGAGACCAAAGATAATTAAATATCAAGGTCTTATGTACAATATGAAAGGAAACTGGAATCTTAGGAAGATCTTCATCGATCCAGTAATCAATAAACACTACCAGTCTTATAAAAAAGAATTTCAAAATCTACCTGGCGAATATACCATGCTAACTGTGCAAGAGAAATGCAAACTATTGTGATTAAAGGAAGGTTAGAATAATAGCCCCCCACCAAAAAAAAAAAACAACAACTCTTGGTTGAAATCTGAAATAACAGGTGAATTTCTGGCATCCAATAGGATACCCCAATGCGAGTCTTAAGATCAGTTTTAGATTTGATAACCTCAGAGGAAAATTAAATTTGCACAGTACAGAGAAATTGTGCAGAAAATTAGATTTTGATGCTATAGCCATATTGAAAGAATTGTGGAGAGGTTTTGTACTAGTAAATGTAGAACAGTTGAGGTAGCAAGGTCAGTTCAGAGTAGAAGGTAAAAAAAAAAAAAAAAAAGTGAGAAAATGATAATAGAATTTAGAGAAAGAGGGATAAATAAAGACCTGGCCAGAGTTAGTTTGGAAATCATTTTCTAAAAGTCGTCTAATATGTGACAGCATGTAAAACGGATGTTAAACGGAATACGATGATGGAATCCAGAAAATTCCCAATCAATATTTTAATGGTTTTTGTTTTGTGTTAGAATACATCAAAAACATTGGGGGGGGGGGGGGGGCAAAAACCAGCTGAGTATGCAGGGTCCCCCTCTATGAATGAATAAGTCTGGAAAGAGAATTTCGATAGTGATTAACATATACAAGAGGACTGCTATGTCAAGGTGAATGCTGTGAAGGGGAAACATACCTTGTGTGATGCATGTTAGAAACTTTTGTTTTCCTTGCTGCGCATTGTCATAATATGCTGAAGGCTGCAAGAAGCGTTTATGTTATGATTGGTATGTATCAACAAATGAAGGAAAACTTACTGAGAAAAATGTGAACAAAGACCATTTGGGAGGCAATTTTACCCTTATAATTCCCTATAGGGGGCAACCAGAGCTATCTCAGAAAATTCATTCTGGCAAAAATTTACTTTCACCATGACTAATGTTTGTGCAAAATTTCCAAAAACAAATCCAAGGTTATTGAGAAAAGTGCAAACAAACAGACAAACGCGAGTGAATTACTAGGTCCAATCCCTTCTTTCTCGGGAGGACAAAAAAAAAAAAAAAAAAAAAAAAAAAAAAAGAAAGAAAACTAAAGAGTTCCTTGTTCTTATTCAATGAGAAACTTGCTGCCTACATATACTTTGAGTAAAAAAAAAAAAAAAAAAAAATGTATGCAATATTTATAAAATATTAAATTGTATATCACACTAAATTTGAAATGATTTTCTTTTTTTATTATTTTGAAAATTCTCATCTTGGTTGTTTTTTCCACAACGTTTCGGCCGATGTAACCTCCGACCTTCAGATGCATTCACACTGGATGTTATTGGTGAATGGTAAAAAATGTTTGGTTTTTACCAAAAAACTATAGAATTCCAAGTGAAACTTGCTGCCTAAATATAGTTTGATAAAAAAAAATATTCAACATTTATAAAATATTAAATTTTTTATCTCACCAAATTCGAAATGATTTGTTTATACATTTTTAAGTTAGTGTTTAGTTTATTGGCTTGTAATTTGAAGTTACTTTGACCAAATAAGATTGGTTTTGTTTTACGGTATATCAATCCTTTTAAAGTTATTTAACGCTGAATGTAGTCATTTTGGTAAAAGTTTTTATGCACCAGGTTTCTAATATTTTTAAACATTTATTCATGGTATTCGGTTTGGTTGTTTTGTAGAAGAAAATTTTATTTTTTAACTTTACAGAACATGATAGAGTTTTGCAAAGGGCGGGGGACCAATGGCATCTATGTTTGGTGCATTTTAGACTAGGTAGCCGGTGTACATTAAAATATATTATCTCGGCAACGTATAAAATAGATGTTAAACCAAACATGATGCTGATCTTTATTGTACTACCTTAAAAATTAGATCTGATGACCTCAGAGGAAGATTATATCAGTACTACTTTAAACATTTTGGCTTTTTTATGTATTGATGAACTTCAATTCATCCATAAATATCACTAAGGTTCCTTGACATTCTTTCCTGACATGTATGATGCAATTAACAAGTTTTATTTCTATACAGTCTATTAGAAGACTATAAACGAGCAAGAATATGTCCTGCTGACCCCCCCCCCCCAAAAAAAAAGCCGCGCGTGAGTGGTTCCCCTCTGGTGCTACATGTGAGATGATGCCACAAAAATAGTGAAGAAATGATGATTGTGAGAAATGTGAAGGTTGAGTTAGTCCTAAAAACCAATTAATACATAGTTAAAAATTGAGTAATTTGATTTTTCGCTCTTTTTGGCCCAATCATAGTGCATGGGCATCCTAAGAAATTAAAGTGCTTTCGGAGTACTCCCCCAACCACTTTTCACGATTGCAATTCAATCATTACAAAAACACATTTCCCCCTGTCAGAGTCATCAACATAGAGAACACCTGTTTCTTCAATTCTGCAATGCAAAATTTTCTTGTTACCCCTTTTGAGCTCTTGGGAACGCTGAATTCCAGTAAAAATGAACAAACGGTGCAGTTTCATGCCTTAAGACATATATATTTGAATTCAGCACCATGGAAAACCACTATAAAGATATACATATCAAGTTTTTGAGTAATATGAAAAAAGAGCTCAAAAAAAAAAAAAAAAAAAAAGAGCATGTTTAACCCTAAAAGTCGAACCAGAATTTTGCCAGGGTCGCCAATAATGAATTTATATTAAGAACAATGGCCTCCACATTTTGGCCAAGTTTCAAATCTAATGGATGAATCAAACGCTATGAGGCAAAAAGTGTAATTTCTCGCCATTTTGGGGCATTTTTTAAATTTTTTTTTTTACCTCGAGCCCCTGTGGACGCCGTAATCCCAGTGTAAATAAATAACTATGCAGTTTCAGGCCTTAAAACATGCATATATGAATTGATCACAGTGTAAAACCACTATATAGTCAGACATATCAAGTTTTTGTTGAGAAATATGAAAAAAAAAAAAAAAAAAAGTCACAAAAAGGGGTGCTTTTAGCACTAGAAATTCCCGGGGGCGCGAACCAGAATTTTGCCAGGGTCACCCATACTGGATTTATATTAAGAACAATAGGTTCCACATTTTGGTCAAGTTTCAGACATTTTTGACCTCTTTTGAGCCCCTGGGGACGCAACTGGAATTTTCGCAAAAAAAAATTATTTTTACTGTGCACATCTATTTAATGAAATACAATTTGTGGCAAAATTTCAGGAAAAACTAATGGACGATTATCTGGCAATCGCCTAGACGATAAATCGGGGGGGGGGGGCAAACAAAAAAACTTGCTTTCAGTTTTCCTCCTTGATCATGAGAATATTTTGTCATGCTAAAATTTCATGATATTTCGTAGATAGACCCCCTTGTCAAGTCTTTATCTTTACCTCAAGGGATCATCTACACTTTTTTTTTTAAATGCGTTTTATGAGCTGAGAAATGGCTAACATCTACATTAATAAAATTATGTGACCATATCCTGTTTGTGTTTCTTCGCAAGATGTAATTTACATATTTTTACTGAAATAAAAAAAAAAATGCAAAAGTTATAAAATTCTATTTAATATTCTTTAATAGAAGAATAGTTTCATTACCAAATTAAATCCATCATAATACATTTCAGCTTTATTCCTAGACAAGTCAACCATTTTAATCTTCTGTTAACATAAAAAACGAATGAATTACTTTGTGACCTTTCGAAATTTGAAAGGGATTTGAAAATTATTGAATGGAATGTATTTTAATTTTGAAGTTCTTCGCTAACCTTATAATGGAAAGCTTCAAAGATTTGGAAGCTATTTACGTCAAGTAGAGATGAAAGCAACATTATAGTAACCATATTAATAATAGATTTACAACAGTTTCCTTCCATTAATAATTTAATGATAAGCAACCAATATAGTAATAATAAAAAAAAAAAATTGATTAAATAAAACGTTTTTTTTTTAATCTAGTAGAAAAAACAAAAAACAAAACAAAACAAAAAAAAAACTCCTAAGCAACGTCAGGCAAGGTACAGATAGTAAAAACAATCTTGACTGTAACATTTAACCTTAAATGGCATGAATCTACTTTGAATAAGAATACAAAAGAAATATCAATTTCCTACATTTTATGTGAAGACGTATTACACAGACTGAGGTAACAAAGACAAAAATAGGGACAAAGAAAAATAAGGAATAATTTGGTAGAATAGATAATACTTTTAAAGAAATTGCAATAATAATAAATTAAAATAACATGCTAAAGATGTAAAAAAAATATTAAAATATACTTATGCTTATATCTTTTGTTTTATTTTTAATTTCAATAAATATTTGAATTAAATTTAAAAAAAAAAAAATAATGTACAGTTATCAAAGTTACATACGGGCGAGAAACATCGACACACAAAATCATAACTTTATTAATATAGAGATTATATATAAAAAGAAACATGTAGATACGAGAAAAAACAAAAACAACCCCCCCCCCCAAAAAAAAAAAAAACAACAGCATTAAAACAGGAGGAAACTCCTGGCGTTTAACAATCATGGATGTTTGTAGGAACAGGGTAAAAGATGGGAGGAAAAAAGGAACCAGAAAGAAAAACTTCAGAATAGTTTATAATCACCCCCCCCCCCCCCAAGAAAATTAAATCTCAAAAGCAACAAAATAGATTTTTAAAGTAAAATATGCAATTTGATATTGTTTTTACGGTTTGTAAAAATAAATAGAAAAATTATAGCATGATAGGATACTGGGGAGAGGTGGGGGAGTAAATGAGGCATCTCTGACCTTGTTTCTATGAAGAGCAGAGAGAAGTCATCAAAGAAGAGGGAGGCTAGAAAAGTGTGTAGGTAAGGTAAGGTTTAGTAGGTATATGTTGAGAATAAATAGAATTGTCACGTGTTAACCCTTTGGCCAGGGAATAGTTGAACTGAAAATAAGTCTAAACCTAACCTCCACATGACCCCAAGCAATAAAACTGGAACCAGAAACACTAAATACTAAAATAACACCACCCCTTTTTTTTTTTTTACTTTTTATTTATTTATTTTTTATAATTTAGGAAACGTCAGGTATGTTTTACAATCCACAGAGACTAGAAAAAAGTAAAAAAAAAATTCCAACACATAACAAATAAATGTTACCAAAAGCAAGATAAGTTACTCTTCTACCTAGCTGGATAGTTTTTTTTTTTGTTTTGTTTTTTTTTGCTCGAAATACAACTAATATCATCCCGTAGACGAACACAAGGAAAAATTATTGCAATGTATTTGTTACGCGACCATTTTTTCTTGTGCTCGTGTAACGCCTGGCATGAATTGTTTTTCGAGCCAAATAAACACTTTACATGAAATAAAAACATTACAAACCTACCCAGCTAGGTAGAAGAATAACTTAATGACTTATCTTGCCTTTGGTAACCTTTATTTGTTATATTTTGATCATTTTTAGAATCTCTGAATTGTAAAACAAACTCCAAAGTATTGTTGCAGTGTTGTACTCTATCCCCTAAAGTTCTCTATAAAGACAATGAGGAATAGTTTCCCAGATTTCAGAAATAAGCCATGTTGGTGGGAGTATTTTCGAGAGGGGGGAGAATTAAATTGAATCATCATGGTATTGTTTAATTAATTGAACCATTCCACTTGTATCCTCCTCCCCGGCTAACTCGTTTAGCAACAAAGTTCCACCTCTTCACTGTAGAGGTCTCAGAACCCGGAAAGCCTGCCTTTAATTTCTTCTTTCGGACTACTAGACTTTGGAATTTCCTCTCTACTTCCCTAACTATACGGACATGCAAAAGTTTAAATGTAATGTAAACCATCATCTCACATAATCCCCTGTAAACATGGTTGGCCCCCAAATAGCTTCTTACGTCCAAGTGACAATATGCTTTGTTTTGGGTGAACTCTGTTAAGTAATTTATTGGTACTTATGCACTTTTGTTACCAAGCTGAAATAATAACATTTAGAAAGCCATTCTTAACATGAGGAGGGGGATGTTTTGTAAGTCTTCTGGATTCATGTGAACTGCGTCCCACCCCCTACAATTTTTTTTTTCCATTTCGTCCTTTTTCCAACTATTTCTGCGAATTATTATCGATTGGACATTAAGCTACCAAATGGGGGGTTCAATTTCACATGCAACGTTCTAGTAAATCGATCCCTCATTTCTTGAAATAATTTACGGTAGCCTCCTTGATCTTGAGCCCTTCAGCCCCCCCCCATCGCCATTATTATTATTATTATTATTAATTTGCGATTTTTTTTTAATTCTGCCCCCCCCCCACCTCCTTACCAAAAATATAATACTTCGTTTAATCAAGATAATCTTTAAAAAAGTCGTAAATAAAAAAAAATAAATGACGTGGGGGCGGGGGACGGACCGAATTTTTCCCAAAGTAAAAAAAAAAAAAAAAAAAAAATCAAATAAAATAATTATTATTATTACAGATACAGGACAAAAATGGTGGAATAAAGGTGGACATTTAAAAGCAGATTTATCAATTTTTTTGTAGGTTTTCGACTACTTTTTTTTTTTTTTTGTATTTGAAAGATTATATATATATATATATATATATATATATATATATATAATGTTTGTTTTTCGTAAAATTCTACCAAAATTCAAGTCAGTTTCTTCCTGCATTCATCACTTCATCAGCTCCCTTTCTCAACTATTTTGAACACATACCAGATAGCTGCGTTTTTTTTTTTTTTTTTTCTTAAGGATATTTTATATAGGTGCCCGGAAAACTCGTCCCGGGAAAACTCGTCTCCGGAAAACTTGTCCCCTTTCGCTAGGTAGGAAAACTGGTCCCTTATTGAATAAATATCGATTGAAAACACATTTTATGATCGTTCTTGAAGGAGATATTGTTTTTTAAAATAGACTATAGCCCCCCCCCCATAATATTTTTTAAAAATATTTTTACTTGTTCAATGTTTTTTTTTTTTTTTTTTTTTTTTTTTTTTAAATAAAATCGATTTTCTAAGTGTCCGTTTTCTACCTGACTGGCTAAGTTCTTAGTGGTTTCACTTCTTTTAAAGCGTTTATTATGTTCATACAAAGTTAATTACAATTTTTTTTTGTTCTTGATGTTTTTTGGAGTCATAAAAACAATAATAAAAAACAAAACCAAAAAATTAAAAAACAGGGAGCGATTCGATTTTTTGTTACTTTTTTGTTTTGTTTTTTTAATTATGATAGTTTTTTGTTGTTATGTTTTTGTTTTCTCTCATACCAAATGCACTCATGCGTTATTTAAAATTATAATTTTATCAATTATCAACATTTATTGTCGTCCTGTCAAATTTTGCAAAAATTAACTAATAAATTAAAAACGAAATATTTTTTTGGCGCGAGAGATGCCATATGCTAACAATCTCTCGTTAACTAATTTTTAATGTTTTAAAATTTTTACTTCAAAATTCTAAAATCAATCATTAAGAGAAAATTTAATTAATTTAAATTGAAAATTAATTTTATTGAAAACTTCGCTATCGTTTATCAAGAATCTTTTTAATTTCATTTTTTGTTGGTTGTTTTTTGGAGGGAGATATAGTTTTTACCCCCCCCCCACTCTCTCTCTACATTATATTTTAAAAAATATTAAAATTTATTATTTTCTTTTTAAAACCAAATCTCCCTCAGTAATTTCTTTAATTTTCTATTTTTTAGCGATTATCAAGACCCCTAAGATGTGATACACCGGACATTATTTCTCGTTCTCACGTAACACTCGACATGTTTTTTGTTTGTTTTCTGTGTTTTTTTTTTTCTTCTTTACCGAATAAACGATTCCAAATAAATTAAACAACATAGTCGGCGAGGTAGAAAAATCGATTTTACCCTTTTATAAACAACAGTAAATAAGTAAATTCTTTTTATATTAATATAAAAAAAAAAAAAAAATGCAGTCTCGTTTATGAACATTTATAAACGCTTTAAAAGAAGTGAAACCACTAAGAACTTAACCAGTTAGGTAGAAGGTAGAAAACGGACACTTAGAAAATCGATTTTATATAAAAAAAAAAAAAAAAAAATTAAACAAGTAAAAATATTTAAAAAAAAATATTATCGGGGCTTAGATAGCGGTATCAGAATTTTTGTAGGAATTTTTGACACCCCTAACACGAAACTGCGAATACAATATAAAAATCTCGGAATTTCTCAGTTAAAAGTGGGTTATTTATTTTCTTTATGGATTATACTTCCAAAATAAACTATTACAGTTGTTTTAAAAGTAATAGAAATATTTTTTTTTTTTTAAAAACAGTAATGAATTTTCCGAACTCAATATTTTTCAATTTTTAAACTCAATATTTTTCAATTTTTAAATTTTAAAAATCTATCAAAATTTTTCTATTGATTCTATTTTTACGATATTTTCAGGGTCAATGTGAAATTTTATGTTCTTTCCAATAAATCGAATATAATATTTTAGACAAACGTTTTTTTTTTTTAAATTCACGACCCCCCACCATCCCAATTTTTAAGTGTCTATTAAAAAGTAAATACTTAATTTAGTAACCCGATGAGTACATAATTATTTACTCACAAATTGAAGAGAAAAGGTCAATACATAATATATTCAAATTTTAAAAAAAAAAACATAGTGTTCTTTTAGAATTTTACCTGTAAAGTTTGAAGTTTAAAACCTTTTTTTTTTAAACCACGTTATTTGTTTTTTCTTTTTTAATGGAACCTTGGTCCTTGCTCCTTTAATTGAAAAAAAAAATTAGGGCTTGAATTACATTTTTCGAGGAGTTATAAGCTTGGAAAGACAGGGGGTCGAATAATTCACGCCTCCCATTTTGTAAATGTCTAATAATAATTAATTTAGAACCCGATGAGTACATAATTATTTACTCACAAATTGAAGAGAAAAGGTCAATACATAATATATTCAAATTTAAAACAAACAAAAAAACATAGTGTTCTTATAGAATTTTACCTGTAAAGTCCGAAGTTTAAAACGTTTTTTTTTTTTTTTTTTTTTTTTAATGAAATCTTGGTCCTTGCTCCTTTAATTGAAAAAAAAAATTAGGGCTTGAATTGCATTTTTCGAGGAGTTATAAGCTTGGAAAGATGGGGTGGAATTATTCACTATTTTTCACGAAATTTCTGACACCGCTATGGGGGCTATAGTCTATTTTAAAAAACAATATCTCCTTCAAGAACGATCATAAAATGTGTTTTCAATCGATATTTATTCAATAAGGGACCAGTTTTCCTACCTAGCGAAAAGGGACGAGTTTTCCGGAGACGAGTTTTCCTAAATTCATATATATATATATATATATATATATATATATATATATTTGCTTTTGTAGAGATGGTGTAGAGTAGGGGGTGGAAAGAGATAAATTGTTTCACACTCGGAATGGATGGGTAATCGCCTTTCAAAACTATGTCACTCCCCAACCTATCTTTATTCCACCATTCTTGCTCGTACCTAGAAAACAAATGCGCGATCCTTTATCGCTTGGTCTATCGATTCTCCACGATCTCCTCTGCTTTAATTTCATTGTGCTCACTTAAACTTTCTTAAAAAAAAAAAAAAAAAAAAAAAAAAAAACTATCTTTCCTGGTATTGTTTTTGGTATCAAAATTGGCTCTGAATTATTCAGATCGGATGCTGATTCTCAATACAAACTGACATTTCAAGCACAATCGTCCCATCGCTAATATAAACCATACATAAAAAAAAAAGCTCATCAATTAGTGTGCGTGAAACATTTAGGTTCCAGAAATTTGTACATTTTGAATTGAACGGTGCCATCATGATTAAGAAATGAAATGTCTTTGTTAACCAAAATGAAATTAACTGGCTTCTAGCTATTTCTTCATAGCACACCAATAATGATTCCATAGCACAGTGGTTGGGAAGCACTGGTCCGGAGAAAAGTAGACATATTATTTTCTTTACTTTTAGAGATAGTATACTAGTAAAATCTAGGACTGCTGTCCAAGTAATTGTTTTGAATCTACAAAACACTCACCATATCTACTAACATTGAGAAGCTGTGATATGGGTTATACACACACGCACACAGCCAAGTATTACTTTTTTTTTTTTATTTGGCCAGTTGCTTCTATTATAGTTGTGATAGGAGCAACTGACCTAATGAAAAAAAAAAAAATCTTAAATACTAATTTAACAATTACAAGACACCTCTCCAACCGCCTATATCCATGACAAATAACACCCTACCCAAGAATTCTTCCTTCAAACTCCTCGGCCTAACATTTGCGGACAATATGAACTGGAACAAATACATTGAGGACATTGCAAAGAAGGTGGGTTCCCTTTATCAAGCTAGAATACTACTCACACCTGAGAGTATCCTATACCTATACAAGGCTACCATTCGTCCATGCATGGGCTGGTGCATCTATCACTAGCCTCTCCCTCTTGGATAGGGTCCAAAAAAGAGTTTTCAATCTAATAGGTCCCACTTTGTCAACTACGCTTCAACCCCTGTCCATCGCCGCAATGTTGCATCTCTGTGCCTGTTTTACAAATGTTTTAATGGAATGTGCTCTGATGAACTCATTGCACTTGTTCCCTCGATGTACATATCCCCGACAAACCTGCTTAGCAACAAAATCACACTCCTTCACCGAAGTCCATAAATGCCAGAAAGCTTTCTATTCTAATAGTTTCTTCCCTCAAACAGCCAGATTTTGGAATTCCCTTCCCACTACCTGCTTCCCTGACTATACTGATATGCAGAAGTTTAAATGTAACGTAAACCAACATCTTGTTAATATTTTCTAAGCATGGTCCCAAATAGTAGCCCCTTACGTCCAAGTGGCGATGTGCCTTGTTAGAGGTGAACGTGAGTAAAAGAATAAATAAATAAACAAACAAATAAACAAACAAAAATTTGGAAAAAATCCCTGGGAAACCAAGCTGGCACGAAATACAGATAGCAGCTATAAGGGGAACATCGTCAATTCTTAAAAGATCCTCGGATATAAATCCAAATCATAATGAAATCAAGTATCTGCTTCAAGACAGAGTTAGCTCCCTTGATCTCTTAAAACTAACCAAAGCAAAATAATAAAGAAGCTATCAGTATAATTTGAGGGTAATTTTTTTTTCACCCATACATATTTTATATTTTTTATAAAACTAATACCTTACATTAAATGATGAAAACTTTTGAATGGAAAAGTACTGGAGCAAATTTAAGATGAAGGAGGCAAAAGATATCTTCTAAAGTAGCAATTTATCAATCATTGAATACTTTGGGAAAAGGTCAATATATTTGAAGAGATGGGGGGGGGAGAAAAAAAGAAAAGGAAACATCTATAGTGAGATTAATCAACACATAAAGATTTCTAATTAGAACACGTGAAACGCTTTAAACAGAAAAAAAAAAAAAAAAAAAATCAACCTCATTCTAATTTCTTTTTATCAGCAACGAAGATTAAGAAATCTTATAACATGTCATGGAACAAAAGTTGCAATATTTCAACACCCAAAGACACAGATGCAGTGAAATTTATTCCTTAGAATTCATACCCCATTTACAAAAACCAATAAAAAGAAATTAGCAGCAAAACGCGCAAACATGCCTGAGAATTGTTTACCACAAAAAAATGCCGTTTTCACAGGCTTGAATTTTTTTTAAGATTACAGATTAAAATGTTGTAAACAAGGTTTCTGAATTTTTTTTTGGAGGTGGTGAGGACTGATTTTTCAGATTATTCAGACTACTGTTCTCATCTTGAGTGTTACTTACACAATGTTATCTTTTGGAGGGGGAGAGGAGGAGAAGAAGAAGAAGAAGAAGAAGAATTACCACTTATCAAGGCCAAAAGGCCACTCGAGGATAAGGTTTAATTAAGGTACGGTGGTAGTGTCAGAATCGTTAATAGTGTAAATTAGGTAGAATTTGATTATTTATGAAAATGGCTCAACAAGAATTTGTTTATATTGGATTTGGAGGCTACCATGTTGTATTAAACCGAAAAGTAGGACAGCAGAAAAGTATTCCACAGGCGAGCAGTTTTGTGAAAGAAACTTTGTTTATGGAATCTGCATTTAGATTTAGGCACAGATAGAGGGTGGAGGAAATCGTAGATAGTGGTTGTAGCTAGTCTCCGATTTTCTTTCTAGTCAAACTTGGAAATCTTTATCGAACTCAAGAATCTGCATGGAATTTTGAATTTATTCCTTGGTACCGAGCTAAGTTTGAAAAAAAAAAAAAAAAAAAAAAAAAAAAAAATTTTTAATTCTCAGGTGTGATTTGAACATCCACCCATTTCTTATTAAGTTTCTATTTTTATTTGATTTATATTACTATTGCACTTTATTGCATTGCCTGGTCATAAAATATATTTATATATTTTAATTTACTTTATTATTATAAAGTCAATTCCCTATTGATTATTATATTGTATGACTTTAGTATCAAAACCTAGAATCGAAACCAAACCGTTTAGCTCTCTAGCAATATTCATTACCATCTATCTGTGCTAACGACACATGCATATCAAAACTTGACAAATACAGTTAAACGTATAAATGTATATTTGCGCATGCATAGAGCAACTACACTTGTTAAGTTCCAATTTTTCAATTTTTATTCCTTAGCAGCTATCTTTCCTGCTAAAAACCAAATCGATTTTGTTCCACGAGTCTGAATTTGGTATATATCAACTCGGCAGACCAAAAATTGACTGTTTTGTAGAGACTGTTCCACAAACAAGATCATTTTTATATAGAGAGATTAGCAGGCTGCCTGGCGTTGCCCGGTTGTAAAATATGCATAAATATTATATTTTAATTCATGCGAATTTTTTTTATTTATTATGAACAGAATTACCGTATGTATTAACCATAACATTAAATTCCTTACAAAAAAATAAATAAATAAACAAAAAAAAAAAAACCCGGAAAAAACTGAGCCATGTGCATGCGAGTATTATGTTTTTTTTAAACAGTTCACTTCTTGTAAGTAAAAAAAAAAATACTCGAGCCGAGATTGAAACAAAAACCTAAAGGCACCAAGTCAGTATGATAACCATTAGGCCAGCTTAACATGATTTTTAAAGTGTTTTCAAACCTACTTTTTATTAAAGAATCTGTCATTTGAACAATTCATGCATGCACATTCGTGAAACAGTTTACAAACAGATAAAAAAATATGATGACGCCCACATACCAATTTTTTAATTTTGACCCCATAACAGCCCATTTTGCCAGATGAAAACCGATTAAAAAGTGTTCCACATGTCTGAATATCCTATATACCAAATTTCAGGTCTGTAGAATTAGGTTGAGGAGTGTTCTCTCTCTCTCTCACACACACACACACTCACTTTTATAGATATATAGATTATTATTATTTCTACGCTCTTTACTGCAACCCCCCCTTTTTTTTAAATTTATTATGATAGGAGGTAATCAAACTAACTACAAAACAAAACTGGAATAGTCCATTATCAGCCATAGGTGATATCACCACGATCATTAATACTATTTAATTAATAGTAGAGAGTGAGAGAAACTAATTTTGAATTTGTCTTTATTTTATTAATTTTTTTTTTTTAAATGAACTGACAGACTCATTTTTTTTTCAATTCAAAAAAAAATTCTTATGAAATTTGCTAAAATTACATTTGTCCGATGATTTATGAACTTTGCATAAAGGAATCTTGCAATAGTAAGCAACTAATTTATTGCCAAAAGTACAATATAGCTGTTTGTGTGAACTGCTTTGTTCCTTACCATAATACAGGCGAGTCATGGGAAATGAATGTTTTTAGAACGCTCCAAAAATTAGGTTAAGAAACTTTAGTGAAAATGGAGGCTAACTTTAGAAAGCAGCTTCAAATTTGTGCTCGTGAAAATGTCCATCATTTGTCAGACATAATTTTTCTCTCCTAAATATTCCATAATGACATATTTTAGTAAATGTTTTTATGTACATCATAATATTCGCAGAGTTTTGTTTTCCTTAAAAACATCCGTTTCGCGTGAATCACCCTGTATATAAATATTATCACGAATGTATACCCTCTTAATTTCTAAAATATACCACACATACCCAGTATCCTATCTATAGCAGTGTCAATATTTCGCTTTCTAAATAAAACAAATAACTTTCATTTCGAGTTTATTCTAATCAATTTTTAGTCATTACACAAAATTTCCAAAACTCACCAATAAAAATGGGATGTAATCTGTTAATATGGATTAGTTAAAGATTTCAATTGAAGGGAAGGAAACAAAAAACACTTGATAGATATACAAGGGCTGGAGAAATCTTTCCTTAAACGCCAGTGCTTGCGATATCAAGCAATAGTTAATATCAGTGGACTGAAGAGAAAAACAAAAAGGGGAAAAAAAAAAAAAATGTCAACGGTCACGTATAGAACCATGTTTTATCTAAAGGTCAATCACTTCCCACATATTCTTTTTCAGTTAAAGTAATCTTTTTTCTTTTTTTTAAAACTGAAAGAAAAGAAAAATATAAAGAAATTGAAAAAATGTAAAAATAATTAAACAAAGTTTGTTTTTTTTACCTTCAAAATGTAAGTAAGAATTTTTGATAAAATGTTTGAAAATTAATAAAATTAAGATTAGAATTCTGTTAAATAAGATAATATATTTTCATGAAAATTTAATGATTGTGTTTGTACATGTAATCAAATGATATTTGTTACCGGACCAGTAGCAGAAATTCGCTATGAAGTGAGTGACCAACAGAAGATATTGTTACTAGTGTTGGGACGATTAATCGGAATCAGAACTTTTTGGGGTATCAGAAAAATTTGTATTTATTTTCTGATGCCAAAACGATTCCTTTAATCTATTTTAGTTGATTTTGTTTAAAACGAAATCTTCTGCAGCTGCTAGTGTTTATAAGACAATAAATATTTATTGATTTTAAACTATCAGTCAAACAAAAATCTACAGATTACCCCCCACACAAGTGCATTTTCACGTTTGACAAAATATCTGCACACTTAATGTATTTTTACGGTAATGAGAAAAAATAACAATTTTATAGTAAATATTTAGAGTTTTATAAAGAATCGGAATCAGTAATTGTGTTGTGTTTCGCCCAGACACTTTTTTCAGAGGAAAAAGAAACACGAATATACAAGTCGGAGAACAATAAAAGTGTATTTAACTTCAAATAAATACAAATATAAAATAAGCAGGTTGCAAAACAATTGCGTTTGCGGCTTTTTAAGAAGTCCAAAAAAGTTCTTATTTTAACATCTTCAGTTTGACGGCCCCATTCAAGTTCGGAAAGAAGAGAGATGAAATAATAAGTCTTTCCTCCACAGAGGTTTGAACGAAAAGAGAGTTTAAAGGGAATCTCTAGTCCCACTTAATAAATAGGTTGCCGTGATTGGTTGATGAGCGGCATGTTTGGCCAATGAGACAAGGCCTTATTTAAAGTGTAAGGAAAGGAAATGAGAAGACGAAAAGGTTTTTTTTTTATAATTGTATAATCACGAAAAATATTCGAATCGTCCCATCACTAATTGTTACATTTCTGAAATTTTAAGATAAGGATTGGTTAGTCGTATTATTTAGATTCATCGGACTATTGTTCCTATCTTGGATGTCATTTTCACAACAGTTAATGTATCCTCCGATCTTAAGGTGTGTGTTGTCGAACTTGGGAATGTTTATGTCGAATTCGGGAATTTGGATGGAATTTCGAGCGGAACTTTTATTTACTTCGCAGGTGTAGCATGCTCTTGTTCTGTCAGCCACTATTGGACAAAAGTCCCAAGTAATTTGCAATTGTATTTTTCAGTCACCCACACTGAGGATTGAACCTTCAACCTTCAGGAGAATATCACTTTTCACAATTGATTTTTCTAAGTACTCTAACCATTGCACCACGGGGTCGTTTAATTTAATTAAAGATATTGTTGTTTGTAAGAAGTAGCTTACCTTGTAGACTTGTATATAATCATTTTTATTTTTTATTTTTTTACTTGTAGGGTATTTCATTCTGGTCAAAAAATAATGTAATCAGGAGAGAATATGCACCACAAAACAGAACAAAGCATGCCATAAAGGCATCATGGAGACATCCACGATCAAAACACTGGCACCAGCTGCACCTGATCATTACCAGAGCGGACACAATGTCTGCAGCACCAGAGTTTACCACAACGCCAATTGTGACACTGACCATTTCCTTGTGTCACAAGTGAAAATAACTCCTCCAAAACACCATTATTCCAAGAACTGCCAATCAAGAATTAACACTACTACTAAGAATAATAATAATAAAAACACTGTGTTAGCCAAATGGTTATCACCTATGGACTCGCCCAAATGCAAAGAAATACGTAGGATGTTGCTAAAACTTTAATAAAAATTTTGCTCAAACAATTTTCTTTGTTTTGTATTCAAACCTAACATTCAAAAGAATCCATATTTATTTGTCCTTTTTAAATATCAAATCTTTTTTAAAATACCAAATCTTTTTTTTTTAAATACCAAATCTTTTTTTTTAAATACCAAATCTTCTTTTTTTAATACCAAATCTTTTTTTTTTTAAATACCAAATCTTTTTTTTTTTAAAAACCAAATCTTTTTTTAAGATACCAAATCTTTTTTTTTAAATACCAAATCTTTTTTTTTAATACCAAATCTTTTTTTTTAATACCAAATCTTTTTTTTTTAAAAAACCAAATCTTTTTTTAAAATATCAAAGTGTGAGGAATCGTATGATAAAAATAAAAAAGGGAAAGGAAATGGAGACTAAGAGAGATTGAGAGAAAAAGGAGAAGGGGGGGGGCAAGAAAGCGCGGATAAAAAAAACAACAGAAATGAATGATTATTAAGAAATACATATTTAATTAAAACATCACATACTTTATAGCGATATTTGTCATCATGTGCAAAAATGATGGCCACAATCATGTAGTTCTGTAGATCCAGAGATGGCATCTGAAGGATGATTCTACGATAGAATTTTCTGTTCTTTTTTCTTAAAGCAAGTTTCCTTTCACATTCTTCAATGTGTGCAAATTCAGCAATCCTGGTCTCTTTGTGGCTTGCAGTACACCAGGAACCTTTGTTTTGAGCTAGGTTTTCCCACAAGTCGGAATACAAACCAAACAATGACACCTTGAAGCTGTTCTTGAACCATTTCTGCTGACAATTCTTTTTTCCTTTGGACAACTCACTGTAAAGGAACTGTTTTGTGAGTTTTGAACAAGACATGTGGCATATATGATCTGCTCAATAAAATGGACACTGTTACGGCACGGCGTATATTGACAAGAGACCTGACAAGTCTAAGGCCTTTGTGTCTGGTATCTGGTCTTGCCACTGGATTTTCATCAATCTACGGACACAGGTCATATGGAAATGGTCCAGTTTCTTAGTATGTCTGGCATATATTAGTTTCAGGCTCTACTAACTTTAGTAAAAATTTGATTATCAGCCAATGTTAGTTAAATTATATCTTTTACACAGAAAAGGGATTTTGTGTGTGTGAGTGCCAGAGTTCATTCATCATGATTTCGAAACGACTGGGCCGATTTTTATAAAATTTCATACAAATATACTTTATGTGTCTGAGATTGTTCTTAAATAAGTTTTGTTTTGGAATGCCTCTGATAAGTATCGAAAAATCCGACTAAAGAAAGAACAGACAGATTTTGAACAAAGTTAACACCTTATAAAGCCTAACATCACAAGTGCATTTGAGAAGTTTTATCACCACACAAGCAGCAGGGTCCAGTGTATAAAATCAACAGTTGGTGCTTTGATAAGACAGAGACATGTTCGAAATGGATGTTTCTGTTTAAAGCACAATTGAACCATGATACTTGAGTTTTGAATTTTAAACTTTAATTCAAACCATTATATAAAAATAATTTTATAAAATCAATAGCAGGTTTTCTACAGTGCAATGCAGACTACAATGTATTATGGACTAAGTCACTGTGGGATAGCATAAGAAATTTCCTCCCATTGCACCGGAGGGGGGTCCTCAACTAAAGTAGGCAATCAATTGATTTGATTGAAAAATGAACAATTTCCCCGATTTGGATGACAACCAATGTATGGTGTGAAACATTTGATCCTCGTTTAATCCCGGGCAACGTTGGTTCTCACTACTAGTACTTAATACTTAACCATAGATATTAAATGATGATTATAATATGTGATAATGTAATGAAAGCAAATAATTCATAAAAAACAAACAATGAAATAAATGCTTTGTTATGTAGTAAATGTTTGAAAAGTCAAGAAAAGCAAGTTGTTGATCAAAAAATGAGCGAAAATACTTGTAGCGTTGTGTAAATGGTTGCCTTTATACATTTCAATAAATCAAATACACAAGTTAACGTAAATCAATGCAATTATTTAATTCATAAGAACTTTCTCAGCCACACAACTGCGTATTTGAATGGCTTCAAAAAGAAACTCTTCATAACTCATTTAGAAAAGGAAGCGACAGACAGCCGTTTCAAGAGGTCCAAGTAGACACTTAAAAAAAATATCCATTACTTCGGAGCATTTTGGGAATATAATATTTAAAAACGCTAAAACTATAAAAAATTTTTAAAATATAGTGTAAGAATATTTATTCACAGTAAACTCATCAAACAGGTCACCCAATTCACTTATTTTGCTTAAATGACTTTCTCTAGTGATCACGAGACGACATTGAAACACAGAATAGGGCTGAGTTGAGTGGCTTTCCAAAAAACAGCACCATTCTAAAATAATAAAAAAAAAAGTGCCGATAACTGTTAACGTAAATGTTTATCTAATTTATGTCCTCCCAGCAGTTTTATATGGCTTTGATTGTATCACATGGAATAAACAACTAGCCAATCGGTGGATGTGCGTTAAGAGCACACAGATGTCTTAGCGTCATACTGTGCTTCTTCTCCCAGACAAATCAACCCCACGTGCACATCGTGACCACTGCCCTGCAGACGAGGCTCTAATGAACGGCGAATGTCTTGCGTCATATAACTGGACCTCCACTGCCTTGTGGGCCAAGGTTTTTTTAACCGAAGGCTAAGGGTGGGTAACCCTGACAGAAACCTCTAGAGGAGCTTAGGCCCTGTCAGCTGCGGCATACATGACCCATCAGCGTGTAGAGTATTCTATGGTGCCCAGCAACCTAAGTCCCAGTCACGGACCAAATGGCATGGTCGGTGGAGAGGGCCCCCGTAAGCCGTGGTGAAGGCATCTTCTCTAGGAAAAGGAAAACCCCGATATAAAACCTGCGCGACTGCTGCTTCCAATGATGTTGACATGCTCTTCTGTTTGGTTCAATGTGGCAGTTATTTAGAGAGTGGGATTGTCTCACTGCAAAGTCTTTTCTCATAAAAAGCTTCAATGCACCGGCATTACTTGATATGCAATGGAATACACATTTTGCAATCAGTGTGTATCTTGATAACAAAAAGGCTGGCTGTAGCCTGAAGCATCAATGGCAATAAAGGCTCTGGAACTTCCAGGGTCTGGTCTGGTCTGGCCTGGCCTGGTAGGTGTTCGGGGCACCACAGCTTGGACCCGGTCATCATTGGATGTGCAGGACTATAGAAGGTTCATAGAAGCGATCGTCTGGCATGTGCTGCTAGTTGTGCTCATGTTTGCGTCAGAGATATATTAAGTAATGGCAATACTCGAGAACGAGTTGCTGCCATCATTATATATATATATATATATATATATATATATATATATATATATATATATATATATATATATATTCACACATGTTCTAATTTTATTACTTAAATATACTAGGACCCAGAATCGTAAGACCACTTAAATATACTTTATGTAGGTAATTATATAGATATCACTTTTCTCCTTATCAGATTTCTAAAGAGATGACCAAGTTTGTAAAGTACAATAAATAAATCCCTCTATCCAGTTTATGAAAAGTGAGGGCTAAACCGGTCAGCTAGTCCCCCCCCCCATTAAATTATTTTTTTTCTCATTTCCCACTTTTAATCACATGACCATCAAAACGGGTCTTCCTGTCATGATTGCAATAATGAAATTTTGTATCCGGCATAAAATTATGAAAGTATATAATTTCGACCAGCAGGAGTATTTGTGGTAAGTTTAGTGTGTGTATGGTTATCACAAAAATACATAAAAAACAAAAACAAACCCCCCCCAAAAAAAAACCAAACAAAGTAATGAAATACACTCACATACTCATTTATTGATGCACCTACTGAATATATCTATATCTATATATATATATATATATTTATTTTAATTCTGAACTTATTTATATACATACATCTACACGTCCAATAATAAAGGTTGGTGTTAAGCAAGAACAAAAAAATCTCATGTATTATATAAAAGGCAGTTGTCCGTATGCATAGGCAACTAAAAATTAAGAAAACAACAAGAAAAAACCCCCACAAAAACACCCACAAATTATATTTTTGATCAGCATGGCCTCAGAGGAATAATCTCTAAAATTTAAAAGAAATTAATTCTTTGGGGGTCAACTGAGTAAGGTTTTATCAGAAAGTGGAAAGGGAGTTAGTTTTTCAATTTCTCTATAAATTTAAAAATAACATTGAATTTTTTTTTTTACATTTTGGGCTTCCATAGAAATTCTGCGAGTCACCTTTTTGTTTATTTTGATTCAGTGGAATCAAGTTTCTGTTACTAAAATCGATTTTAGAGAATAATTAAGCAAATCTTTAGTAAAAAGGAGTTTTTATTTTATAGGAAGATACCCCACCCAGAAACAAGACAGAAAGCAACGAGAAACTAGTCTTTACTAAGGATGGGACGACTCCAATATTTTTTCCAATTTTGATACAATTCCAGATTCCGATTCTTTCTAAATCTCTATACATTTAACTATAAAATTGTTATTTTTCACGATTACCGTAAAAAAAAAAAAACACATGTTAAATGCGCAGATATTTTCTTAAACGTAAAAATACACTTGTGAGGGATGATCTATCGATTTTAGTTTTACTAATAAGTTAAAATCAACAGATATTCACTAGTTTTAATATTACTATCAGCGGTAGAATATTTTTCTTTAAAGAAAATCAAATAAAAAAAGCTAATTAAAAGAATTGTTGTTGGCATCCAGAAATAGACACAAATTTTTCCAATTCCAATACCCCAAACAAGTTCCGATTTTTTTGATTCCCGATTCCGATTAATCGTCCCAATACTAGTCTTTACTTATATTTGAGATCACCATGGCTTTACAATTTGGAGAGCCATGGTCATCAATGCTGATAAAACAGCAGACCCGTTGCATGCATATAGAGATTAACTTTAGGTCCAAATCTTTCAAACACAATCAAAAAGTAATCAGAAACTCATAAGAAAATTATAAGCCGACTTTTAAAACCATGGGCCCAATCAGTTTTCATCATTAAATTTCACATATCTAGTAATCATCTGTATATCCCCCCCCCCCCACACTTCGACATTTTTTTCTTAAAAGCGTATTTGTGATTATAAAAAATGCGGTCTAATTGGGTTCCAAGTCTTGTGTGCATTAGTACTTATGCATCATAGGTTTAAGATATTTCATTACTTTCTTTTAAAGAAAACTGATCGTGGAAATATTAAAGGAAAGACGGTTGCTATATGTAATTAGATAACAAGAAAATTGAAGCATGCGAATTCATGAATGAAATTAATTCCATGAATGAAATTAATTTTCTCAATGAAGATAAATACTATTACTATTATTATGTAATAATTTGATATTTCAATTTTATTTTAAAACAGATTTTTAATCTAATTTTCAAACTGAACGATCTTTTTTATTTTTTTTTTTTTGGCCTTATATTTTTGATGAGAGGAGGCAAGGGTGGGAAAAGATTGTCTCTGAAATAATTTCCTTCCTACATTCAGGATTTATTAGAATCAAACTGTACTTAAGCTTCTGGTGATGATGGCCGCGGTGATGGCCGTCCTTGGATAGGCACAGATAAAGAGTGGGGGGAATTATTGATAGTGTTTTCAGCTAGACGAGTGTTTCTTGTAAAAGTTTGGCGGGGGGGGGGACCATAGATTGAAGCTCAGTCGAGCACTTGCCATGAAAATAACGATAAAGCAGAGACAAACTCGCAACATCTCTTCTGTGTGATAGAGGTTGCAGGGAAGAGAAAAGGACATCTCCTATGAGACTACGAAGTCTATTTTGAACTCTATCAAGGCAGGACAGGTCCTTTCTAGCAGCTCCTGCCCAGATGTGGCAACAGTACTCCATCCTTGGACGTACCTGACTCTTATATAGATATAAGGAGATATTATATAGAGATTATATAGGTTGGTTGGTTGTTTTTGTTTTACGGCATATCAATCTTTTTCAGGTTATTTAATGCCAAATCCAAAGATTTTGAAGAAAGATTTTTTAATAGAATATATTTGTTGTTTTCAAGTCGGTTTCTATTGAACCCATAGTTGGGACCCTAACAGGTACTACCACTCCGGGTCAGAGTGGACCTGGGAGCAATGGCAATTAAAGGGTGGCTCCACACTCCCCAAAGCCCGCAAGCTTGGGCCTCACCACTGGATATAGTTTAAGGGCATATCCAGGACCGATTATATAGGAGATATTATATAGATATATGGAGATATATAACTCCAGCTTCGACTTTATAGTCACAGCAGACGACTTTGAGAAGACTGCCATTGCAGTGCATCAGACTAGATGCAGAATGCCATAGTCTCCGGAGACAGAAGCTTGTCATCATCATCACTTTTATTTTTTATAAATGATTTAAAAACAGAGTGAGATGCGAAAAAAAAAAAAAATGCAGACTTTTACTTTTGTTTAAATTGTGTATTTTGACAAATCTGCAAATTCGTTTTGGAATGTTCTGGTGGAGACCCCCCCCCCCCCAAAAAAAAAAAAACAAAAAAAACAAGCAATTCTGTTTGTCACATTTTGAATGAACTAAGGCACAAAACAAAGTTTAAAGGATTCAAAACCGCTTTCAAGAAAAATAAAATTATTGTGGTGACTTTTTTTTTTTCTTTTTTTTTACTAAAACAAAAATTTCAGAAGTATGTAATATAAATACTTCCGATGCTTGATCAACAATATTACTGGATCGATATTTTTAAATAACATCATTTCATTATTTTTTTTTTCAAAAGATATAAATATTTTCTTAAAAAAAGGAAAAAAAGGAGACCATGAGCGAAATAATTAAACAAAAATGGAACTTAAGATTCATACGATACCGGTAAAGATAGCTAGTATTAAACACACACACACACACACACCAAAATCCAAACCCAGAACTATGCCAAGAAGATCATCGCTGACAAGGGCTGTCACAAGTCGATCTTAGTTAATCCTCTTACTGCAAGTCTCACCACATGCTCATCAAGGAGTCGAAGAAGGTCTATACAGCGGTTTTGCTGAATAAGCTCAAACACATGTCCACTAGGATGCTGAGGAACATCTTTGACGAGAAGAATTTTAATCAGGACTAGATAAGCAACAGACAGAATGACAGATGCAGCGATTTTTAGAAGATTGGCATCGTGAAGCATACCAAGTTTCCTTCCTCTGTCATGGACATTGACATCTCCAGCACGGGAGACATCATACCTTCATTCTTCTTTTCAAAAGGCCTGAGAGTCACTATCGAAATCAGGAGGTTTTGATGAGTATACTGACGACTTTGATGGGCAAGATCACTGTTCCTGTATATCAGACCAAGACAACCCAGATGTGGCTGGAAGACTCCGGTATGACTTGGAGAATTTTGGTACCTACACTTCACCTGCGATATGACACTCTCAGCCCCCATGACTTCTTTGTTTGAAGATAATGGGACAAGACATCAACAAAACCAGCTGAAACACAAGGGACAAGCGAAAGGCCAAGATCACCAGAGTTTTTGAAGCAGGCTACAGTGACGAAAGCCTGTGTTAGTTTTCTGAGGTTGCCTGGTTAGAATACTTGGAAAAAAAAATTAATTGTAAAAGTGATTTTCTTCTAAAGGTTGAGATTCAATTCTCAGCATGAGCGACCAAAAAATACAACTGCAAATTACTTAGAACCTCTATCCAGTCATAGCTGACGAAACGAGGCCATGCAACTCTCGTGAAATAAATAAAGGGTTCTGTTTGAAATTCCGTCCAAATTAACAAAAACGTTGGAGATTACATCGACCGAAACATGAAAATAACACTAGAAATGAGAACAGTAATCTGAAGATTCCAAATACGAAAAAACAAAAAGAATTCATTAAAAAAACACGAGAAAAAAGCTTGAACGTTACTATATTGATTGAAAGAATCTTGCTTTTACTATGGACTAGCTTGCCGCCTGGCGTTGTCCGCTCGTACAATGCACTTAAACATGATATTTCAATTTATGCAGATTGTGTATGTATAGAATAAATCCTCTATTGATTATTATATATTACAAGGAATAATTTGCCTGGTAAACTAATTTGCAAAAAAAAATAAATAAATAAAAATAAAAATGATAATGTTGTTCATCAAATTCCGTCTGTGTTTGTTTACAATATCATGTCAGCTGATATTTGGGTTTGACGATGAATGCCCTGGAAAAGTAACTTTAGATTAATGTTTAGTTTTAAAATATACAAACGAAGAAATGGTTTGTGACGATTTTAAATGGTACCTCTTACTTTATCGTAAATTGAACTCATAAGAAAAAAAATAAAATAAAAGGGTGAAGTACACCTGGGCCGTAGTCGAATTCAGGTATATCTCCAGATGATAAGATTTTTTTTTTTTTTTAAAGAAGAAATGATTTGCTGAAATTATCTCCCTTGGCCGGTATAACAAAATATTCTCCAGTAAAAATTCTTTTTTATTTATAAGAAAGAAAGACTATTTTTAAGATCAGACTTGCTCGATCTTTGATATGTATTGGATGAATTTCTGTACAAAATATATATCTAAGAACACTGCCAGAAATATAAATTACCTTTGTGTGAAATTTGCAAAAGATAGGCTCAGCCGTTTCGGAACCTATGAGGAACGAACTCACACAAAGTGACTTTTTTATATATAGAGATAAATTTGAACTTTTTGCACAAAATTAATTCATAAAAATTCTTATGTCATGTTTTGGAATTTTTAAGATGATCGATAAATTGTATTGCTAACTAATCCCACAGTTCAAGGTTGAGGCCAGGAATATCTTGTGTTACTTTATTTTCTTGGGCAACACCAGACTCAGAGTCCACTAATTGAAAAGGAATAAAGTAGAGACAGAGCTGAAGCCTAAATCCCCTTCCTCCTATTAACTTTGGTGGTGGTGGTAAAAGATATTGAATAAAAATATTAGGTGAAAATCAGAAAAAAAAAGTAGGCTAATTGAACTGGAGTTACTGGGATAGATGTACTTAAAACAGATCTAAATTGTATCAGGGAGGTTGTTGCTATTCTTGTTGGTTGAAAGCATATGTGGAAATGAATTTGGATCGAGTTCAGAGGCCTATTAAAAACTAAAAACAGTTATTTGTCCCATAAACCAAATCGCAGAAAGTGGGTATGGAGAAAGATGCTTAACCTAATAATAGATAAAAAAGATAACATCTGCTCTCTGATATATCGAGTTTGCTTTTCAATATTAAATATGATTCAGTTTTAAGTGAGTCGTGTTTGTTAAAAGTTTATTGGAGAATCTTTTTATTAAAGAATTACTGGCAGATTGAAAGGAGGAGGCGAGAGGAAGAGAGAGAGAGAAGGAAAGATACGCCAGAGAGAGAGAGAGAGAAAGAAAGAGGGGGAAAGAGAAAGGGGGACGGGAATAAAGAGAGAGAGAAGAAGGAGAGAGAGAGAAGGAGGAGGAGTCGGAGAGAGAGAGAGAAGGAGTCGGAGAGAGAGAGAGAGAGAAGGAGTCGGAGAGAGAGAGAGAAGGAGGAGGAGTCGAAGAGAGAGAGAGAGAAGGAGGAGGAGTCGAAGAGAGAGAGAGAGAGAAGGAGGAGGAGTCGAAGAGAGAGAGAGAGAGAGAGAAGGAGGAGGAGGAGAGAGAGAGAGAGAAGGAGGAGTCGGAGAGAGAGAGAGAAGGAGGAGGAGTCGGAGAGAGAGAGAGAGAGAAGGAGGAGGAGTCTGAGAGAGAGAGAGAGAGAAGGAGGAGGAGTCTGAGAGAGAGAGAGAAGGAGGAGTCGGAGAGAGAGAGAGAGAAGGAGTCGGAGAGAGAGAGAAGGAGTCGGAGTCGGAGAGAGAGAGAAGGAGGAGGAGTCGGAGAGAGAGAGAAGGAGGAGGAGTCGGAGAGAGAGAGAAGGAGGAGGAGTCGGAGAGAGAGAGAAGGAGGAGTCGGAGAGAGAGAAGGAGGAGGAGTCGGAGAGAGAGAGAAGGAGGAGGAGTCGGAGAGAGAGAGAAGGAGGAGGAGTCGGAGAGAGAGAGAGAGAAGGAGGAGGAGTCGGAGAGAGAGAGAGAGAAGGAGGAGGAGTCGGAGAGAGAGAGAGAGAAGGAGGAGGAGTCGGAGAGAGAGAGAGAGAGAGAAGGAGGAGGAGTCGGAGAGAGAGAGAGAAGGAGGAGGAGTCGGAGAGAGAGAGAGAAGGAGGAGGAGTCGGAGAGAGAGAGAAGGAGGAGGAGTCGGAGAGAGAGAGAAGGAGGAGGAGTCGGAGAGAGAGAGAGAGAAGGAGGAGGAGTCGGAGAGAGAGAAGGAGGAGGAGAGAGAGAGAGAAGGAGGAGGAGTCAGAGAGAGAAGGAGGTGTCGAAGAGAGAGAGAAGGAGGTGTCGAAGAGAGAGAGAAGGAGGTGTCGAAGAGAGAGAGAAGGAGGTGTCGAAGAGAGAGAGAGAGAAGGAGGAGTCGAAGAGAAAGAGAGAGAGAAGGAGGAGTCGAAGAGAAAGAGAGCGAGAAGGAGGAGTCGAAGAGAAAGAGAGAGAAGGAGGAGTCGAAGAGAAAGAGAGAAGGAGGAGTCGAAGAGAAAGAGAGAGAGAAGGAGGAGTCGAAGAGAGAGAGAGAGAGAGAAGGGGGAGTCGAAGAGAGAGAGAGAGAGAAGGGGGAGTCGAAGAGAGAGAAGGAGGAGTCGGAGAGAGAGAGAGAGAGGAGGAGTCGGAGAGAGAGAGAGAGAGAAGGAGGAGTAGGAGAGAGAGAAGGAGGAGTAGGAGAGAGAGAGAAGGAGGAGTAGGAGAGAGAGAGAAGGAGGAGTAGGAGAGAGAGAGAGAAGGAGGAGTAGGAGAGAGAGAGAAGGAGGAGTAGGAGAGAGAGAGAAGGAGGAGTAGGAGAGAGAGAGAAGGAGGAGTAGGAGAGAGAGAGAGAAGGAGGAGTAGGAGAGAGAGAGTGAGAGAGAAGGAGGAGTAGGAGAGAGAGAGTGAGAGAGAAGGAGGAGTAGGAGAGAGAGTGAGTAGGAAAGTGTGTGTGTGTGTGGGGGGGGGGAATAACCGAGGTCGTTTGAAATTAAAAAGTGTAAAACAACTGATTCTCTTAATATTCAATATTTCATTCCTTCTTATTTTTTGTCCAATGGAGAATCTTCATGATGGATGAATGTTTATCACTAGGACTATGACAAGAGAATGTTCTTTTCATTCTTTTGACTTTCGAGTATATATCAGTTAATATCCTGCATATTTTTAGCTAGAGTGATGTGATTCTCCATTGTTTAACTGTGTCGGATATATACTCAAGAGCCAAAACAATGAAAAGAACATTCTCTTGTCATAGCCCTATTCATCACAAAGTTTCTTTAGTTAAGTTTCGCCAGGTTTGACAAATCATATGCAATACGAGATGTAGTTTTATTTGTACATCTTGCACTTATCGCCAAGTTATTTCATACTTAGACCACAATTGAGGGAGGCAGCCACAAAGAGGTCAGACAGATGAACTTAACGCACAAAATAAGACAGGTACCATTTCTAAACTGAACGTCAACAAATCAAGAAATACTAACCAGTAAAACCCAACAGAATGACAATTGAAGGCTAAAAGCCATTTGAGGATAAGTGTTGAATTGATTGCCAGTTGAATGATTGACAATGACTAAAATGAAGAAAATGTGTGGGGATGGTTTATGATAAGTATTTGTTAACATTAATTTTGAAGACGATCATGTTGTAGCCTGTAGGGAAGCAATCCGAATAGTAATGTGTTCCACAGACGGGATGTTCTTGAAAAGAAACTCAGAAATTCTGTTTGATGTTAGGGATATGCAAGGAAAGAAAGCTCTTTGCAGTTGCCGAGTCGAAAGTGGATTTTGCGTTTACTTTTTGCAGCCACGTAACACGCGCCTCCTTTATTTTGTCCTTTAGAACTCATATTCCATGAGTGAGGTTTCAGACAAAATTAATGTTTTCTGGGTCGAATTCCAGTTCCAGACCAGTATCGAGGTTGTGATTGAGGCTGAAACTGGCTACATTGAATAGATGTCAGCTCTACTACATAAACAATTACCGGAATTGATTTTTTTCTATAAAAGTTTTAAAACTGTAGTGTTGTTTTCTTTAGAGTGACAACTTTATCATTCCATCATATATATATATATATATATATATATATATATATATATATATAAATATATATAAATATATATATATATATATATATATTTATATATATCAGTTGAAGAGAGCTTGATATGAGGACCTAAAACAGTTTCTTATCAGGTTTGAAACCGACGGTACTTATAACATATCTCATCTAAACTTTCTTAAAATAAAAATATAAATATTACGCTTTTATATTGATTTTTTTTCCTTATAATAGAGCACTCTAATGTAATTCTTTTTTCCTCAAAATATAATGAAATATATATATATATATATATATATATATATATATATTCAGAAACTACATTACCCAAAATACTTAAGTAAAATTCATTTTGATCAAAAGTTGTAGAATAATAAATACCATCCACGCCAGAATGTCGAAGTTCCTATTTACAATGCCTCCCCACGGGACAGAGTTAGACACCAGGGTCGTTTTTTTAATGTGGAGAAAAGGAACAAAAATAAAAATTGTCTCAGTCGTGAAGGATTTCTCCTCCCCTGACAGAGAACAAGAAATTGAAGTGCAGCATCTGAAGAACAGATGGTATTTATTTGCTCCCCCACCGAGCAAATTAGGCACAAGGCCGATTTTTAATGTGAGGAGTGAAGGGGAAATGGGGACCAACTCCCCGGGGAGTAGGGGAGCTGGATAGTGACAATTGGTATGAAGGGTTGCCCCTACATTGACCAAGGTCTTATATGTGGGGTCGCCCCCCACATATGGTCTTTGCTTGCAGTATCTGCCGGAACAGATACTACACTTTGATCCCGACACGAAGGCCGAGTAGCATCTGAAGAACAGATGGTATTTATTTGCTCCCCCACCAAGCAAATTAGGCACAAGACCAATTTTTAATGTGAGGAGTGAAGGGAGGGGAAAGGGAAAAAGGGGACCAGCTCCCGAGAGGTGGGAAATGGGAGCTGGTTAAAGGTCAGGTATGTGGGGTTGCCCCCACATCTGGTCTTTGCTTGCAGTATCTGCCGGAACAGATGGTGTTTATTTGCTCCCCCACCGAGCAAATTAGGCACAAGGCCGATTTTTAATGTGAGGAGTGAAGGGAGGGGGAAGAGAAAAAGGGGAAGAGAAAAAGGGGACCAGCTCCCGAGAGGTGGGAAATGGGAGCTGGTTAAAGGTCAGGCATGTGGGGTTGCCCCCACATCTGGTCTTTGCTAGTCATAGCTAGTCATTGCTTGCAGTATCTGCCGGAACAGATGGTATTTATGGTATTTATTTGCTCCCCCACTGAGCAAATTAGGCACAAGGCCGTTTTTAATGTGAGGTAAAAACCAGCTCCCCTAAAAGGGGTCACTCTGGTTACCAAAAATAATAATTGTCCCAGTATAGAGGGTTTCCCCTCCATTGACTGGTACAAATTATCTTAAGTGCAGTATCTGCCGGAACAGATACTACACTTTGATCCCGGCCCGAAGGCCGAGAAATAGTTTTGGGACATCTTATAATGCGGCAGATGGGATGGAAAATATTGTTTGTGTGTGACACCCATAAAAATGTTTTATCTTATAAGTTGAAAATTATAGAAATTAGAAAATAATAGAAAAATTAATAAGGGATTTAGGACTTAGGAAGGCAGATAGATCTTCATATTTTTGTGAATACACTTGAAAGAGTTAACGACTTGAAGGAAACAGATTTAAAAATAATAAATATTCGTCCAAACTCCTTGCCAGAAGCGTAAATTTACTGAAACTAGTTCACTATGTTTATAACCACTCCCATCCTTTTAGCTCCACCCCCAAAACTTTAATATCATAAAAAAAAATAGAGTAAAACAGGTTAATATGGTATTAAAGACCGGATACAAAAAGACATAGGACTCCTTTCAATTCTGGACAAAGCTGAGTCTTCCTGCTATTGACAAGATGAAATTTTATCTACTTGAGGAGATGATGTACTTGTAAGTACATGTATTCCCAAAAGCAGAGGCCTCTGTTTTTGTGATTCATTGAAGACTAAGTTAGAAGAAAAAAAAACAAAAAAAACGCTGAAGCTCTTATTCTCCCCCCCCCACTAAACTTAATCACTTAGCAAATCTTAAATACACATTTCTCTCCTCTTCCTCCTCCTTCTCGCACTCTTTGCTACTGCTAGTTTTAAAGATGGTATGGCATAGTGCCAACCAGCACAAGTTAATAAGGTCAAGGACATACCACTCCTCCTCCTGTATTTCCCCTCTCACAATATCCCCCATCTGCTATTGATTAGAGAAAGTGACAATGATAAATCTAATACAAATTCCACTTTATCATCACTCAATCCTTAGTCCCCCCCCCAGCTTCCAAGCATACCACTACAACTACTACCACACCAGTCCTCAGTTATGAGAAACCACCATCCAATTCACCGAGTCAATTTCAACTAATTATTCATAATCAATATTTCGTGTTATTTTTACATTAAATTCAACACAGAAACAGATGAAGAATGAATGAATGCGTGTGTGTTTATTTGACTCCCCACGAGGACAGATTTAAACACAAAATCGGGGTTTAATAGGTACCGGTGGTCCAGTTCTCAAAAAAAGGGATACTCTGTATTGAAGTGGAAAAATGCCTCAGTTTAAAGAGATGTCTACTTCAGTACTTCACTGACCAAAGACGGAACTGATACTACACTTTGAATTATTTGCAAAATATAAAAAGATTAAATTTTGAACAAATTAGGCACAAGACCATTAAAAGTGTGAGGAAAATAGGGTTCATTAGACAATTTGTCTACTATAACATTTATTTATTCTTTACTTGCCTAGAATCTTCGTAATCACCACAATACCACATTTACTCGGAGGAGGGACATCTTAAGTGTTGGCAAACAGTGCGATCTGAATAAAAAGTAGATGCTTGTAGTTTGTTTTTTTTGTAAAAGTTGCAAATAAAACCAGTTTTTATTTTAATTTTTAGATGAAGGATGAAAGAGTCTGTATAATTTGTATTCATTGGACTACTGTTCTCACCTTGCATGTCATTTTCATAACATTTCGATCGATGTAATCTCCGACTTTCTTCAGGTGTATCTTGTTAAATTTGGAAATTTGGACGGAATTTCAAATTGAACCCTTCACAAAAGGTAGCATGGTCTCATTCCGTCAGCCATGACTGCATAGTGGTCCTAAGTAATTTGCATTTGTTGCCTTGAATGAATATCTAAAATAAAAAAAATAAAAAATAGCCATCCTTTGGAGATCCACTCGGACAGATTTCATCGAGGGAAGAGGTTTTTCAGCCGACACATTCCTCAGTGAATTGATATAAAGGAGAGTTGTGTGTGTGTGACCAAGGAGAGGAATGGATTAGGCAGAGGAGAAAGAAAAGAGAAAGATAGAGATATTAATTTTAACAGAAATATGCTACACTTTTGCCCTAGGCAACGCCGGGTAGCCCTGCTGGTGTAAATAGAGAAGAAAGCAGATGTAACTGCTACAATAATAATGATAGCCATTTTTATTGCTAACTTTGGTATTATGTAACAATTCAGTTCTCTACCAGCAAATAAAAGAAGTCATATAGCTTGGTATCATATAATGGTAATAAAATTGAATGACAGCAAACTACACAGTAAAAAGTAGTACGATCATGTCACAAAATAGAAACACAAATTCTTTTAATTAATCAAATAATTCTTATCTTTTTGCCATTTTTTTTTTTTTGATAAGCACGTAATTAGTCCATCTAAAACCTCCAAATAACACAGAAAATGTAGTTATTTAGTCTATTAAGTATTTTCTGTCAAACTTAATTTTTTAATTGCTAGCCAGCAAGAAAACTATAAGTCCTCTTCCAAAGGAAACTCATATTGTTTAATCAGTTGGCGGATGTACACAAAGCTAGAATTAGATAAACTTCTTAGATCTTAGTTACACATAAATATATTTTAATTAGTGCAGAATTCTTTATTTTAAACAGGAATACTGTAGGTATAAAATGTAATGTTAAATTCCTAAAAAAAAAAAAAAACACATTTAAAAAAAATGGGAGTAAAAAAAAAAAAAAACGAAAAGAAACCGAAATGTGCATGCGAATATTATGTTTTTCTAAACAGTTCATTTCTTGCAAGTAAAAAAATTAAAAAAAAAAAAATTACTCGAGCTGAGATCGAAACCAAAACCTAAAAACATTGAGTCAAATACGATTGCCATTATAAAGATGTTTTTTATATTTTAACATAAGAAATCTAATGTAAACCATTCACGCATGCGCAATCATCAAACTGTTAGCAAACAGAAAAATCCGACGCCTCCCACATACCAATTTTTCAATTTTGATCCCCTTAACAGCCCTTTTTTCTGGATGAAAATGGGTTAAAAAGTTTTCCACATGTCTGTAGATTAAAAATTTGTTGAGTATATAGGTTGAGAAGTATCCTCACACACACACATTCTCACTTTTATAGATAAGATTTTATTTTTTTATATTCCAATATTTGTTCATCCTCATCTTCATAGTTGTTTCACGTTTCGGCAACTTATCCTCTGGTTTCTTTTAATCACCTGAAGAAGGCCAGAGGAATAGTTGGCCGAAACGTGGTGAAACGACAACACCTATGAAAATGAGGACAACGGCCCGCAAATAAATAAATATTCTCAAATCTTGTTTTATTTCCTTACAGGGTTGCTGAGTGATATTAAAGAGATTAATTACAAGATACAAATTCACAATTTTGCTTACCAATTTTTAAATACATCACATTCAGTTAAACCTATAAAACATTGACACCTATTTCGTATAGTTTTCTTGTTAATTCTGACACAGTGAATAAATCTGGAAGGAATGTAATTAGAGCCACACTTTTGAATGCTCCGACGAACTGCAACCACTTGTACCCCCCTTGACATAAATAACCCCCCCGACAAGCAGCAAAATCCCACCCCTTCACAGTTGAGATTCCTAGATGTAAGAGTAGTAGTTTCTTCTCCAGAACCGCTAGACTTTAGAATTTCCTTCCGGGTTCCTGCTTCTCCAACTGTACTGACATGCCGAAGTTGAAGTGTAACATGAACCGACATCTTGCTGCCCAACTCCCCACATAGTACCCCTGTAGCTTATGTCCCTGATAGTAGCCCCCTACATCAAAGTGGCAATGTGCCTTGTTAGGGATGAAAATGTAAAAAAAAAAAAAAATCATCACAGCTAATACACCCCTCGTTCTCAATAAGCAATTTCCTTCAATTGAATAATCTGATCTATTTACGCAATAACATTTCCTGTGTATTCGTTATTTGCAGACTGTTACCCTCATCTTCATAGTTGTTGTTGTTTCACCACGTTTCAGCCAACTCATCCTCTGGCCTTCTTCAGTTGATTAACTGAGATAGGAATGCTGAGTCTTGTAACTGTATCCCCAATAATTACTGCCTTCCATAGTTGTCGTCTCACCACGTTTTTGGTAAACTGCTTGCTAAGGGTAAGATTGAAACCGCTATCTTCAAACAATGCTCACCTGGAACTGTAGAGTCTCAACACCTGTACCTACTGCGCCAGGGGCTGCTAGGTGCAGTGGATAGAGGCGTTGAGCCTTTTTTTTTTTTTTTTTTTTTTTAAATTGTCCTTTCACCCCAAACAAAGCACAGGGCCACTTAGTCATGAGGGGCTGAACTGGAGTTGCAGGGATACTATTTACAGAGTTGGACAGCGAGATGTCTTTACTTGAACTTCTGCATGTCAGTACAGTCAGGGAAACAGGGGTCTGGGAGGGAATTCCAAAGTGCAGCAGTCCAAGGGAAAAGGTGTAGGTGTGGTGTTTGGGAGGGGGGGGGGGTAGATCAAAAAAGAAAAAAAAGTTTTGGTAGCAAGGTAGGCTAGAAAACAAATAAAAAAAAAAAACGAAAAAGCACTGGAGAGAATATTTAAAACACGTCTTTACTTGATTCCTCCGACCTTGGCAGACATGTTTTAAATATTCTCTCCAGTGCTTTTTCTGTGCACATTTGAACTTTTATTTTAATGATTTGGAACTCATTCCATTTGTTATTTTTTCCAATGAATTCTGTCTTTTGGATCATTTTGGACCATTTGGAACTTACCTGTTGGATTGGAAATTTTTAATTCTACTGTGTTTGGATTTTACCATTCTTGGATTTTTTACCCTTCACCGGACTATCCATTCATGTGAAATCTTTTTATCATTTTTCTTTTACCTCCTACTCCCCTTACCTCACCCTTTTTTTAACCAAGTAAGATCTGTGACTTACTTGTAGTTTCACTAAATACTTTTACATGCAAAATCCGATCCTGCATTTCGCTAATTCCTGTCCTCTGATGAGAAGGAGAGTATTTCTTCGAAACTCCGCGAATTAAGGACTATCCACTTATCTTGTGCTTCCTTTTTAAAATTAAATATGTTTTTAACTCTTTTTCAAGATGTCTTTTAACAGGTTTTATTAATCATTTGTTCGTATATATATATATATATATATATATATATATATATATATATATTTGTGTTGGGATGATTAATTGCAATCGGAATTGGGAATTGAAAAAAAAACTCATAAATTTTACAGGTATCAAAATTGGAAAAAATTGATGCCTATTTTCTGATGCCAAAAAACGATTCTTTTAATCGTCTTTTTTTTTTTATTTGATTTTGTTTAAAGCAAAATCTTGCAATGCTTGTGGTAATGATAAAATAAATATTGATGTTTGAGAAAATATCTGCACACTTAACGTGTTTTTATGGTAATTGGAGAAAAAAAAAAAAAACTATAGTTAAATATGAAGAGACCTCTAAAACTCTGAATTGGAAATTGTATCGAAATTGGGAAAAATATTGGAATTGCCCCATCACTAATTATATATTTTTTTATTTGAGGGTAAACAGTTACATATGGTCGCTACAAATAGCCATCTGTTTCAGTCAAAGAGACTTCCTCAGGCGAACTAGAACCTCAATGCCAAAAAGAAAAATGGGGAAAATTAGAAAGAAATTGACAACAAATTTCAATTCCTTTCTAATTTTTTTCATTTTTCTTTTTGGCGTCGAGAGGTTCTAGGTCGCCTGATAAAAAAATATTTTTCTCTTTTTATCGAGCACTATCTAACAACCTTGTTGTCTTCATTAGTCCCGACTTTTGAACACCTCAAACCTGATTATATATATATATATATATATATATATACATACATACACAATATGTGTGTGCATGTGCGAGTTTATTTGTTATAGATTTCCAAACTGCTCAGCCTATCTTTTGCAAATTTCACACAAAGGTAATTTATATATCTGGCACTGTTCTTATATATGTTTTGTACAGAAATTCATCCAGTAAGTATTGAAAAAAAAAAAAAAAAAAAAATCCGATCTTAAAAATAGTCTTTCTGCTCTTATAGATAAAAAAGAATTTTTACAGAGGAATATTTTACATTACACTGGTGTAACATTGGCCGGTGCAACATAAAATATTTCCCTGTAAAAATTCTTTTTTATCTATAAGAGCAGAAAGACTATTTTTAAGATCGTCAAGCCCAAATATCAGCTGACGTGATATTGTAAGCAAACAGACGTAATTTGATAAACGGATCATTATTTTCTTTAAAAAATTTTTTTGCGAATTAGTCCACCGGGCAAATTATTCCTCGTAAGATATAATAATCAATAGAGGATTGATTTTATAATAATACTTATACAATCTGCATCAATCAAAATATGTTTAAGTGTATTGGGCAATGCCGGACATCCAGCTAGTTGAGGTAGTTGCTTGTCTAGCCGCACTGATGAGCTGTGAAACAGCGAAACAGTACGGTATGTGGGTGACTATAATGCTCCCTATCTTGGGTTGAGCATATTGGGAAGTGATATACAAATTACCATTAGCATATTAAGCGATGCTCTGCTCTTTGTGTAAACAAATTGAGCTTAGGTATTTGGACAATGTGAAAACATTGTTAATTCACTGCCCACATAACAGCAGCCGAATAGTGCAATGGTTAGAAATTCCAACTGTCGTTGGGTGGTCGGGTTTCGTTCCTGGCTTGAGGTAGTTGCTTGTCTGGCTGTACTGATGAGCTGTGAAACAACAAAACAGTACAGTATGTCCATCCATCCATAGCCATTGGGCCCCTGCAGGGGCATAGACCATCTACAACTTTTTGTAGATGTTTTTGTAGCAAGGAGTTTTTTTTTTATAGGGTGAGGGTGCTGGCCCCACACCCAACCTTCCCAGAAGGTACATACAGTGCCTAGCCTTCCCAAATGGTTACCCATCTGGTACTGGCCAGGCTCAACATTGCTTAACTTCGGTGATCTGGTGAGAACCGGTGTGTCAACACACGATTGTGCCGTACTACTGTATGTGGATGACTAATATATATATATATTATACACACGCGATATGACAGGTATTTATAAGGAAGTCATTCAAGTAGTCTCAAATCTTTTACATGTTGGCCATGTATCATAGGCAGAAATGGTGAGATGACAAAAGTTTCAATAATACTCAATTTAATGTTTATGTGAAACTCCTGCCAAGCGCACACACCTTAGTTTGTAATCCATCAAATAGTACACTGATGCTATTGTTATCCGTAATAATAAAAATCATGGAAGCAAAGTACATAAATTTATTAATGGCAGGCAGTCTCTACTCATGTACAAGATGGGCGGAGTTTATAGCAGGAAGTTTTAAATGCTGTACGATAGAAATACCCCCCCCCTTTTTTTTTAATTCAAACTAATCCGTAGGCCTACCGTGGTACAACTATAGCGTAACCCAAAATAAATGCCACCATAAAATCATTAATGACATTTACAATCTTTTCTACAATTTCGGAGCAATGTGCAGTATCTGTTCTGATACATTTTATTATTTCTGTTCTCAGTCAGCGAAGAAGAAATCTTTCTAGACTGAGTCAGTTTTAATTTTTGCTTCAATCCAGAGTGTCCCCTTTTTTTTGGGGGGGGGGTTGAATTTTCCCCACATTAAACTAATTTAGTGAACAACTCTGCCCTCGTGAGGAGGTAAGTAAAAATGGACTTGTCCACCACGACGGAGTCATAAATGCTCAACAGTCTTTGTTTTATCACAGTTCAATGACATGGTTAGACATTTTATCTGTGCACAGAATAAAACCTGAAAATTGTTGCACTAGAAAAGACAAAAGGATTCCATTTCCGTTTGATGAAAACCAGTTTTTTTTTTTTTTTTTGTTGCAAAGATTTGTATACAAATCCCAAAAGTGATAGGAGCCTTCTTTCATGTCTGAAAGTGACACAATGTTTAACGGGTGAGATCGGAGATGTGCCACTGTACAACTCATGCTCTCTACTGATCCAAGTTATGACAACAGGACCATTGCCAACACCCTCAAAATGTAAATCTGCACAGTTCAACACTTTAGGGCACAGCTTAACGAGGTTTCTAGCCATAGTTATGGCCTTTGGTGTGGTTTCAAGTGAGGGCCACATCATATCTTTGAAGTTGGCTTGAAAGTCAACACCAAAGTGTACCTGGATGTGCTGAACCTGGTGCAATAGGTGGCTGCTGGCAAACTGTGTGCAACAGTAAGACTCTGCGCCAGCCCACAAGTCCAAAGAGACTCAGGCTTGACTTCAGAAGGAGTTCTACAACTTTGTACCCTTCTCTCACTGGCGTCCCTCCTTACCCAACCTGAGCCTGCTGGACTACTTTGTTTGGCCATATGTCGAGAACATCACCAACATGACCTCTCACAACACCAAAGCCAGCCTGATCGGCACCATCTGCCAAGTATTTGCAGAGCTCCTGCTGGTGTTGTCTTACTATCCCTTTAGGTTTGAATGTGTTGTACTTGGTTCACGGGGTATATTTACCAGATATTTTTCAAAACTGAAGTCAATGAGAAATCAAGACGATTTTTTGCATGTGAAGAAAAAAACAAAAACAATAATTTTCAACGAAGAAAGGCAAACTTAAGACAACAATACCGAGTGCAGATGTGCAGGGAAAGAGATAGGAGTCATTCTTTTATCAAACAAAAATCATCTAATCCCCCTACTTTCATCATCAATCATCAATAGCCTTGAGCCCCTGGAGGGGCACAGGCCATCTACAACTTTTGTAGATTTTGTAGCAAGGGGTAAGGGTGCTGGCCACACGCCCAACCTTCCCAGAAGGTACATACAGCACCCAGCCTTTACAAATGGTCACCCATCTGGTACTGGCCAGGCTCAACGTTGCTTAACTTCGGTGATCTGGCGAGAACCGGTGTGTCAACACGATTGTGCCGTACCCTACTTCCATGAATCGTTTGAAATCTTAGTCTGCAAAATCGGAGAGAAAACTAGCAGGAGAGAAAAAAAGGCAAGACAAGATAAAAGAAAAATAAATTACATTTTCGCACAACTAATAACATTTATTGGGTTTCAACAAGTACTGCTTTTTTAAAATTTTCTATTAGTGAGCAATTATTGAAATCCCCAGATGACCGTCTAATGTTAGGCAATTTTTCTCGTTCTAACTAGAGACTTAACACTACTTTTGTTTCAAAGTATGTAAATGCTTTAAAATATGTTAACACACAAAATAACTTATCCAAGTAAGTAGAAGAGTAAGTTACCTTGCCTTTGGTAACATTTATCTGTTATTTGTTTTTTAACCACTTCTACGTTTTGTTGTCTAAACTGAAGTACTCAAAAAATCTGCCTTCGCTGGATTAACAAAAAATGCAATTGCGCTAAATAGCAAAGAACAAGTCACTTTGAAGATAGCAGTTTCAATCCTACCCAAAGCAGGAGGGAAGATTAGTTGACCAAAAACGTGGCGAGACAACAACTATTGAAGACAGTAATTACTGAGGATACAGTTACAAGATTCCGCATTCCTATCCCATCGCGGTTAATGACCTGAAGAAGGCCAGAGGAATAGTTGGCCGAAATTTGGTTAGACAGCAAACTTTGAAGATAAGGATAACAATGAGCAAATTACTCACCCTAAAAGATTAAAATAAAAAATAAACAAATAAAAAATAGAAAAATAAAAAAAATAGAAAATAAAAAAATTAAAATAAATAAAACATTAAAATAAAAAAATTAAAATAAAAAATTAAAATAAATAAAAAATTAAAATTAAAAAAAAATTAAAATGAATAAAAAATTAAAATAAATAAAATAAAAATAAATAAAATAAAATAAATAAAATAAAAATAAAAATAAATAAAAAAAAATAATAAATAAAAAATAATAAAAAAAAATAATAAATAAAATAAAATAAATAAAAAATAATAAATAAAAAAAATAAAAATAATAAATAAAAAATAAAAATAATAAATAAAATAAAATAAATAAAAAATAATAAATATATGCTTATTATTATTTGTTATTACTTGATCAGTTTTCATTTTCTGAACTTTTCTGTGTGACTGTTTCCCTTGAATGAAGTAACACTCAGCCATTGTCATTACAGCAAGCTCATTGCTTTCTTTTGACTCATTTCATACTGGTGGTGTCCAGTTTCAAAAACAAAGATAATATTAACCTACTAGCCTATTTATTAAAAATGGGTACAGTCATTTGAAGATCATGAATATCTACAACAAAAATGTTGGATATTTGAGCAACACAATGAGATTGGATAACCTGTTCATACTCCCTTTTCTATTTTAGAAACAGATGATCAAATCCCATGATGCACCTTTCTTGTTCACTAACTCTTTAATAATTACCTGATAAACCATTTAGCAAATTGAAAAACCAATGAAATGTGGGTCAAAAAGTTAAACTCGTCGTAATGGGACACTAGACATCTAGTGCGATTGTTCGTGCGAAACTACACAAGACACATCCACAAAACTGATATATTCTTCTGCAGCATTGTCTCTGACAGAATATGGACAATTTTTTTTTTTTTTTTTTGTAATATTTTTTCTTTGGAGGATCTACAAGAAAATTAGTCAGAGAGTGGTGATGGGGTGGCAGTCGACATTTATAGCATTTTTTTTTTTCCATTGACTTTTGGTGTGAAATGGTACTCCGGACAGAGATGAAAAGGGCACAAGTCAAGATGGAGAGGTTTTAAAAGAAAGCGGTTGCACACACATTTTACTTTTAGTTTGGTATCCATGGTTCCTTTTGATTTTAAAACTACAATGCAATACCAATTACTTTTTTTTTTTTTGCTTATTTTTTTATGATTTAAACTATTTCAAAGTCATTTATATTGCATTAGATTCTGTAATTGGCAGTTTAAAGATGCTAACATTACTTGCAAATGTTTATTAATACTTTTAAGATTATGCAAACAGACTTTTTAGCCTGTTAAAAATGGGCAAAAGTTGTAACCGGTGACTTGTGATAAGTGATTTAGATCATACTTAGAGTAATCCATTTAATGCACATTTAATTCATTAACGTGCATTAAATGGATACCAAATTACTTAGTTCGTTGCATAACAAAAAACATTCGTCAATTAATAATTTTTCATTATGTATATGAAATTGAGTGAAGATAATTGCACACAAACACACACACACACATATATATTGTTACATTTTTATTAAAAAAAAAAAAAAATCTAATTAATTATTCTTTAATATGTTGTTCGAAATCGAAAGAGAATAGGAGTTTGTTTTTGTTTTATTTTCATCAATTGTACTGTCGTCTACGTTCAGTCAGAAAACCCCCCCAAACAAAACAAGAAAACAATCACAACCAAAGAGGATATGAAGAGATATATAGAGAGTGGTCAAAAAAAAGAAAAGAAAGAATAGCTAACGAGCACTGACAGTAGAGGAGAAAGAAAGAAAAAAAAGAAAGAAAGAAAGAAACCAGCTAGCGAACGCTGGCAGGCTGTATAGAGAGGGGGAGCGTTATAACCGGCAAACTTAGGAAGGGCAGAAGAGACAGTCTGCTCCTCGCTGCTGAGGGAAGCAGCCAACAACAGCGACACTGGAAACAGATATGATTAGCAGTAATACTGCGGTGGATAAAAGATGAGGAGGTGCTCTTAATAGACATTGGAAAAGGAGTCTATTTGATATATTTGGAGCCAGTTTTTTTTTTTAAGGAAATCGGAGAAGAAGAAGAACGAAGTAAAGTCGCTAAGACAGTGAATGAAGCAAAATCTCTCTTTCTCTCTATCTCTCTCCCTTACTCTCTCTTTGTTTGAACTGAGCAGACGACAATAACCAGTATGAAAATGTTGTATTGAGATCTGGCATTTTTCTTGAACATTCTCTCTCGATGAAGACAATTTATTTTCTTTTATGCATTACTTCCTTAAATCATCAAAATAATTGCATTTTTATTTATTTATTTTTGTGTTGTTATAAATAAATTTACATCCATAATTCCCATCGGCCTTTTGTTTGTTATTTCAGTTGTGTTTTTCTGTCTTATGTTTTACCATTGTCTCTGAAGAATTTGGATAATTCCTTCCCATATTTATTTATTTACATTTTAATCCTGGAAGAAAAATTTTTTTTTTTATTATCGTTGCGATCATATCTCTACAGTTCTCCGTGGAGATAGCCGAGTCGTAACAATATATATACACACACACACACACACATTGCAAGTGAATCAATTGCATTTGCAAGTGATTTTTCAAAGTGGCGACTAGAAATAATGACTTATCTTTTGGCGATTGTATTTCTTTCACCAACAATCTTCCGAAGCTCATTGAGCGAAAAAATATCTTTTCAACTTTTTTTTTTTTTTAAATAAAACGAACAAAGTTAAATTATTTAAACAATAAAAGGTTTAACAAAACAATATTTTTTTTTAACAAAGGCTGTTTAAAAAACATCTGAAGAAATTTGAATGTTTATACGTTCAAGTGTCAACATAAAATTCAGTGTATATTTAGAATTACACTAATTCAAAAAACTACAAAAAAAAATATGATGTATATACTCGTCACAGAACAAAGATGTCATATTCTAAAAATCATGTGAATTTGGCTAGTAAATTAGTTGTCAAAGGTCAACTAAAGATAAATTTGTCTGTAGAGGCCTGATATGTATACGTGAATATACTCTATCTTGAATCTTGTTCAGCTTAAGTGTTAAATTTTTCTTTCATTTAAACTAATAAATTGCACAAATATTTTTTTTCATAATTTGCTGTTGAATGTTGAAAGTAAAATACAAAGTAAATTTTATATTCATATATTACAAAAATAGAATAGATAAAAAAAAAAACATTTAAACGTGTTAAGTTTTTTTTTAGCGTTTTTAAATATGCAAATAAAAACAAAACTAAGTGCTTTTTTTTTGCATTTTTCATTGCAAGTTGGAATCGTTTTCAAACAACAACAAAACAAATGTTTACGGCTTAAATTATTTTGAAGATATATTCTGTAATTGACAGTTTAAAGACGTTAAAATTACTCGTGTGTGTGTGTATATATATATATATATATATATATATATATATATATATAAATAAAATGAACTCATTTTTTCCCCCGTTGGATTTTTTTTTTTTTTTTTTTTCACACTTTATTTTCCTACTTTTACTCATGACTCCGGGTTTGATCCTTCCTACTTACCTACCATAACATTTTTTAAACCCCCCCCCCGTCCCGGAAACAAACACTCGGGCAACGCCGGGTACCCTCCGCTAGTATATATATAAAACTCTGATCAGCTTGCCCAGTTGTTGAAACCGTGTTAATAAAAAGAAACTACTTAACTATCAACACATAATAACATCTAACTTACTTTTTATAAATGGAACAAAAAAAAAAAAAAATCATACAATAAGTAATTTTTACCAAAAGCAATAAAAGTGACATCCCAAAGTTAAGCAGTTGGTTAAGAAAACAAAACAAAAAAAAAAACAAAAAAACGAAGAAATTAAAACCATTCAACCATTAAATTGTATTTTTCACTGTAATTGTAACCAAACGCAATAGCAGATACTTTTCTTACATATTTGCTTTAGTTTTTTACGATTTAAACTATTTTTAAGCCGTTTTTTTATTACATTAGATTCTGTAATTGGCAGTTTAAAGACGTTAAAATTAATTGCAGATGTTTATTAATACTTTTAAGATTATTACCCTTTAGCTTGTTAAAATGGGCAAAAGTTATAGCCTTTGACTTGTGATAAGAGATTTATGCCATACTGGTTTTCATTAAAAGTCGCACTTCTTTATTTATAATGCTATTCGGCGGAAGTGACGTCAGTTAAGTTTTAAGGTTCGGAGGCCAACACTGTATCCAATGTAGCTTTTTTTTTTTTTTTAAAGCAAATATAAAAATAGAACTTTTGGTAACTTTTTACTTTTTTTTTTTTTTTTTTTTTTTTTTTACACAGTGATCACCACTTATCAAGGCCCGGAAGCCACTCAGGGATAAGGGTTATTGCAAGTACATTGGTTTCCACCTTAATATTTTCCTTTAAAATGACAACTTTTAAAAGTTTTCGGGTATGCTGAAAACGGATATCACATTTAAATTTTCCGCAAATATATAATTTTCTGGATGCAAATGCGCAAACGTGCATATTTTTTGGCATAATTAATATACTCACTATTTCATATCTAGTTATAACATATACTGACCCAACGGGTCATGGGTCGTCTAGTATATATATATATATATATATATATATATATATATATATATATATATATATATATAGAGAGAGAGAGAGAGAGAGAGAGAGAGAGAGAGAGAAGGGTGGGACAAGAGAAAGAGCAAGCAAAGATTGCAACTTACCCGCAACTTGGAGCTGGACTCTTGTAGCTAATACAGTCCCATATTCATTTTCCACAAAACACTCATAAATCCCTTCGTCATTTCGTTTCTTGCCTTTTTTACGCCTGTGTACAACTTCCCGAAAGTATAAAGAACGATTTGGTTGAATTTTAATTCGGGATCTCGACACAATTGGGTTTCCATTTTTTTTCCAAACAAAAGATTTGATAGCAACCTTTGATGAGACAGAACAGTTAATATAGAGCGGACTATTTTTCTGGGCGATGATTGTGTAAGATTTTTTTATCAGTTTAATTCCGGGTGGTATATCAGAGGCCAAATCATCTGGAATGAGAAGAAAAAAAAAAAATTAAACCAACAAAACTTCCAATCACAAAACCATATTGTTTTTGGAGATGTAAATTGTATAGATAATAATACAAATACGAACATAATATTTTCTTTCTAAATTGTGATAAGAAATGGTTCTTAAAATTAATTTAGTTAAAAGATACGAAAGCTGATATTTCTCCAGGTATTCATTCATGTGTTTTAACTTTTGGTTTTAAATTTTTAGAGACAAGGATTCAGGATTTGTGTTATCTCCAACATAAAAAAAAAAAAAAAAAAATCCACCCTGTGACAAAGCAAAAAATCAGCAAATCCTCCGCCCCTACACAGGTATACCTGGCGTTGCCCGGCATTAAACACAGCATTAAATTCCTTAAAAAAAAAAAAAAAAAAAAAAAAAATACTCAAGCTGAGATTGAAACCAAAACCTAAAGACAGAGATTCAAGTACGATAACCATTAGGCCAGCTTGACAATATTTAAAAAGTGTTTTCAAACTCACTTATTCTTACCATAAAAGAAGCTGTCATGTGAACGATTTGCGTATGCGCTGTCGTGAAACAGTTGACAAACAGATAAAAAAATCTGATGACTCCCACCATTCATAATTTTTCAATTTTAACCCCTTAGCAGCGCTTTTTTCTGGATGAAAACTGATTAAAATGTTTTCCACGTGTCTGAATACCCTATATGCAAAATTTTAAGTGTGTAGATCAAAAATTTGTTGAGAATATAGGTTAAGAAGTATCTTCACACACACACACACATATAAATATTACAGGCATATAGATATATTAAATTCCACCAGAAAGCATTTCAGTTCATTTGTACACTAGTCAAGCATTTTATTTGTACAAGTAAACATAGAAGAAAATAAAATGATCTGATAAAACGAGTCTCCTCGCAAGTGATGTGTACACAAGATTCGAAAGAAGCTGTAGGCAAAATATTTGCAAAATAATCGAACAGTCACAGAAGAGCAATGCAATTCTGTATGAATTAATGCTTTCACAATGAATCATTGCCTTCCTTTTTTTTTTTACTCATATTTTCAAAAAAGGATGGAATTTTTCTTTCCATGAAAGAAACTATGAATAAATGACGATAAAGAAAGAGGGCGGACATAGATAAAAATTAAAGGTCATTTTTTTTTTTTTTTTATAAAGTATTAGCTATATTTACGTGGCGTTGGCCGTTGCGCACGTGGAGGGCTTAGAGAAAATAATCAAAAATACAGTAATGTTTACAATTCCTGTCTAAAATAGTATTTTTAAGAAACTAGCTCTTCTCTACTATGATATAAAAAGAACTCTGTGTGTGTTTCCTATAAACTCAGAAATGGCTGGGCAATTTTTTTTTTTTAAATTCACATGAAGGTACTTGATGTATCAGGGAGTGGTCTTGCGTAGGTTTTGTATCGGAATGCATCTAATAACAGGACAAACTTATCTTTAGTTGACCTTTGACAACTAAATATTTTCGTTTACTAGCCAAATAGAAAAGTTAATAGCCAAACCCACATGATTTTTAGAATATGATCATAAAGATTTTTCTGTATTTTTTTTAATAAGTGTAATTCTAAATATACATTGAATTTTACGTTGATACTTATCGTTATTTCCATGGCAAGTGCTCGTCTAAGCTCCATTCTCTGGTCCCCACCCCCGCCAATCTTTCACGAAAAACACCCGACTAGCTGAAACCACTGTCAATTTTCCCCACTCTTTATCCGTGCCTAAATCAAAACGTAGATTCCATGAACAAAGCTTCTTTCTTTGAACTGCATGCCTGTGGAACTCTCTGCCGCTTGCCTGTTTCCCCCCCCCCCGAATTCAACTTGGATGTCTTCAAGTCCAACACAAACAAATTCCTGATGAACCGCCCCCTTAAGTAATGACACCTTATCAATTCTCCAATACTAACTATTACTACGATACTATCCCACTGATTAATGTACACACAATAACCCTTATCCCCGAGTGGCTCCTGGGCCTTGATAAGTGGTGACCCCCATAAAAAAAAATATTGTTTTGTTAAACCTTTTATTGTTTAAATAATTTGACTTTGTTCGTTTTACTTAAAAAAAAAAAAAAAAAAAGTTGCAAAGATATTTTTTCACTCAGTTGAGCTTTGGAAAATTGTCAGTGAAAGAAATACAATCGCCAAAAGATTTCATTATTTCTAGTCGCCACTTTGAAAAATCACTTGCAAATGCGACTGTTTCACTCGCAATGTAGAGCCCTGGATAAGTATCGAAAATCTATAATCAAAAAAATCCGATTAAAGAGAAAAGTCCGATTTTGACTAAAGTTAACACTTTTATACAACCTAACATCACCAATGCATTTGAAAAGTTTTATCCCGCACAAGCAGAAAGGCCAAGCCTATAAAATCAACTGTAGACTCTTTTATAGCCTGGGGTGCGTTCGAAATGGTTTCTACTTTACTTTTGTACGTTTAAATGTTGTTAAGTTTTGAGACATTGTGTTGAACAAAGATGGCGGTGTAGTTCGGATCAGTAACCAAGATGGCGGCCAAGAATTAAATGCGGTTCGTGACGTTAACGGCGAACTGATTGAATCCAAAATTCACAATTTTTACAATAATTTTGGGACGTTTTCATTGGTTGTTTAGCACAGTCATTGGTTATAAAAATGATTGGCGAATCCATTCGTCTCATACCCCCATTAGTTCATCTGATGGGGATATGTCTCCTAGCGGCTTCGGCTGCAGGGAGACAGGGCAGTAGTACTCGTCAAGGATTCGTCACTTGACACTCAGCCCAACAGGTGAGGGGCTGGGAACCGGCCCAGTACCTGTTGGACTGAGGTATGCCGCCTGGGTAATACCTAGGAGGTCAACCCTCCCAGGCCTTGCCACTGGGCTTTCCGGTGGAGTAAGTTCATTGCTTACTGCCTGAGGCGCCCCTACCAGGGAATGCCGACGGGGTTACTCAGGCAATTTTTTTCAATTGCAGGAGTGCCCCTCCTTTAGGGGAGCCTCCTGGATCCCCACTTTCCGGCCTTGTGCCACATTTTGCCGAGGTGGGTGGCAAATAAATAACTACCCCCATTAGGAATCAAAAACATTTTACAACTGTAATGAAAGTGATTATGTAAAAATAATTTAATAAAATCAACAGTTGGTTCTTTGTTGACAAGAGGTGTGTTCAAAATGTCTGCACAACTGAACCATGATACTTGACATTTTCATTTTAACCTTTAAGTGAAGCCATTATTTACAGATAATTTTATAAAATCAACAGTAGATTCTCTACACTGCAATGTAAACTAAGCCATTAAGGGAAGGCATGTGACGCTCTCTCCCAGTACATTGCGGAGAGGGGGGGTCTATAACTAGAGCAGCCAATCAATCGGTTTGATTAAAAAAATAAAAAAATGGACGATTTCACCGATTTCAATGACAATAAAAGTATGGAAAGGGTGGAACATTTTTGAGCCTCATTCAATCCTGGACAACGTTGGGTCTCCCTTCTAATTTATTATAGTTTTCCCTTATCTTATTTTTGATTTCAATAGTTATTTGATTAATTCTAAATAAACTAAAATGTATTTATCAAAGTTACAAACATGAGGGGAATAAGATTTTTTTATTAACAGAAAGATAATCTCATGTTGATATTTTTGACACAACAAAACATGTAGATGTTTCATCATGGCGATCATCACTATATTTGCTTTGATGATTGTTTTACGTGCTGGCATGTGTTTGACAGCTTTAAGAGTATTTAGTTCTTTTCCATTGCACGAACTGTGACACCAGGGTCGGAAACTGGGATCGAGAAGTCAGTGCCCCTAAGGAGGGGCATTCTGACTTGCAAACCCGATCGGCATTCCCCAGTAAGGGCGCATCAGACGATTAGCAGTAAACTAACCTCCTTTCCAAGAAAGAAGCCAAAGCCTCAGAACTGCACAGAACCAGTATCACACCGCAATCAATAAGAGATCAGATCATTACAATAACGGTCTAATCTCCATTGATTTTGGAGGTTGAGGATAAAAAATCCCTAGCCTTAAGAAATTGATTTTAAAAAATTGAATTACGGTTTAATTTAAGGTACAAATTGTGACGTGAGGAGTTCTGACATTAAAAGGAAAGGAATATTTAGAAGCTATTCTGGCCTTTTCTTTTTTCACATATAACTATTATCTTCATTTTTTTTTTTACATATATTTTACATGTATTTATACATGTAACTTATCTTCATTGTTTTTAGATATATTTTTACATATAACCCTCACCTTCACAATTTGTATGAAATCGTCTTAACTCATGCCATAATTCATGACACAAACTCTCAACGTCTATGCTCTCTCTCAGCTGGCAAAAACTCAAATACCTGTTCTCTCCAATTTGTCCTAATAGCCACTATTCCCCTCATATGCAAATTACTGCCACATGTATATGAAGAACTCATCTATAAAATTAAGCTTTGCTGTCCTTTCTTTTTCATTCTCCGATCCTGTCACTTGACAAACTAAACAGAAGTGCTTCCGCTTGAGAGTAGTACCTTCTATTACCCCCCCCCACCCACCTCCTCCAACACAATATGAATTGTGAAGCAAGGAGTTCTGACTTTTTATTTTTTCATTTATAAAAATTAACCTATCTCTGATCAGGTCTTTATTTTCTCTTGTCCATTTTTATCACTTCCTGAACCTGCTACCTCAACTGTTCTACATCTACTCACCAAAGAACTCTCATCCAATTTTTCGATGTGACCAAACCATTAAAGTCTACTGCTCTGCACACATCTCCTTATACTATCGATATTTAATCTTCCTATGAGATCATCAGACATAGACAAGTGTAATTTATACAGAGTGAAACGATAAAATTGTTGCCTTAGAAAAGACGATATGATTCCATTTCCTTTTGATGAAAATCGGTTTTCTTTTGTTGCAGACCATCTACTAGTTGGCTAGTTGTGTACAAATCCCAAGAGCAAGAGGAACCTTCTATCATGTCTGAAAGTGACACAATGTTCAACGAGTGAGATCGGAGATGTGCTGCTGTACAACTCATGCTCTCTATCAATTCAAGTTTTGACAACAGGACCATTGCCAGCACCATCAAAATGTATCGTTGGATTTCCATGAATAACTGGGACATGCCCAGGGTGATGAAAACAAAGTTTCCGGCCACAGTTATGGCCTTTCAAGTGAGGACCACATCATGTCACTTTACATTTTCAAAGTTGGCTTGAAAATTAACACCAAAGTGTACCTGGATGTGCTGAAAAGTGTGAGGATGCTCGGATGCAATCAGGTAGCCGCTGGCAGACCCTGGGTGTGGCAGCAGGACTTAGCACCAGCCCACAAGTCCAAAGAGACTCAGGCTTGGCTTCAGGAGGAGTGCTATGACTTTGTACCCTTCTTTCACTGGTTCCCCTCTTCTCCCGACCTAAACCCGCTGAACTATTTCATTTGGTCATACATTGAGAACATCACCAACATGACTTCCCACAACACCAAAGCCAGCCTGACCGCAGCCACCCGTCAAGTATTCGCCAAGTTCCTGCCGGCACTTGTGGAAAAGGCATGCTCCCAGTAACAGACCCGTATCGAGTGGTGATTGAGACTCAAGGCGGCTACATTGAATAGATGTCAGCTCAGCTCTACTACATAATCAAGTTACCCGAATTTTTTTTTTTTTTTTTTCAATAAAAGTTTTAAAATAAAGTGTTGTTTTCTTTAGGGCGACAAATTTATCGTTCATCCTGCATTAGAAAATGGCGATGCAAGATGTTTGCTCCTCAGTTATTGATAAAATTTGATTAAGTAGTATAATTTTTAAATAAAATTAATTTGTGTGATTTTTGGAATGCGCCCATTTTTGTTTCGTCACAAGCATGCACATCATACAGACTTTTCTATATTTTTATTTTTTTTTTAATATGGGGGAATTCTGGAAAAGAACTAATGATTTTAATAAGTTATATTTTTAAAAGTAAAGAAAAAAAAGCCGCTTCTAAACAGAGTTGGCTCACTTTCATCATAATTATTACAATAGAACAAGACAACGATATAAGACAACAACTACAGGCTGTTACTTTATAGGTCAGTGGTGAGCAACCTATTAAAGTGCGTGTGCCAAATTCGACCAGCTGTTTGTCTCAAAATCTTCTCACACACAAACTGAAACATCTTAAGTGCTGTGATAAAATTATAAAACAATTTCACAATATTTGATAAAATCAGAGAATATTGTGCGTATGATTTTATAAATGATGTATTGAATGAACGGACAATTGCAGGAGAGAGATTTTTTTGTTGTTTTTTTTTTGTGTTTACAAAGTAATCACCACTTATCAAGGCCCGGAGACCACTCAAGGATAAGGGTTAATGAGTGTACAGTAGTCAATGTGACAATATCATAGTAATCATTAGTAGTGGAAATTAGGTAAATTGGATTACTTAAGTGGACGGTTCATCAAGAATTTGTTTATGTTGGACTTGAAGACGACCCCATTGTAATTAGCTGGAAAGCAGGGGAACTGAAGAGAGTTCCACAGGTGTGCAGCTCAAAGAAAGAAGCTTTGTTCATGGAATCTACATTTAGATTTAGGCACAGATTAAGAGTGAAGAGGACTATAGATTAGAGCTCAGAAGAGCACTTGCCATGAAAATAATGATAGAGCAGAAACAGGCTCACAACGTTTCTTATGTCGGGAAAAATGCTGCAGGGAAGAGAAAAAGCATCGCTACTTGGCTACAAAGTCTATTTTGAACTCTGTCAAAACAGGATAAGGTGCTTCTAGCAACTCCTGCCCAGATGTGGCAACAGTACTCCATCCTAGGACGTATTTGGCTCAGGTAGAAAATTGCATCAGCAGGAAGATATCTACTGGAGCAGTAGAATGATCCTACCATTTATCTGGCGACCTTGCCAACAGATTTGATGTACACGTTCCAATTTATATCATAAGTATAGGTCAGACCCAGAAGTTTGTCAAAATATACTTTTTTAAAGGTTAAATTTACAATCAAGAGTAAAAGCTAATCTTGGATTAGAGTTAATGAGCTGGATGGAGGAATGATAAATATTCTGAGAAAATTTAAAATAATAAAATTTGAATACAAGGGTTTTTTGACATTAAGTTTGCCGATGACCATGTTGTAGCCCTCAGGGAAGAACTCTTGTGGCAATAACAAAGATTAACACTTTTACTGGGTTATGGCTGACTGAACAAGAACTATTTACCTTCATGGATTAAATAAAAAGTTTAATTTGAAATTCTGTCCCCGAGTCTGACAATGATCCCAAAATTTAAAAAGATGCCACTGAAGAAAGTTAGAAAGGCTGAAACATTGTGGAAATAACACCCAAGTTGAAAATATTAGTCCAAATAATATTTTATGCAAAACTTAAATAATGAAGGTTTAGAACATTTTCATGATATTTATCGTTAATCAGAAAGAATTCAGCGAAATTGTTGGCATTTAAATGGGTGGAAGAATTAATGCATAAATATTTCAATAACATGGAGAAAAAAACCAAAAAAACTCAAACTCTGAAAATTTGAACAGAGCTGAACCAGGATAGTGTATCTGGCACATAAAAAGGACTCCATATCCTTTCCTATAGAGCTTTAAAGCAATAACAAATTATTTATTTTTAATTATTGATATTTGTGAAAAAGTATGTGTTTGGAATCTATGAAAATGGAGTCTTGCAGAAAAACATTGAGTTCGAGACAAGGTATGTAACAGGAATATGACATTGAAAGAGTTCAATAATTTTCAATTATAAAATACTTATTTACTAACAATGCACCCCATTGGTATACACCAGTGAGGGTGCCATGGGCAATTAGCAATAAACTAACCCCTTCTCTAAGAGAGAAGGCAAAGCCTGGGAGGGTGGACCCCCTAGAAATGCGCAGAACTAAACTCCGATCGCAAAATCAACAGGGATCGGATTATTACAGGAATGGTCTTAATCTATTGATTTTGGGGGTCGAGAATAAATAATCTGTAACTGCGTGAGGACAGTTGTAGATAAAAATCTATTGACATTCGCTTTGAAGACGATATTGGACCATTCTAGTGTTTTAGGGCAGTTAAACTGACTTCATATTAGTAAGAGACAATACAAAATGGGGAATAAATGAAATGCAATTGATCTAGTTAAAAAAGTATAATAGCATCGAAAAATTAATACTTTACATTAGCAAATTATATATTTTGTTACATTTCAGCTCTAATCTATGGTGACCCCCTTGCAAGACTTTCATAAAAAAACACTTGTCTTTCTGAAACCACTATCAATAATTTCCCCCATCTGCACCTAAACCTAAACGTAGATTCCATGAACAAAGCTTCTTTCTTAGAACTGCATGCCCGTGGGACTTTGTTCCGTTTTTCTGCTTTCCAGCTGACTACAATAGAGTTGTCTTCAAGTCCAACATAAACAAATTCTTGATGAGTGTTCCCCTTATGTAATCCAATTTATCAAATGTCCACTACTAATGATTACTACGATATTGTCCCATTGACTACTGTACACTCATTAACCCTTATCCTTGAGTAGCCTCTGAGCCTTGATAAGTGGAGATTCCTTAAAAAAAAAAGAAAAAAAAGAAAAAAAGAAAAAAAAAAGAAAAAAAGGAAAAAAAAGAAAAAAGAAAAAAAAAAAGAAAAAAAAAAAGAAAAAAAAAAAAAAGAAAAAAAAAGAAAAAAAAAAAGCAACCCAACATTTTCACTATCTGTACTAAAAGAACGTCTGTTTATTGATTTTTGTGTACACATAGAATTGAGATACAGATATTTCTTCCATGTACTTTTATTGACACAAAACAGGACAACGTATATCTGATCGTGTGCCACCTGCCAATATTTAAGCTTAAGATTACACAGCAATAATCATGCTATTTTATTTTAAGCAACAAAAAAATGTACACACCAATGGAAGGAGTGAAGAACTTGGTAGTTTTAACAAACACAACATTGTTGATTTTTGATTCAAAATAAAAATTTGTTCAAAATTCTGTGCAGAGACTTCAGAGTTCGAGAAAATACACGTGATTATGGTGGGATAATTACATTGACCGAAACGTTATGAAAATAACACTCTAGATGAGAACAGTAGTCCGAAGAATCCAAATAATACGACTAATCAATCATCATCTCAAAAAATTAGAACCGTAATAAGAAAACCAAAATTTGAAACATTTTTGGATATAAGGCAAAAAAAAAAAAAAAAAAAAAAAAAAAAAAAAAAAAAAAAAAAAAAAAACAACAACAACAAACATTGAGGTGGGGGGGGGGGGGTCACTAGATTACCGAATTAGACATCTGGCCAACTTTTCCTTAATTTATTCAGTAAAATGGGCATTTTTTTTTTTTAAATAGTGGTTCGTTTATTCAATCTTATCACCTTGATATGTTCTTGCTTCTCAAAATATTCTCCGGAACCCCTCAGCCTCACTCACGGAGCCCCAGAACTCTGTGGAGCCCACTTTGGGAAACGCTGAGCTGGACGAGTATTTGCTGTGATTGAAAACAGATACTAAATTTTGATCAGTCTGAAGGCAAAGAAATTCTAGTTATAAGGTATTAGTCATGGCCAAAATATGAATGATAAGTAGGAAGGCTGTGACACTGTTAGTTTGGCATATAGAAAAAAAAAAAAAAAAAAAAAAAACTGAAAAGAATAAAAGGATAGTGGGAATAAAAGCAGATTTTGTTTTTGCACACAATATCGAATCATCAATCAATTCAGGGCTGAAGCTGGGGGGGGGGCTATATTCAAGAGGTCAGAAGCAAACAAATCAAGAAAGAAATATTACTAATGAAAAAAGTTCCAGAAAGAACAATAAAGAAATGGGGGGAAAGGATGAGCATCATCAGGGAGAAGAATGCTGTAAACAAGGCAGAAATCAGCAAAATTTAGAGATGTAGAGGAGCAAAGAGGTGTCAGAAGGTCAAAGTGCAATATGAGATAAATGGGAATGACAATCTAAGAGAAGAGGGAGGCAACGCTCCTAGAAAAACAATGAAGAAAGCAACAACTAAATATATAAAATAAATTGGCAGCTTTAACTAAGAGGACAAGGAAGATAGATCGTCTGATAAAGTTAGTCATAAGAACAGACTTATTCTCTTGGAAGAATAAATAAAGATGGACAACAGTGGAGTTCACTGACCTGAAGACCCCCCCCCCAAAAAAAAAATGCAACAGCGAACCATAGAATATTAAAGTAATTATTTATGACTAACAGGACCTGTGGGTATATTTCATATGCTGCTGGGCATTTTGTGGATGTTTAGCATAAATGGAGACTCCGCGATATTATTGTAGCCCTTTTGTTAAAACTGTAAAAGTATTTATTTAAGTAATCTGGTTAATGTAGTGTTAGAATATAGTTGGTTATTAGTTTCCCACCAAAGCAAAATGTGATACAAGGTCGTTTTTAAAGTGGGGTTAAACCAGCTCCCTGAAAAAAAGGGAAAAGGAGCATTCTGATTGGGTCCAAAAATAGTAATTGCCCCAGTATAGAGGGTTTCCCCTCCATTGACTGGGACAAATTACCTTAAGTGCAGCATCTGCAGAACAGATACTACACTTTGAGGTATTTATTTGCTCCCCCACTGAGCAAATTAGGCACAAGGCCGATTTTTAAAGTGAGGAGTGAAGGGTGAATGGGGACCAACTCCCCGGGGAGTAGGAGAGCTGGATAGTGACAATTGGTATGAAGGGTTGCCCCTACATTGACCAAGGTATTATATGTGGGCTTTCCCCCACATATGGTCTTTGCTTGCAGTATCTGCTGGAACAGATGGTATTTATTTGCTCCCCCACCGAGCAAATTAGGCACAAGGCCGATTTTTAATGTGAGGAGTGAAGGGGAAATGGGGACCAACTCCCCGGGGAGTATGGGAGCTGGATAGTGACAATTGGTATGAAGGGTTGCCCCTACATTGACCAAGGTCTTATATGTGGGGTCGCCACCACATATGGTCTTTGCTTGCAGTATCTGCCGGAACAGATGGTATTTATTTGCTCCCCCACCGAGCAAATTAGGCACAAGGCCAATTTTTAATGTGAGGAGTGAAGGGAGGGGGAAGGGAAAAGGGGACCAGCTCCCGAGAGGTGGGAAATGAGAGCTGGTTAATGGTCAGGCATGTGGGGTTGCCCCCACATCTGGTCTTTGCTAGTCATAGCTAGTCATAGCTTGCAGTATCTGCCGGAACAGATGGTATTTATTTGCTCCCCCACCGAGCAAATTAGGCACAAGGCCAATTTTTAATGTGAGGAGTGAAGGGAGGGGGAAGGGAAAAAGGGGACCAGCTCCCGAGAGGTGGGAAATGGGAGCTGGTTAAAGGTCAGGCATGTGGGGTTGCCCTCACATCTGGTCTTTGCTAGTCATAGCTGGTCTTTGCTAGTCATAGCTTGCAGCATCTGCCGGAACAGATGGTATTTATTTGCTCCCCCACCGAGCAAATTAGGCACAAGGCCGATTTTTAATGTGAGGAGTGAAGGGGAAATGGGGACCAACTCCCCGGGGAGTAGGGGAGTTGGATGGTGAAAATTGGTATGAAGGGTTGCCCCTACATTGACCAAGGTCTTATATGTGAGGTTGCCCCCACATATGGTCTTTGCTTGCAGTATCTGCCGAAACAGATACTACACTTTGATCCCGGCCCGAAGGCCAAGAACAACAGAAAAAAGGCAACTCTCTTTGGTTATTACAGTTTATCTTCAATGTCTGACATATTTCAATTATACAAACGCCCAATACAAACTATAATCCCACAATATCATCATACCATCTTTATACAAAACAGATACTACCCTTGGATTGTAGCCAGAAGGGCAAGAAGGTATATTTTAGTTTCACGTATGGCCCAAAAATGACATTTTTTTAAATTTTTACATTGCATCTTCAGTGATCAGGAGTTCCAATTTATTAAAAAGAAGGATAGGTGATAACATACGCCAAACATTAAATTAGCGTATCTATATACTAATTTAATGTTTGTAGTATGTAATCACCTATTCTCCTTTTTAATAAATAGGATCTCCTGATCGGGTAATTGATAATCCCCCAAACTGTGACACACGTACGTACATACATTAAAAGGTACTACAACTAATAACTAAGTGAACGGACTAATGCAGGTTGACAATATGAAATTCTGTATTTATTGAGATAAAAAAATAAGAGAGAGGGGGGTCAAGGTCATCAAAAATTTCTACTCTTGTATCTCCAAATATACAATTTCCACAACTATCATCATAAAAAAAAAAAAACATAACATTATTTTTTTTTAAGGAGTGATCTTGTATTCCTGATGCATAAAAAATATAAAAAAAGACAACTGTAAACATTTAAGTTGGTTGTGGTGCAATTTTCTTGTGAAAATAAGCTAATGTTTGACTATCTCCTGGGTAAAAAAATGTATTATCCTTTGTGTTCTTAATTGCAAAATTATCAGTTTAGAGCGTGAGAGAAGAAAGAAAGAAAAAAGGTGAAGGGGAGGAATAGGAAAAAATGACAGAATTTCTTATTTTAATTTTCCTTTCCCTAAACTTGAATCCTTTTATTTTGAAAGACTTCAGATAAAAATAATCTTTTAACATAAGCGTAAACATTGTAAATTTAAATTTGATAAGATTTATTCAAGGTTTGAACATATTGCTTATGTAAAATTAACTGGGTTCTGTTAAAATAATTAAATTTGTTATAATTCCTTCAAAATAGACTTTTTTTTTTTTATTGAACTATGATCGCATTTGTTTTGAATTACGTCTTTTTTTTATTTTACTTGTCAAAATAAATAATGTTATGTATGTTCTTTGCATGTGTATGTGTGTGTGTATATATATATATATATATATATACATACACACACACATACATTATATATATATATATACACACACACGTACATTATATATATATACACACACACGTACATTATATATATATACACACACACACACGTACATTATATATATATACACACACACGTACATTATATATATATACACACACACACGTACATTATACACACACACACACGGCATAATCACATTGACACACCGGTTCTCATCAGATCACCAAAGTTAAGCAACGTTGAGCCTGGCTAGTACCAGATGAGTGACCATTTGGGAATTCTAGGCGCTGTATGTGCTCTCCGCTTATCTCTGCATTGTTTCCAGTCGTCTTGAACCTCCACTTGCCACTGGTATTCAACAATGTCGACTCGGGAGAGGTGTGGTTGGAGATTGCGCAACTCTTGCCACAAAAATTTCACGCACAGGCACCGTTACAGTGGGTGTCAAGACTAAAGAAAGCCCCCCTTTTTATATATATATATATATATATATATATATATATATATATATATATATATACACACACACACACACACAGAAAGAAAGAGAGTGATAAACGAAGACAAAAAAAAAAAAAAAAAAAAAAAAAAGGAACAAACCAAGTTAGGTGTTCATCAACATTTCGTCTTTATTGTATGACTTCTGGATGAATGAAATTAAGAAAAAAATATACCAGTACAACATGTAAAAATATATTTTTTGTCATGAAAAGTATTACTATTCTATTTCAGAACGAAAAAAGTTTCTGGAAATTCAAAAAAAAGTTATAGCGCTGTGAAAGAGTAAATTTTTTTAAACGTCATATAGCCGTTAATATATTTAAAAAGATGTAATTTATATTCTTTATGGAATAAATATGGCCGTTATAATTCAAATGTGGATGTGTAACTGAAATGAAATGATTGTATTTTTGTTATGTAATTTATTGACTGATTATATGTAGTAATTATTATAGGTGTTGTTTTCTATGGTGTGTGAGTTAACCTGTGTCTAAAATTATGTTCTTTTAATAGAAGTTTACTTGTTAATGGTAATAAATTATAGAAACCTCCGCCTTGTTTAATTGTGCATGAATTTGCGATAAGCGCTGAGTAAAGTATTGTTGTCATATTTGGGCTGGTGCATCTGCCACTAGTCTCTCGCTCCTAGACAAGGTTCAAAAGAGTCGCCAATCTGATAGGTCCTGAACTGTAATCTAAGCTTTAGCCTCTGTTCCATCGACGAAATGTTGCATCCTTCTGCCTGTTCTACAAGTACTTTAACGATGAATGTTCTGATGAACTGCAAGCACTTGCACCCCCTTAATGTAAATACCCCCGACAAACCTGACAAGCAGCTAAATCCCACCCCTTCACAGTAGAGATCCCTAGATGTAAGAGAGCCTTCTACTTCAGTAGCTTCTTTCCCAGAACCGCTAGACTTTGGAATTCCCTGCCAGGTCCCTGCTTACCCAACAGTACTGACATGCAGAAGTTCAAGTGTAACATGAACCGACATCATGCTGCCCAACTCCCTACACAGTACCCCTGATGCTTATATCCCTGATAATAGCCCCCTACATCAAAGTGGCAATGTGCCTTGTTTGGAGTGAAAATGTAATAATAAAAAAAAAAAAGTCTCTGTCGCGGTCTATTTCAAATAAATTAAACTATTTTTGCTTGTTTGGAGTCAAAAGTATGATTATACTGCAATGAAAGAGAATAGTGCATTCAGAGAATTGCTATTTCTGATATCTCTTTTATGTTCATTGAGCCTTTTCTCTAATCTGTTAAGTTTTATCAACGTATACATGATGGCAATTTTGGCAAGGAACAGTGTATATTCCTGCATTGGAAATCGGTTTGTTTTAGACATGTTTTGTTGTTTTGAATGTTTGTTTTATAGTTTGTGATGTGGTTTGTATTATTAGAATTTCTAGTTTGTTTAAAATGTTGCAAATTATTATATTATTGGCGTGTGTAGATAAAAGAAAATGTCTGTTTATGAGAGAAGTGTCTGGTGTATATGGTTTTTATTTATTGTGGAAAATATTTGTGTGGCTTTTTTTCTTTGCATTTAATATAAAATATGTGGGATATTACAAAGTTTTTAAAGTATTTGTGAGGTATTTGAATTCTTCGTCCAGATATTCTTCACTGCAAATTCTGGATGCACATAGGAATAAACCAATTATCATACCTTTTTTATTTTATTTTTATTATGGTGTGAGTAGAAATGTATGTAATCATTTTTGTGTGTAGTTTTGCGGTGAACTTTATTATTGGATTTTATAATAAGTATGTCTAGGAAAGGTAATGAGTGATTTTTTTCTATTTCATAGGTGAACTTTATAGAGGGTTCGACTGATTTTAATTTGTTTTTAATATCGATATTCGTGTTTTTAGCAAGAAAAATTAAAATGTCAATATATCTAAAATATTCTGTGTCTGAAGGTAATCTAAATTTGAAAGGACCAGATTCTAGGAAATCTAAGAGAGGCTAATACTCCACTAAGAGGAGTACCCATAGGAAAGCCGAAATTTTGATTGTAGAAATTATTAAATTGAAAATAAGTTATGTCAGCTATAAGTCTGATAATTTTTATAAAAGTACCAGGAGGAAACGGTAAATTAATGTTTGATTTGTTTATGTGTACATGGAGTAAATTTAAACATTTTTTTGCTTTTTCGTAATAACGTCGACACTTTATTTTTTAATTTTTTTAAAAACATGTTAAAATAAATTAAAAGAAATAAGTTTCATGAAAAATTTTATCCAAACGTTCTCGGTAATACAGTAAAAATTATCTTAAATTATTTTTTATTTTAACAGTTAAATTTTGTTTAGTGTTTTTAAAAAGTGGAAAATAGGGGCTATAACCAGTATTGAATAACATATTTTTCACTCCCCTGTAGTCATTTCTATAAAATAAAAAAAAACTTGCAGCTAGAGTCATCACTTAAACTTGTTGACAACAAACCTAGTAGTATTTGTGAGCTGGCAACAGTTCAAAAGGGCACGCCTCTGGAAACTGGATATTGGCCTCCTAGCGCTGTTAGCTGTTAATACGATAAATTGTATAGCATATTTAATAATTTCATACAAGCTAAACGACAGTGAAAAAAAATATATGAAAGAACGTGTACTGATGTAGAATCTACTGTTAATGATCAGAATTTACCCCACCTCCCTCCCAAAGGAATACCGAAATATTGCAAGTTACAAATCCAATTTCTAATTCAATTTAATCCTAATGAATGACAATTAGTTCTGAATTAATGATGGCATGTGACATAGTAGTATAGTGGTTAAACGCATGGGCTGTAGAATCGGAGTGTCAAGTTCAAGTTCTGTTGGAGTTATTGCATTACCTCCACTTGAGAAAAGTATGAATGTGTATATCCTTCCTCTGGGTATTTATTACAACAGTAGGAAGATTACACTCAAGGATCGGTTGTGCAACTAATATGGGAGAAGGAAAATTCTGAAAGAAACACCAATCTTCTTGCTTATCCTGGCATCGTTTTCGATCATTCTGGATTTCTTACCACTGTAATCGAGAATTAAAAGAGGTGTAACAGAACGCATGTGAGAAAATCAGAAGCAGCCGAAAGGTAGCTGGCTAGCAAAAATATTAGCAGCAGCAGCAGCAGCAGCCATTAAAGCATGTATGCAAATTAGCAAGTGTGCACGAGCTTGCGTTACAAGAAAAAGAGAAAAATACACTATGTGGTCGAGAAGAGAAGCAAATGACGTGCAGGGGAAGATGAACATGTAAATACGAAGGCAAGAAAGTGTTGGTTAGTGTCAACGTGGGGTGACGGCAGCAGAGATTTTAAAAAGCACGTGTGTGCGAAAAGATTTTGGAAATATAATGAAATGCGTTGTTTTGGAAGAAACATGAATAAATGCACTTAAAAAAAAAATGGCTGGCCAGATTTGTTTCTTTCCTTTTTTATTTGTTTGTTCCTTTGTGACAGTGCTGGACAGCATGTGGGTCTGAGAGGTTTAGACTGTAATGATACAGTTAACAGCCACGTTACGTAAGTACAGTTGGTGATTGCAAGTTTTGAAAATAAATATGGAAATTAAGCTTCACAGAATTTTCTGCGTTTCATCCTTATGAGGATTCGATGGCATGGAATCGGTGTTACTTTGCGTTTTTATATATTCTTGTGGTGCTGAGTTTGTTAACACACTTGCCAACACAAATAAAAGGGAAACCTGTCTCACCAAAAATTAACAAAAAAAACATCAGAGGTCAAGTAAATCTCTGCCTGATGAACGCGTACCCATTGGCTACAATAAATGGGTGTGTGAATAAAAAAAGAATCTGATTAGCTGACTAGCAAACTCCCATACTATGGAATATATAAAAACATGAAATAGCATGGATTCCATGCAATAAGCATGATGAATCCTCACGAGGATGAAACAGAAAATTCTGTGTAGCTTAGTTGTCATATATGTTAAAAACTTACTGAGAGAGTTATATATATATATGTAACTAATCAGTTACCACTTATTAAAGCTAAAATATACTTTAGGATAATTTAATTATAAAGATTAACATGAGAGGATTGAATATAATAAATGAATAAAATTTTATGACTTATGAAGATGGTTTAAGACAAGCGTTTATGGGCATTAATATTATTTATATAGATATGAATATATTGTAATTGTAGTTTTTGTTTCAGTCGGTGTGTTTTTTTTAGAGTGAACTTTTGCCCCCCAACACCGCCAGCGTCCAAAGGAGAGTACGGTAGGAACTTCCATCCTGAACACCGCCTGGCGTGAATTCAGCCTTTTTCAAATCGACCAACATGAGACCGACATTGTCTTTGTGGGTCCCTAGCAAGGCAAAATGAGTCTTCACGTTGAAAAATGTACGCTTGTTTTACACTGGAAATGTGGTTTATTGGAATCCCCTTCCTGCTACCTGCTTCCATGACTATAATGATATGCAGAAGTTTAAATGTAATGTAAACCAACATTTTGTTAATCTGTCCTAGGTATGACCCCAAATAGTAGCCTTTCACATCCAAGTAGCGATATGCTTTGTTAGGGATGAATGTGAGTATAAAAAAAATAAACAAAAAAAAACGTAAAATGAATGTTAAACCAAATAGGATGATGATGACGATAATGATGTTGATGATGATAATGACGATTATGTTGATAATGGTGATGTTGATAATGACGATACTGGCAATGTTATTGATTATGACGATGACGAAGATAATAACAATGTTGACGATGATGTTGATAATGGCGATGTTGTTGATGATGATTATAATGGCGATGTTGATGATAATGAAATAATACATTAATTAAACGAACAATACAGACACAGTTTTGTTGATGCATATAGTAGGTTTAAAATGGTGAACACTGCAGATCGTAATACTGAATAGAGATTAACTTATAAGCTTTTGGTTTCCATTCAAGAGCTATAATTATTTGAACAAAAAACAATCTTTTGATTGGTCAGGCCATACACACGAACAGGTTCTCATTATCATTAACCCTCAAAATTTATAAGTTTATCCAACAACCTTTAAACATAAAGAGATGATTGCATTTATCACAGATTAAGCTCATCAAAAGAGATGTGTCATTTTTTAAACGAGAATCATACCAGACAAGGCATGCAGCCACTTCATGTAAGAAGCAAAAAAAAAAAAGGGTGGAAAAATGTACTTTAAGGCCAAAAGCTAATAATAAAATCAAAATAGAAAAACTTGTTATACATTTTGTACATTCATCTTAGTTCATTTTTAATCAGTGCATATGCACGTTATGTTAGTACAGAGGTAACGTCAACAGCTTTAAATGCTACAGTTTTGCTTTCAATTTTAACTAATGGCACCCAGATATTTTTTTCTTTTACTTTTGAAATCATGACTATAATAATATATACGAAATCTGGACTAATTAAAATATCATATTAAAACATATTTTACTACAGGGCACCCCGCCTCCCGTACAAATATAAAATGTTAGAATATCCATTGGAAATGTGGTTTATTGGAAGTGATACCAAAATATATGGGAAAAATCACCAAATATGCTATAAGGTCATTAGAAACACCTGTCTATTAACAAAATATGACCCAGATGCAAAACGCATACGGATGGAAGGTTCCAACCGAAACTATGATTCAAGGGAGTATATATCTATCTTATTATAGAAAAGGAACTTTTTCTGGGTGTGTCTGCGAGTTCGTTCTCTATGAACTCAAAAATGGCTGGGCCAATTTTTACAAAATTTCACACAAAAGTATTTTATGTGCATGGCAGTGTTCTTACGTAGGTTTTGCATTGGAATATTTTTGATAAGTATCGATAATCAAAATAATCCAATGAAAGGACAAACAGATGATTTTGACCAAGGTTAACACCTTACACAGCCTAACATCACAAGTGCATTTGAGAATTTTTATTACCACACAAGCTGAAAAGCCTGACATAAAATCAACAGTACGTTCTTTGATATGACAGGAGTGTGTTCGAAATGAATGCTTCTGTTTAGAGCACAACTGAAGCATGATACTTGATTTTAGTGCTTTAAACTTTTATTCAAACTATTATATTTAAAAAAATATAATTATAAAATCAAGAGTAGGTTCTCTACAGTCATTCATATCTTGTCACTCCATCTCTTCAACCAGCGGCGTGCGGTTTCATTACCACCACTGAGGTCTTTGTCCGTGCAGTTGGGCCCCAGTGGGCAAGATGTTAAAATGTGCTCGATGGTCTGAACTTGGGCACCACAGTTGTAGAGTAACCCCACATGAGGAGGTTGTCGCCAGTTTTTGCAACTTTTGCCCTTGCCCTATTCAGAGTGACCCACTCCGAACGGGACAGGTGTGTGCCAGGTGGTAAGGTTTCACTGGGCTCTGGCAGTGCTATATTTGTAGACTGAGGGTCTACCTCTCTCCACATCTGCAGCCGGTAAGAGGATGTAGGAGTGTCCGGTAGTTCCTCCACTGTGGCAAAGCTTCACCGGGACACAAGTCGTCTAGCCACCTCCGAGTAGCCATAGAGAGGGTGTCTGGGGTCTTCGAGTTGTTTAGTACGCCCAACTCTCACAATTATATCCCGGCGGACTTAGGTGGTGGTATGCCACTTAATCGGTATAGGGCTGGTAGAGGTGTGCTTTTTAAGTTTCCGGTTATAATCCGGCAAGCTTTGTGGAGATCTGCGTCAATGCAGTGAGCATGGGCTGAGCGAGACCATACTGCAGCGCCATATTCAGCCGTGGAGTAACATAGGGCTAATGATGTTGTCCTTAGCGTGTGTGGGTCTGCTCCCCAACTCGAGTTAGCCAGTGTAATGTTGAGTACAATGTATTGTGGGCTAAGTCACTGTGAGGAGGCATATGAAGCTTCCTTCCGGTGCACCATGATGGGTCCCCAACTAGAGCAGGCAATTGATTTGATTGAAAAATGGGTGATTTCACCAATTTCGATGACAATAAAATACGAGAAGGTGAAACATTTGTTAATAATCATTCAATTCTGGGTAATGTCGGGTTTCCCAGCTAGTATATGTATATAGGATAAATAAAAATTATGCATGTGTGAAAGTGACAATTTTTAAAAATCTCTTAAAATATATATATATATATATATATATTTTTTTTTTTTTTTTGATATGTAAATAAGTAAATGTTGAGTTTGTGAAACTTTATTGGGGGATCCGGCATGTGCTCTCTCGAAAGATTTGACATGAAATAGAGGGCTGCGAGATTTTTTTTATTACTGCATTTTCCCCCCAAACAAGGCACAATACCACTTTGATGCAGGGGGCTACTATCTGGGACATAATTTGCAGGGATACTATGCAGGGAGTTGAGCAGCAAGATGTCTGTTTACATTACACCTGAACTTCTGCATGTCTGTACAGTCGGAGAAGCAAGAACCCAGAAAGGAATTCCAAAGTCTAGCAGTCCTAGAAAAGAAACTATTAGAATAGAAGGCTTTCTGGCATGTGTGCTGTGTAGGCGTACAAGGGCTTGTAGTTCATCGGAGCACCTACCATTAAAATACTTGTAAAACGGGCAGAGGGATGAAACATTTCATTGATGGGTCAGAGGTTGAAGGCTAGCTGACAGTTTGAGACATTAGGTTGGCAACTCTGTTTTGAACCCTGTCTAGGAATGAGAGACTAGTAGCACCAGCCCAAATGTGGCAACAATACGCCATACGTGGATGGATACTCTCAGGTGTATCTAGCACGGTAAAGAGTCCACCTTCTTCACAGCAGCCTTGGCAATGCCCTCAATGTATTTGTTCCAACTCATGTTCCCTGTGAATGTTAAGTTGACGAGTTTGAACAAAATATTTTCAGGTAATATATCATTAGCCATGGCTATTAATGGTTGAGCAGGTTTCTTACAATTATTAAAGGAAAGAAGCTTAGTCTTGGCAGCATTGAATGTGAACATCCATTTTATACCCCCATTCTACTACAGATTGGAGGTTTCCGTCATTGCTGTTGATGTGTTCATTTGCTTTCCCCTAGTGTCTGTTATAGAGCATGGTGTTATCAGCAAATATACTCATCTCAAAGAAAATTTTATCAGGGAGGCTATTTATGAATATTAGGAACTGGTGATATCTCCAAATTTTATATTTAAATTTACATTGAAAAAAAAAAAAAAAAAAAAAAAAAAATTGTAACAACTATATTTTTGTGAAACTAGTACATATTTAACAAACTAAAAATGAAGATCGTTCGGAATATGATGATCCATGTTGAAACTATAAGATAGTTTAAAAAAATTAAAATAGAATGTTATAAAAAATATTTCTAAGGAGAAGAAACAGGAAGCTATTCGTTGATGAAATTAAAGTTATCTTACTCTCCTATCCCCAGTTAGGGACCTGATCTTCAGGCTGGGATCCAGGTGTAGTATCTGTTCTGATGCTACACTTAAATTAATTTGTCCTTGGTCAATATAGAGGAAACCCTTCTATACTAAGGCAATTTTTATTTTTGCAACTGTCAGAGTGTCCCTTTTTTGGGGGAGCTGCCCCCCCCCCTCTCCAAAACATTAAAAATGACCTTGTGATTCACATTTAACTTTCGTGGGGGAAGCAAATAAATCCCAACTCTCCTATCATTATCATGAACTGCTTAAAGTCTTAGCATTCACAGCAAAGTTAACAATTTTCAGAGAGAACCGTCATAAGGAAAAAATCAACTTTTTCTTATTAAAAAAAATAAAAGATTTTTTTTTTTTTTTTTTAAATTTTTTTATTCAATTTTCACCCCAAACAAGGCACAGTGCCACTTTGTAGCAGGGGGCTACTATTAGGGAATTAATTAGCGGGGTCATTATGAGGGGAGAAGAGTAGAAAGATGTTTGTTAACATTACACTTGAACTTCTGCATATGATTGCAGTTGGGAAAGCAGAATCCCGGAAGGGAGTTCCAAAGACCCGCAGTTCTGAGGAAGAAACTATTGGAGTAAAAGGCTTTCTTGCACCTAGGGATCTCCACTGTAAAGGGATGAGACTTAGTAGCTTGTCGGGTTTGTCGGGGGTAGTTACGTCGGGGAGGTACAAGTGTTTGCAGTTCGTCAGAGCATTCACCATTAAAGTATTTGTAGAACAGGCAGAGGGATGCAACATCTCGTCGATCGGACAGAGGTTGAAGCCTAGATGACAGTTCAGGACCTATCAGGTTGGCGACTCTTTTTTGAACCCTGTCCAGGAGCGAGAGACAAGCAGCAGATGCACCAGCCCAGATGTGACAACAGTACTCCATACATGGGCGAATGGTTGCCTTATAGAGGTATAGGATACTGGCAGGCGTAAGTAGTTTTCAATGAAAATGCTGAGAATTAACAATTTTTTTTTAATCCAGAAAAAGCAAAGTGGAATTCCTCTCAAACTTGCATCCTTGTCAGGGTTTTAGTGGAGATTGCCAAACAATACGAATAGGTTCATTAGTTATTCGATAAGTAGTAAATGCACCAAAACATTTGAATATCTAATAAAAAATGTCTTCAGCTTAGCAATTTTACCATATAGCTATTACGGACTACATAAGAATTTATAAAATAAGAAAATATTGAGGAAAAAAATTTGAACTTTTATTGAAATGATTTCTAAAAGCTACTCGGACAGACCAACTTTCAAAAGGCCATTTTTTATTTTTTTAAATTTTTTTATTACTTGGGGGATTGGGTCACCGCTTATCAAGACCCGGAGGCCACTCTAGGCTAACAGTTAAGTATTACGTAGATAGTAAGATAACATGATCAGAAATGGTGAAATTTGAGTAGAGCAAGATCATTTAAGAGGATGACTCAGCAGGAACATATACACATTAGATTTGAAAATGATCATGCTATAGTCAGCTGGGAAGTAATCCCACGGTATTGTGTTCTACAGATGAACACTTCTAGAAAAAAAAAAAAAAGAAAAAAAGACACTCTGCTCATGGAAGTTTTCGTTCAGTTTTACGCGGATAGAGAGGGAGGGAGGTTGTTGACGGTTGCTTTAGCTAAACGACTATTTGTTGCGAACGTTTTACGGTCGGGGCTTGGGAAACCATTAAACCAGATTTTGCTGGAGTTAATCTAAAAACATGTAAAATAAACAGTTACAAACGTTTTGGTTTTGTTTCTGGTTTTTAAATTTAAATACCATAAAAATACCTTTAACAAATCAAAAACAGAAAGAAAAAAAAAAGTCATTAAATGTCAAAGATTTTTGTGAAATTTTTCTCATTTGATTACAAGTTTGAGTCAAGTTTCAGAAAAGAAATATGCGAGGGACGTTCCGAAAGTAATGCCTTCTATTTTTATTTTATTCCACCCAAATAGAGCAGCCCTGGTGTCTATTCGTCTGCAAATACAAGGGATGTTTCAAAAGTAATGCCTCCTATTTTTTTTCATTCTGCCCAAGGGATTGTAAATTGCATTGACCTGAAAGTTTTATCTCTCTGTTGCAGATATTGACAGTGTGAAATTAAGAAAGCAGAGAGGAGGAGAGTGAAAGAGAGATAGGAGGAGAGTGAAAGAAAGAGAAAGAAAAAATATATACTATACTAGCGGAGAGGGGAGGGGTCGCCACCCAGTTTTGTCCGGTCATAAAATACGCTTAAATATGATATTTAATTTGTCCAGATTTCATATATATTATTAAAAAGTCGTGATTTCAAACAACAATAACAAAAAAAAAAAAAAAAAAAAAAAAAAGTATTTGGGTGCCATCAGCTAGAATTGAAACCGAAAGCAAAACTGCAGCATTCAAAGCTGGTGACGTTACCACTGTACCAACGTGACACGCATATGAACTGATTTAAAATAAACTAAGATAAATATACAAAATGTATAACAATTTTTTTTTCAATATTTACCCCCTTTTTTACACTTTTATTTAAACCGGCTAACGACTCAGAAAAGAACGGTCCATAAAAATCAAATCATTTTGAGGCCCCTAGAACCGCTCTGTGGCTTTTAGTTTCGGAAGAAATAGAGTTTGAAAATATGGAGACAGACATAATAAGTTTTATAAATTAGATTTATCAACTAGTGTTCGTGATTTGTGTCTTCACGTCTTACACGATTGATGGAAATGCCCAACAAAGAACACCTTTCCTTAATCTGACAGTTTCAAGCATCAGCTGCAAACGTATCAATTACAAATGAGTAAAGATTAGTATTTTTACTGTCCAAACATTTTGACGATTGCCAAGTATAATTTTATGCAAATAACAAAAACAGCACTTCTTTAAACAGGTTGGCTTTGCTTCAAGTTTCATATCAAATCATACATAATATAACACTTTTTAATTTTTTAAAATTGGGAGTATGAAGATAGCTATAAACAAATATTTCAGTTAATCGAACATCCATTTTACTAAATGTTTAACCCTGTAGAGCATTCGTATCTTAAACTTATATACATATATAATATTAAATCAAAGATGAGGAATGAAAGTTATAAATTTATTATATCATCAGAACAATAAGGAAAAGTTAAAGGGAAAATTAAGAAAAAATCTTAAGCCATAACATTTTGAAACTAAATCCTTCTCATCAGAAGAGGAAAAAGGCCAGAATTATACAAAATGCAAATATAGAAAAAAAAAAAAAAAAAAAAAAAAAAAACTGGCCCTTCACATTTACCTTTATATGTTGTACCTACTTTTAATTACCGAGGTATCCTTACCAGGGAATGCTTACAGTGCTGCTCAGGTACTTTTTGCAGGTCAGATTGCGCCTCTTGAAGGAGGGGGTTGCTGACTTCTCTATCCCACTTTTCGACTCTGGTGTCACAGTTCTTGCAGTGGGAGAGAACTAAATGTGAAAGCCTTCTCCCCTTCCTCATGTTAAGAATAGCTTTCTTATCCGCTTGACCAGAACAGCAGAAATCGGAAGGCAAAAGAACAAACAATCTTGACTAGCCATTTTGCTAAATATTACTCTTATCTCGTAAGGTATTATGCTTCTGGATATTTACAACATTTATGCATTCATGACCATAAAGTTTCATCTCTCCGTTTCGGATATTGACGGTGTGAAACTCTAAGAAAGCAATCCCTGTCATGGATGTGCATCAGAAGCAGAAATGCGTCAGTGAATTCCTCCATGTTGACAAAAGTTAACTGATCAAAATTCACTAGTGCTTGTTGGATATTTACAAAGCCAATGCAATTGCTGTCAGCACTGCTTGGAGGTGGGTTTATTGATTTCAGAGTCGTGACAAAAATGTGATTGACAAACCATGCTCCAAACTTTTACGACCGAAGCTATGACTAAGGCATCAAAAGAGGCTGACAAATGTGCATTGAGAATGATGGTGACTATGTAGAAAAATAAATTCTGGAGCACAAGAGGTTACTCATTTTAAAAGGCACCACTCCAGTTTTCGTAGGCTTTCAGCGTTTTAGTTTTTTTTAGTTTAAAAAACCAAAAAAAAAAAAAAAAACAACAAAAAAAAACAGGAGGCCTTACTTATGGAAAAACCCTTGTATATATATATATGTAAAAAAATAAAAATAAATAAAAATAAACATGGCGTCTCTCATCAAAAAAACAAACAAAAAAAAAACTTATTCAAAATTCAAATTCAAAAGTAAGACACTTTATCAAAAGTCGTGTATTTATCAAGTTGCGTTAAAGAAGCACTAAAATGACTTATGACCTTGGAAGATTTATTTTTCAAAATATACCAAAGTAACACACAAATTTACAGAATTTCAGTGAATAATTTTTCTTTATTTCTCATATTGCAATTACGGCATATACTTATGTACAGAGTGTGTGCTCCCAACCCCAAAAAGTCACCCATCGCATTAATAAAATTCAGTTTTTCTCCAGGCGGTTTTACCTTGAAATTCCATCCCTGTTCCCCTAACCGTACCAATATGCAGAAATTGAAATGTAATGTGAACAGATATCTTGGTTCCTTACTCTTCACTCAGGTTGCTCCTCTATAAATCAGGTCGATCACAGTAGCCCCTCATATCGCCTGAAGCAATGAACAGCCTGTACAAGGGTAGCTGTGCATGTAATTGTGAAGCACAGGTTGCGCAATCCCCAACCACTCCTTTCCTGAATCGACACGGTATGATTCTGATGGCAGTGAGAAGTCCAGGACAATCAAAAACAATGCCGAGATAGGCGGAGAGCACAATCAGCACCTGGAATTCCCAAATGATCATCCATTAAGTATTGCTTAACTTCGGTGATCTAGTGAGAACTTGTCTGTCAATATGATTATGATATTATATTTAAGCAACCCTTTATGCGTCAGTGGCAATATGTCTTGTTTGGAGTGAACCAAAGTAAAAAAAAAAAAAAAATTCAATATTTAGTAAAAATAATTTTTCAGTCTATACCTGGCTTGTCCACCAAATTTCAAGCATGAATTTACAACAGTATTTGTTTTATCACTATTCAATGATATATGGAGACACTTTGGTGATAGTCTCAGCAGTAGAAGAATGTGTAGAAGGCCATCACAAAAAAAAAAGGCAGAATGGTACTACGAGAAGAGAAGTATAAAAGTTGGTGACAATTTTGCACATCATATGCAATGATTTCAGAATGTAACACCCTTATTTTTCGAAAAGGATGGCATTACAGTGAGCACAGGGTGGAATGATAAAATTGTTACCCTAGAAAAGACGACATGATTCCATTTCCATTCGATGAAAATCGGTTTTCTTTTTTTTTTTTTTGTTGCAAACTGTCTACTAGTTGGCCAATTGTGTACAAATCCCAAGAGCAATAGGAGCCTTCTATCATGTCTGAAGGTGACACAATGTTCAACAAGCGAGATCGGAGATGCGCCGCTATACAACTCATGCTCTCTACTGATCCAAGTTATGACAACAGGACCATTGCTAGCACCCTCAAAATGAAAGATGAAAAAGTTTCCGGGCACGGTTATGGTTATTAATGTGGTTTCAAGTGAGAGTTACATCATGCCACCTCACATCTTTGAAGTCAGCTGGAAATTCAACACCAAAGTGTACTTGGATGCGCTGAAGAATGTGGTCATCCCCTGCTGCAATCAGGTGGTCACTGGCAGACCCTGGATGTGGCAGCAGTACTCGGCGCTGGCCCACAAGCCCAAAGAGAATCAGGCTTTGCTTCAGAAGGACCGCTACAACTTAACTTTGTACCCTTCTCTTACTGGTCGGCCTCTTTCCCTAACCTGAACCCTCTGGACTACTGTTTGGTCATATGTTGAGAACATCACCAACATGACCTCTCATGACCTAAGCCAGCCAGATAGCCGCCATCCATTAAGTATTTGTTGAGCTCCCGATGGCACTTACGGAAAAAGCATGCTCCCAGTTCCAAAATTGTATCAGGGCGGTGCATTGAATAGACGTCAGCTCTACTACATAATCAAGTTACCTGAATTGATTTTTTTCAAAAGTTTTGAAATAAAGCTGTGGTGCTGTTTTCTTTAAGGCGACACTTTTATCGTTCCACCCTGTATTGTTATTTTTGTTATTCTTACATGAGGCAAGCTTTGTGCCGAACCTCATATCGTAACCCATTGCTACAATGTTAAAAAAAAAAAAAAAAATGAAGCATTTGAAAAGAAAAAAAATACGGCATACCAGCGTTCGTACAAGATTTCTATGAAATGAAGAAAAGAGGAAAGAAAAATTAGAAGTTGTCAAGCAAGAAGGGCAGGAAGGTTGTAAAGTACAAATAAATCCGAGGCGGGGGGGGGGGGGGAAGTAAAATTGGAAGATGTTTCAGATATACATCTTGTTGAGACCAACAATACTGTGTATCGGTATAATCACATGAGAAGGATGGGACACAAGGGCAGAAAGTGAAATTGAAGTGCATTGTTCTAGAGAAAGGACTCTGGTCTGCAAAAAAAAAAAAAAAAAAAAAAAAAAGAAAGAAAAGAAAAAAAAAATGCTCTCGATATTCCCCAGTAGGAGTACCACAAATGGTTAGCAATAAACTAACCTGTTCTCAAAAGTAAGAAAGCAAAACCTGGAAGAGCGAACCTCCTAGAATTGCACCAGACTAGCAATATACTACAGTCAACAGGAAAAAAAAAAAAAAAATTTTTTTTTTTTTTAAATGACCCAAACTTTGTTGACTTTAGTACCGAGAGAAGTAAAGCAACCAGACATCTTCCTTTTTCCTTTTATCCAAAAGGATGTTTTTTTTTTGTTTTTTTTACACAGTGATCACCACTTATCAAGGCCCGGAAGCCACTCAGGGATAAGGGTTATTGCAAGTACATTACATTAGTGTGGAGATTTGATGAAGTGTTTACTTAAGGGGGCGGTTCATTAGGAATTTGTTAACATTGGACTTGAAGACATCCAAGTTGTAGTTCGGTGGGAAGCAGGCAGACGGAACAGAGTTCCACAGGCGTGCAGTTCTAAGAAAGAAGCTTTGTTCATGGAATCCGCGTTTTGATTTAGGCACAGATATAGAGTAGATAAATAAAGCAAAATTAAGAAATACCTTTAAAATGAGATGGGAGATTATTTTATATTTGTAAGAAGACATTTTAATGAGATACGAAATTTAATTAAAAAAATGTTACCAATAGCAACTGTAACTATTTTGTATAAATTTTAAAACATTCTTAAAATAAAGTATAAATTTAAAAAAATATATTTTTAAAATCTATAGATCTATAAAAGTGAAATTGTGTGTGTGTGTGTACACTTCCCTAACAAACTACTCTGTCAATTTTCAGTCTACAGACTCGAGATTTGACATAAGGGGTATTTAGATTTGGGAAAATCTTTTTTAATTAGTTTTCGGCTTGAAATTTGGCCGTCAAAGGTTCAAAGTTCAACGATTTGACCTATAAAAACTCTACCAAACCCCTCTGCCAATTTGGGGTCTAAACACTTGAAATTTTAGATGTAGATTACTTTGACATCGATCAAACTTTTTAATTTGATTTGAGCCCAAAACAAATGTTAAGGAGTCCAAATTTGGGATCAAAGTTAAAAAAAAAATTAGCTCTGTAGTCTCTACCAAATTACTCAGCTAATTTTTGGTCTAAACATTGGGCCATTCCATCTCAAAACACCAGCAAAATGTTGAAATCTGCACCCACCGACACCGAATTACTTGAAATTTGGCACAAATGTTCCCTTTCATGAGTTGGGAAAATTTGCCAAATTATTTGGTCCTAAACATTACCGTTCGGATTTTGGGGGGTGTGTGTGTAAAATTTGCATATTTTACTTCTAAATTTATGCCGCGAAACGTCACAGAATTTCAGTGTTTTATAAAATTAAAAAAAAAAAATACTTCCACATATTCAATATTTCTTGCATACAAAATGCAATATCTGCAAACTATATTTAAATTATTTTCTTTTTAAATTAACAAAGACTATCATTGAATAGTTTAAGAAATTACTTAACACAATATGAACATTTGAGAAGTTTGGGAGCATTAGGATGATTGTCTTTATCAATCTTTCACTGAATTACCGTGCGTACATAGAAAAAAAAAAAAAACTAAACTTGGCAGAGCCATATCTTCTAAAGTAGGCTAGAAACCCTCACAAAATTTTTTTGAGAACTTAAGCAGTCATAATAGATGCTATAAAAAAAATATGAAAATTGAAGAGGACATATTTTCTCTAGACTGACCGTAAGATACATAGGTAAAAAAATTGATTTGATGCTTTTGGGTGAGCAAAAATTTATTTTCTACCAGGTATGGAGTTAAAATAATTAAATATTCGGATTCTACAGTCCCTAAATGCCCTTCCTACCAAATTTCAGAAATATCGAATATGTGGAAGTATTTTTTTTTAAATTTTATAAAACACTGAAATTCTGTGACGTTTCGTGGCATAAATTTAGAAGCAAAATATGCAAATTTTACACCCCCCTAAAGTCCGAACGGTGAGGTTTAAGACCAAATAATTTGGCAAATTTTCCTAACTCATGAAGGAGAATATCTGTACCAAATTTCAAGTAATTCGGTGTCGGTGGGTGTAATGGCCTGGTGAATTGACATGGAATGACCCCATTTGAAATTTTACATAAAGTGTATTCAGACATGGGGCAAGCTTTTTAATCAGTTTTTAGCCAAAACATTTGGCTGCCAAGGCTTCAAAGTTCAAAAGATTTGACCAATTCTGGTGATCATATATATATATATATATATATGATGGAAATAGTATTGCGACGAGATGCAAAGATAAAAAAGGAACAAAGTTTTGTGTTCATCAACGTTTTGTCTTTAATGTAAGACTTCTTCTGGATGAATGAAATAAAGACAATAAAATACAAATACAATATTTGAAGTTATGTTTTTGATGTAATGAAATGTGTGACTGTTCTATTTCATAACGAAAAAATTCATTAGAAATTCAAAAATAGGTATAGCGTTGTGAATAATATTAAAAACAAATTAGACTCAATTGACCCCCCCCCCTTCAAGTTCACCTATGAAACAGAAAACAATCACTTATATTTTCTGGACATACTTATTATAAAATCCAATAATCTATCCTTCAAACTTCACTGCAAAACTACACACAAAAATGATTACATACATTTCTACTCAAACCATAAAAAAATAAAAACAACTATGATAATCGTTTTTTTCCTACATGCATTCAGAATTTACAGGGAAGAATATCTGGACGAAGAGTTCAAATATCTCAAAAATACTTGAAAACTTTGCAATATCCCACATATTTTATATTAAATGCAAAGAAAAACAGCCACAAAAATATTTTCCAGGATAAATAAGTAAAAATCATATACATCAGATATTTTTCTCATAAACAGACATCTTTTAGTTGCACACGCCAATAATAATTTGCAACACTCTAAACAAACTAGGGATTCTCATAATACAAATCACGTCACAAACTATAAAACAAATATTAAAAACAACAAAACATCTCTAAAACAAAATTTTCAATGCATGCTCATTGCCAAAATTTCCGTTACATACGTTGGTGAAACCCAACATAGATTAGAGAAAAGGCTCAATGAACATAAAAGGGATATAAGAAATAGCAATTCTCTGAATGCATTATTGTCTCATTCATTAAAAAAAATAATACTTTTGACTTCAAACAAGCAAAAATAGTTCAATTTATTTCAAATAAATCGCGACAGAGATTTTTTTGAATCAGCGCTTATCGCAAATTCAAGCACAAACAATGTGGAAGTTTCTATAATTTATCGCTATTAATAAGCAAACTTCTATAAGAACATGATTTCATTTTGGACCCAGGTTAACTCACACACCATAGAAAACAACACCTATAATAATTACTACATATAATCAGTCAATAAATTACATGACAAAAATACGTTCATTTCATTCTAGTTACACACCCATATTTGAATTATAACGGCCATATTTATTCCTAAAAGAATATAAATTACATCATATCTTTAAATATATTAACGGCTATATGACATTAGAAACAAGGCTCACATGCTCTCGTGTAATGAATAAATGCGTGGGTGTAGGATTGACATGAAATTCTTAAAGATAAACTAAAATGACTGAAAACTGGGCTGAAATGACTTAAATAAATAAAAAGTAAATGACTTAGAATGACTTTAATGAACTTAAGGATGAATTGAATGACCTTAAGAATGACTTGAATGCTTAAAAAATAACTGAAATCATTCAAAAACAACTTGAATGATCTGGAGAATGACTTGAATGGCTTTGAGACTGGCTGGTTGTAAAGTGGGTGATCATTTTACATTAAATTAATACAGAAAAGTGATCCCCCACTTTATATCACAAAGTTACAAACATAAGTACAGAATGTAAGAATAGATACTACACTTTGATCTTGGCTAAAGGGCCAAGAAAAGCTGTATTTATTTGCTCCCCCACCGAGCAAATTAGGCACAAGGCCGATTTTTAATGTGAGGAGTGAAAAGGAAAATGGGGACCAACTCCCCGGGGAGTAGGGGAGCTGGATAGTGACAATTGGTATGAAGGGTTGCCCCTACATTGACCAAGGTCTTATATGTGGGGTTACCCCCACATATGGTCTTTGCTTGCAGTATCTGCCAGAACAGATTGTATTTATTTGCTCCCCCACTGAGCAAATTAGGCACAAGGCCGATTTTTAATGTGAGGAGTGAAGGGAGGGGGAAGGGAAAAAGGGGACCAGCTCTCGAGAGGTGGGAAATGGGAGCTGGTTAATGGTCAGGCATGTGGGGTTGCCCCCACATCTGGTCTTTGCTAGTCATAGCTGGCAGCATCTGCCGGAACAGATGGTATTTATTTGCTCCCCCATCGAGCAAATTAGGCACAAGGCCGATTTTTAATGTGAGGAGTGAAGGGGAAATGGGGACCAACTCCCCGGGGAGTAGAGGAGCTGGATAGTGACAATTGGTATGAACGGTTGCCCCTACATTGACCAAGGTCTTATCTGTGGGGTCGCCCCCACATATGGTCTTTGCTTGCAGTATCTGCCGGAACAGATGGTATTTATTTGCTCCCCCACCGAGCAAATTAGGCACAAGGCCAATTTTTAATGTGAGGAGTGAAGGGAGAGGGAAGGGAAAAGGGGACCAGCTCCCGAGAGGTGGGAAATGGGAGCTGGTTAAAGGTCAGGTATGTGGGGTTGCCCCCACATCTGGTCTTTGCTAGTCATAGATAGTCATAGCTTGCAGTATCTGCCGGAACAGATGGTATTTATTTGCTCCCCCACTGAGCAAATTAGGCACAAGGCCGTTTTTAATGTGAGGTAAAAACCAGCTCCCCTAAAAGTAGGCAAAAAGGGGGCACTCTGGTTACCAAAAATAATAATTGTCCCAGTATAGAGGGTTTCCCCTCCATTGACTGGTACAAATTATCTTAAGTGCAGTATCTGCCGGAACAGATGGTGTTTATTTGCTCCCCCACTGAGCAAATTAGGCACAAGGCCGTTTTTAATGTGAGGTAAAAACCAGCTCCCCTAAAAGGGGTCACTCTGGTTACCAAAAATAATAATTGTCCCAGTATAGAGGGTTTCCCCTCCATTGACTGGTACAAATTATCTTAAGTGCAGCATCTGCCGGAACAGATACTACACTTGGTATTTATTTGCTCCCCCACCGAGCAAATTAGGCACAAGGCCAATTTTTAATGTGAGGAGTGAAGGGAGGGGGGAAGGGAAAAAGGGGACCAGCTCCCGAGAGGTGGGAAATGGGAGCTGGTTAAAGGTCAGGCATGTGGGGTTGCCCCCACATCTGGTCTTTGCTAGTCATAGCTAGTCATAGCTTGCAGTATCTGCCGGAACAGATGGTATTTATTTGCTCCCCCACCGAGCAAATTAGGCACAAGGCCGATTTTTTAAGTGAGGAGTGAAGGGGAAATGGGGACCAACTCCCCGGGGAGTAGGGGAGTTGGATAGTGACAATTGGTATGACGGGTTGCCCCTACATTGACCAAGGTCTTATATGTGGAGTTGCCCCCACATATGGTCTTTGCTTGCAGTATCTGCCGGAACAGATGGTATTTATTTGCTCCCCCACTGAGCAAATTAGGCACAAGGCCGTTTTTAATGTGAGGTAAAAACCAGCTCCCCCAAAAGTAGGCAAAAAGGGGGCACTCTGGTTACCAAAAATAATAATTGTCCCAGTATAGAGGGTTTCCCCTCCATTGACTGGTACAAACTATCTCAAGTGCAGCATCTGCCGGAACAGATGGTATTTATTTGCTCCCCCACTGAGCAAATTAGGCACAAGGCCGTTTTTAATGTGAGGTAAAAACCAGCTCCCCTAAAAGTAGGCAAAAAGGGGGCACTCTGGTTACCAAAAATAATAATTGTCCCAGTATAGAGGGTTTCCCCTCCATTGACTGGTACAAATTATCTTAAGTGCAGTATCTGCCGGAACAGATGGTGTTTATTTGCTCCCCCACTGAGCAAATTAGGCACAAGGCCGTTTTTAATGTGAGGTAAAAACCAGCTCCCCTAAAAGGGGTCACTCTGGTTACCAAAAATAATAATTGTCCCAGTATAGAGGGTTTCCCCTCCATTGACTGGTACAAATTATCTTAAGTGCAGCATCTGCCGGAACAGATACTACACTTGGTATTTATTTGCTCCCCCACCGAGCAAATTAGGCACAAGGCCAATTTTTAATGTGAGGAGTGAAGGGAGGGGGGAAGGGAAAAAGGGGACCAGCTCCCGAGAGGTGGGAAATGGGAGCTGGTTAAAGGTCAGGCATGTGGGGTTGCCCCCACATCTGGTCTTTGCTAGTCATAGCTAGTCATAGCTTGCAGTATCTGCCGGAACAGATGGTATTTATTTGCTCCCCCACCGAGCAAATTAGGCACAAGGCCGATTTTTTAAGTGAGGAGTGAAGGGGAAATGGGGACCAACTCCCCGGGGAGTAGGGGAGTTGGATAGTGACAATTGGTATGACGGGTTGCCCCTACATTGACCAAGGTCTTATATGTGGAGTTGCCCCCACATATGGTCTTTGCTTGCAGTATCTGCCGGAACAGATGGTATTTATTTGCTCCCCCACTGAGCAAATTAGGCACAAGGCCGTTTTTAATGTGAGGTAAAAACCAGCTCCCCCAAAAGTAGGCAAAAAGGGGGCACTCTGGTTACCAAAAATAATAATTGTCCCAGTATAGAGGGTTTCCCCTCCATTGACTGGTACAAACTATCTCAAGTGCAGCATCTGCCGGAACAGATGGTATTTATTTGCTCCCCCACTGAGCAAATTAGGCACAAGGCCGTTTTTAATGTGAGGTAAAAACCAGCTCCCCTAAAAGTAGGCAAAAAGGGGGCACTCTGGTTACCAAAAATAATAATTGTCCCAGTATAGAGGGTTTCCCCTCCATTGACTGGTACAAATTATCTTAAGTGCAGTATCTGCCGGAACAGATGGTGTTTATTTGCTCCCCCACTGAGCAAATTAGGCACAAGGCCGTTTTTAATGTGAGGTAAAAACCAGCTCCCCTAAAAGGGGTCACTCTGGTTACCAAAAATAATAATTGTCCCAGTATAGAGGGTTTCCCCTCCATTGACTGGTACAAATTATCTTAAGTGCAGCATCTGCCGGAACAGATACTACACTTGGTATTTATTTGCTCCCCCACCGAGCAAATTAGGCACAAGGCCAATTTTTAATGTGAGGAGTGAAGGGAGGGGGGAAGGGAAAAAGGGGACCAGCTCCCGAGAGGTGGGAAATGGGAGCTGGTTAAAGGTCAGGCATGTGGGGTTGCCCCCACATCTGGTCTTTGCTAGTCATAGCTAGTCATAGCTTGCAGTATCTGCCGGAACAGATGGTATTTATTTGCTCCCCCACCGAGCAAATTAGGCACAAGGCCGATTTTTTAAGTGAGGAGTGAAGGGGAAATGGGGACCAACTCCCCGGGGAGTAGGGGAGTTGGATAGTGACAATTGGTATGACGGGTTGCCCCTACATTGACCAAGGTCTTATATGTGGAGTTGCCCCCACATATGGTCTTTGCTTGCAGTATCTGCCGGAACAGATGGTATTTATTTGCTCCCCCACTGAGCAAATTAGGCACAAGGCCGTTTTTAATGTGAGGTAAAAACCAGCTCCCCCAAAAGTAGGCAAAAAGGGGGCACTCTGGTTACCAAAAATAATAATTGTCCCAGTATAGAGGGTTTCCCCTCCATTGACTGGTACAAACTATCTCAAGTGCAGCATCTGCCGGAACAGATGGTATTTATTTGCTCCCCCACTGAGCAAATTAGGCACAAGGCCGTTTTTAATGTGAGGTAAAAACCAGCTCCCCTAAAAGTAGGCAAAAAGGGGGCACTCTGGTTACCAAAAATAATAATTGTCCCAGTATAGAGGGTTTCCCCTCCATTGACTGGTACAAATTATCTTAAGTGCAGTATCTGCCGGAACAGATGGTGTTTATTTGCTCCCCCACTGAGCAAATTAGGCACAAGGCCGTTTTTAATGTGAGGTAAAAACCAGCTCCCCTAAAAGGGGTCACTCTGGTTACCAAAAATAATAATTGTCCCAGTATAGAGGGTTTCCCCTCCATTGACTGGTACAAATTATCTTAAGTGCAGCATCTGCCGGAACAGATACTACACTTGGTATTTATTTGCTCCCCCACCGAGCAAATTAGGCACAAGGCCAATTTTTAATGTGAGGAGTGAAGGGAGGGGGGAAGGGAAAAAGGGGACCAGCTCCCGAGAGGTGGGAAATGGGAGCTGGTTAAAGGTCAGGCATGTGGGGTTGCCCCCACATCTGGTCTTTGCTAGTCATAGCTAGTCATAGCTTGCAGTATCTGCCGGAACAGATGGTATTTATTTGCTCCCCCACCGAGCAAATTAGGCACAAGGCCGATTTTTTAAGTGAGGAGTGAAGGGGAAATGGGGACCAACTCCCCGGGGAGTAGGGGAGTTGGATAGTGACAATTGGTATGACGGGTTGCCCCTACATTGACCAAGGTCTTATATGTGGAGTTGCCCCCACATATGGTCTTTGCTTGCAGTATCTGCCGGAACAGATGGTATTTATTTGCTCCCCCACTGAGCAAATTAGGCACAAGGCCGTTTTTAATGTGAGGTAAAAACCAGCTCCCCCAAAAGTAGGCAAAAAGGGGGCACTCTGGTTACCAAAAATAATAATTGTCCCAGTATAGAGGGTTTCCCCTCCATTGACTGGTACAAACTATCTCAAGTGCAGCATCTGCCGGAACAGATGGTATTTATTTGCTCCCCCACTGAGCAAATTAGGCACAAGGCCGTTTTTAATGTGAGGTAAAAACCAGCTCCCCTAAAAGTAGGCAAAAAGGGGGCACTCTGGTTACCAAAAATAATAATTGTCCCAGTATAGAGGGTTTCCCCTCCATTGACTGGTACAAATTATCTTAAGTGCAGTATCTGCCGGAACAGATGGTGTTTATTTGCTCCCCCACTGAGCAAATTAGGCACAAGGCCGTTTTTAATGTGAGGTAAAAACCAGCTCCCCTAAAAGGGGTCACTCTGGTTACCAAAAATAATAATTGTCCCAGTATAGAGGGTTTCCCCTCCATTGACTGGTACAAATTATCTTAAGTGCAGCATCTGCCGGAACAGATACTACACTTGGTATTTATTTGCTCCCCCACCGAGCAAATTAGGCACAAGGCCAATTTTTAATGTGAGGAGTGAAGGGAGGGGGGAAGGGAAAAAGGGGACCAGCTCCCGAGAGGTGGGAAATGGGAGCTGGTTAAAGGTCAGACATGTGGGGTTGCCCCCACATCTGGTCTTTGCTAGTCATAGCTTGCAGTATCTGCCGGAACAGATGGTATTTATTTGCTCCCCCACCGAGCAAATTAGGCACAAGGCCGATTTTTTAAGTGAGGAGTGAAGGGGAAATGGGGACCAACTCCCCGGGGAGTAGGGGAGTTGGATAGTGACAATTGGTATGACGGGTTGCCCCTACATTGACCAAGGTCTTATATGTGGAGTTGCCCCCACATATGGTCTTTGCTTGCAGTATCTGCCGGAACAGATGGTATTTATTTGCTCCCCCACTGAGCAAATTAGGCACAAGGCCGTTTTTAATGTGAGGTAAAAACCAGCTCCCCCAAAAGTAGGCAAAAAGGGGGCACTCTGGTTACCAAAAATAATAATTGTCCCAGTATAGAGGGTTTCCCCTCCATTGACTGGTACAAACTATCTCAAGTGCAGCATCTGCCGGAACAGATACTACACTTTGATCCCAGCCCGAAGGCCAAGAACAACAGAAAAAATGCAAGCCTTTAAAGCCTTAGGGAACGTAGATTAACGCGGCTTTAGTATGCTATACTATACAATTTTCTGAAATTACTTTTTCAGCACTCAAACAGTATTTGTTCCGCCGCCGCCGACTTCATCACCTACTTCAGACATTTTCACACAAGATGGAGATGGATAACCGTTGCAACATTCCTGCCACTTTGCTTTCGTGCAATAAAATGAAAACTTCCTGTTTTGTAATGTTTCTGAAAGATTTCGAGTGAGCCCTTAAGCACTTGCGATGAACAATCTGATAAAAGCCGATAAGAGAACCTTAAAACATTTGAATGTTAGTGTAAGCAGAACAGGAAGAAAGAAGTCGTTTCTTCGTCAACGACAAGTGGAAAATTTAGGTCAAAAGAAGCAAGAAAATAGGTACCCCCCTCCACTATGTTCAGTGTTTGCTTATCAAGTTTATTAAATGAAGATTGACAGAATTTTAAAATATAACTCAGCATTTTATGAAAACAAACAAAATAAAAAAAAATAAAAAAAATAATAATAATAAATAAAATAAATAAAAAATAAATAATAATATAAAAAAAAATAAATAAATAACACACCCATCAACGAGCGAATAAATGATGAATTTATGGTTGACTTTTGAAAAAAAAAAAAAAAGCGGCATGGATTCAAATTTCACAAGTTAAGCATGCATGGTTATATCTGTGAGTTCACAGTGAACGAGACAAAAAAAAAATGACTAAGTTCAGCATTGCCCCCCCCCTCCATTTAGCCCCAAAAGTCCCTAAGGGGACGTCAAATTCTGGTGAAAATGAACCAACGGTACAGTTTTAGGCCTTAATATATGTAAATTTGCACTATGCAAAAAAAGAAATGACTAAGTCTATCATTGCCCCCCCCATTTAGCCCCAATGGTCCCCAAGGCCTTAACATATTTAAATTTGAGTTCAGCACCATGCAAAACTGCTAAATAGACATACACAAAAAATTTTGGACAAATATGGTAAAATACTCCCCAAAAATGGAGTGTTTTTATTAGCCTGAAAAGAGACCCTGGGGCACACCCAAGAGTTATCACAACGTATAGACAAACAAAATTATATAGAAATCAGTTAGTTACAACTTTTCAGAAAGTTTTATAAAAATTCAAGGCCTCAATTTTTTTTTAATAAGCACAAAAGTGTCAATTTTAGCTATTTTAACTCGAAAGGCACCGCAGGGGGAGGGGGGACAACCGGTTTTTTCCCGGAAAATCTGTTTTGTTACTTTTTTTTTTTTTACACATATCATGTTAGCACCATTTAGCCCCAAAAGTCCTCAAGGACTTAACATATTTAAATTTGAGTTCTGCACCATGCAAAAATGAAAATTTGCGACAAATATGGTAAAATAGTTCCAAAAATGGAGTGTTTCTTATTAGCCCTAAAAGAGTCCCTGGGGCACACCCAAGGGTTATCGCAAAATATAGACAAACACACTTATATAGAAATCAGTTACAACTTTTCACAAAGTTTTATAAAAATTCAAAGCATTTTTTTTTTTTAATAAGCACAAAAGTGTCAATTTTGGCCAATTTTAACCCAAAAGGCACCTCTAGGGGATGCAACCGGAATTTTCCCGGAAAATCCGTTCTGTTACATTTTTTTTTTTTTTTTTTTACTCATGTATAATGTTTGTGCAAAATTTAAAAAAATTCCAAGGCATAGTTATTGAGAAAAGTGTGGACAGACGAACGAACAAGGGTGAATTTACAGGTCCACCCTCCCTTTTGTCAGGGGACCAAAAACATCAAGAGTTGCTAGACTGAAGGAGTAAATTAAACATTGTCTCTTTACAATTTGTTTTTATTATTTGTACTGAAAAATATTTAAAATACAATCGACACTATTTTTAAACTCGTATTTGCTGTGTGTTACGTTTTTTTTTTTTTTTTTTTTTTTTTTTTTAACTCAAAAGACTAATTTTTTAACCTATCCAGAAAACATCAGCTTTATCGAAACATTTGTTGATTAAATATATTTCTCCTTTGTGGAATTTCCATGGGTCTTTTATAAATATTCACAGGTAAATTTGTTTGAGGCTTCCAACAATCATCAGTAGAGATGATATAATTGTATTGACGGTCAAACAATTCGAACTCCAGACTCATTTGAATTCAAGTCATTTTTTATATTCGTTGCTTTAACTCGATTTAATCAGTCTTGTGTACTTATTCCAACAGTCAAACGTCGCAGCTCACACCAACCATAAAAACCAACAAACCGAAAGTTCAAGACTTAAGTTTTGCCCTTATAAGTCGAACACATCTGAATTCTGGATTCAAAACCCGAATCTCTTGCATGCAATGCGAGTACCCCACCACCTGAGCAACCATGCTAAACACAAGGAGTGTAGTCATCCAATCACTGAGAACCCAATCCGATGTCTCAAAAGTAGGATACAAGAAATTCGGTTTCAAATACCAAGTTCAAATGTGTTCAACCGATGAACCCAAGTGAGGCCAAAACTCGAATTTTGATCCCCCGGTTTGTTGGTTTGTATGGCTTGTGAACTGCAACATTGTTTAACTGTGGAAAATATATACATTTGTTCAAGGTTAAAAATATACAAAAGTAAAAACCATTGAATTTCATGAGGTTGTTGATAGTGCTCAATAAATACACACAGATACACACACTAACAGATGTATCCGACGTTGCCCGGTGTAAAATGTAATGTTAAATTCCTTAAAAAAAAAAAAAAAAAAAAGAAAAAAAAAAACGGAAAGAAACAGACGTACATGCGAGTACTTCTAAACAGTTCACTTCTTGTAAAAAACTATTCGAGCCGAGATCAAAATCAAAATCGAAAGATAAGTCAAGTACGATAGCCATTAGGTCAGCTTGACACAATCTTTAAAAAGTGTTTTCAAACCTACTTATTCTTAAAATAATGTGAAGGATCCGCGCATGCGCAGCCATGAAACAGTTGACAATCAGATGAAAATCCGATTTCCCCCACGTATCAATTTTGACTCCTTAGCAGCCCCTTTTTCTGGATGAAAACTGATTAAAAAGTTTTCTACATGTCTGAATACCCTATATACCAAATTTCAAGTCTGTAAATAAAAAATTTATTGAGTAGTTGTTCTCACACACACATGCTCACTTTTATAGATACAGATAGATATATCAGCTTATTTTCGACTCAATTTCATTAGCCATGTTTTAATAGAATAATAATTATTATAGTAATTATAATCTATTAATACATTGAATCAGTGCCAAAGCTATTCAAATACCTTTTTATAGAAACGTCTTTCAAACATACGAAACTTCATTTTACAATGTTTTTTTTTATAGAGGTCATGTTAATGAGATCTTCTGATTTTTTTTTTTTTTTTAATCTCTTTCTGGTTTAATAAAATAATTACAATGTTTCGATTGTTCCTTCCACCCTTCAAGGTAATTTTGGTCATAGCTTATTTAGCTATGACGAAACAGTACAGATTCAATACTTAATCCCTCTCTGATCAAAGAGGCAACCGTAAAAATTACCAAGACATAAAATGAAAGACTAGACCAAAACAAGTTTCCAAACCACAACAGAAACAGATTGTCCATCAAAACGCAACAGAGCAACAACGTATCATCACATGGCCAGCAGGCAGACAAAGGTCCAATCGGAGAACTCTTGTTATTCATACCAGTTTATATGTTTGCATCAATTAATCTGGCAGTGGCTTTATTGCTGTCTAAGTTAGGGTTCTTCCTGTTCAGTCAGAAAGCCCATATTCCCAAGCTTTACCTTCTCTCTGAGAAGGGGATTAATTTATTGTTAATCGCCTGAGGCGCCCCTACCAGATAATGTCAACAGATCTGCTCAGGCATTTTATTCAGCTAGAGTGCACTTCATCTAGTGTGCTGGTTTTTCAAACCATGACCCGACCTTATGCCTAATCTCCTTCAGAATAGGTAAACATACAAGAGACATTCCGAAAGTAATACCTCCTATTCTTTTTTCTGCCCAAGGAATTGTAAATTGCTTTGTTATGATGACTGAACTTATGCATTCACGACCTGAAAGTTTTATCTCTTTGTTGCAGATATTGATGATGTGAAACTCTAAGAAAGCAACCCGTCATGCACATGCGGAAGAAACAGAGGAATCATAAAATTCCTCCATGCAGAAAAAATTAGACTGATCAACATTCACCGGCGCCTGTTGAACGTTTAGAAGCCGATTCAGTTGATGTCAGTACAGTTAGAAGAGGAAGCGACAAAAATGTGAATGACAAAGCGCACTCCAAACTTTTCCGATTGAGGCAACAAAGGAGGCCAACAAAAAGTGCGTTAAAAATGGTGCTGATTATGTAGAAAAATAAAGTCTGGGGCACAGTCAGTTTAATGGTACCATGTAGCGCTTCAACATTTAGTTGAAGAGTTAAAATATAGAAGGCCTTACTTTTTGGAATGACCCTCAAACATAATTGATTAGCTTATTTGAAAAAGCTAATTACAACAAGGTGAAGATTTTGGCACCGTAAACAGTAAGAAAGTCTTCACACAGGGTTCGTACAGGTTTTCAATATCCATATTCAAGGACTTTTCCAAGTTTTTCAAGGCTTTCGAGACAAAATTCAAGCTTTCAAAACAAAATTTGGGGTCTGTTTTACAATCCACAGCAATACAAAAAGTGGTAAAAACTCAAATATCTAACAAATAAATGTTACCATAGCCGATAAAAGTTACTTTGCAACCTGCATCATTTTTTTGGTGTTTTTAAGTAGTTTTAAATGATTTTTATTTCATCTCAAATATTAACTTTTCACGGCTTTTAAATTTTCAACCAAGATGGCTGCCATTTTGTCCATTTTGTTTTTGGCCTGGCCAGTCTAATTTTAAATTATCACAAATTTTTTTTTTTTTTTGGGGGGGGGATTCGCCATTGGAGAGGCTCGTCAGCACAAGGAAAGTCATTTTTAGAGAGTGGGGGTAGTTTTATTTATGACGTCCGCTACTACTCCCCTCCTGTTCCTCCACCCCCAAAATGAGAACAAAAACAGCCGGGTTTAAATTTTATCACAAAACTACCCCTGGTAGTTTTGTGATAAAGGGACATAACTCTTGTATTCACAATAATACTTTGCAATGTATTTCTATTTTATTTTCAATATTGAAAAAATATTTTAATGGTATGTTTATTAAGACTTTAAAAATAATTTTATAATATTTATTTCTATTATGTTTAATATTTCAACACAAATTTTTACTGGACATAAAAAATACATTTTAAGACATTTTCCATATTTTCAAGGGATTTTTCGAGGTAATAATAAAAATAAAGCCTTTTCAAGTTTGTCAGATCCAGAATAATGGCAAAAACTATTTTAACAATGAAGGGATTTCCATGCATGCACACATAAACGAAAACGTAACATGCAGCCACAGCCGAGACTGAATTCACTACGCGAGTTTTGTAGTGGGATTTAAATCTGGTCTGGAGCTGAATACTTTATGCTTCAAGGGTATTTTTTTTTATTGTGATGCCATCACTAGATGGGTTGCCTACTACGGTTTAAGAGAGGCCCGTCTACTCTCACTCACACACACACATATATATATATGTCCTCATCAAGATACAAAGTTGATATTCCACTCAAATCTATACCGAGTCTTTCTTTGTAACTCAACAGGTCAGCCATTAATCCACTTCTTTGTTCATATAATCCACCCACGAAATGCAAAGTCATCGTTATCCCATGGCAAGAACACCAAACACTTAATGAAAATAATCAGATGAAGAGTCGCTACAGATGAACCCCTACCAGTAGTTTTAAATACACCATTTGTGGACCCCTCTTTGCTGAAACATTCTTTGATATTCCCATCAATTTCGACATATGAGGCTTGCCACAACTAAATTGTCCAGAAATCCACACAGATGATTTGTTTATAGTGGTGAAGGCTTTGTGTAGAACCAATCACTCTTTTGGTATAACTTAACCCCAGTCGGTTCAAATGATTGCCACAAGACAAAGCAGAATGTAGACTTCAGGTTTTACACCAGTTTTCTTTCTTCAAGATGCATGTCTTAATGAAGACTGAGGGAGGAATCTCTCCCAGTAGATTAAATGCAACTCCAGATACCAACAAGAGTTTCTACATTCCAGCGTGGTATATACAATGCCTAGCATCCCCAAATGGTCACCCGTCTGGTACTGGCCATTGATATTGATCAACTTTGGTGATCTGGTGAGAACTGGTGTCAATGTGATTATGCTGTGAAATGTATTAGTATCCCAATTAGTGTTGGTACGATTAATCTAAATTGAAAAAAATTGGAATTTTGGGGGGTATTGGAATCAGAAAAAACTTGTGTATATTTTCTGATGCCAAAACAATTCTTTTGGTTATCTTTTTTTTTTATTTAATTCTATTTATTCTTGTAGTAATAATAAAATAAATATTTATTGATTTTAAACTACCAGTAATGCTAAAATCTATAGCCCCCCCCCCCCACAGTGTATTTTTACGTTTGAGAAAATATGTGCACATTTAACACGTGTTCTTATGGTAATCGGGAAAAATAGCAACTTTATAGTTAAATATTTAGAGGTTTATGAAGAATAGGAGTCAGGTATTTAGCATGGAATCGGTAATTGTATCGGAACCAGGAAAAATATTGGAATCGTCCCATCACTAATCCCAATAAACAACCCCCAAGATAATGATTTTTTTTTTTTTCATTCTTCTTCCTTTGAAGATTGTAATGCTGGGTATGGGGCAGCCAAACCAGCTGCCAACATTGCCCCGCTTTTTATTGAAACCAACCGAGAGCTCTTTTTAGTATCCTCGCTGTTCCCTTAAGTGCAATTGTCTGGATCTCTTTTGCACATGGTTCACCAGGAATATTAGTTAGGTAGGACTTCAGGTTCTTCTTCATAAGCCCTGTGGCATCTATGATAACTGGTATGATTGATATCTCCTTAAGATTCCAATTTCTTTTCATATGGTCTGTATAGATGACTTCGTAACTTTAAATTGAAAATTTATGAGTTTAGCATGATGATGGCAAATACATTGTGATACATATTCAAACAAATCAGTTGCATTCTTTTTAATTTTAACTTGTGAGAACTTCAATTTATTTTTTGGATTATTTTGATTAGTTAATTTGACTCACATGGGACAAATCCTCTATTTTGATTGATAGCAGCCATTTAAGTGCCACGCTAGGTCATAATATTTGTGTGTGTGTGTGTGTGTGTGTGTGTGTGTGTGTGTGTGTGTGTGAGTCGAACAAATTTCGGAAAACATGGCGGCTTTTAGAGGACGCAGTATCTCAGCAGACAACACCTGATCAAGACACAGTGGCCGCACAAATATTGTTTATTTTTCAGCGCTAATCGCCAACCATTACTTACAGGCATTGCATCACTTTTCGTAACAATACAACATGGTTTTCAGCGAATGTTTGAGGAAAATAAAAAATTTAAAAAAAACTTAAATATCAATTTTATTAAGAAAAATAGCTCTTGCGTCGAATATGCCCATTGCCCCGCCATGGTCTTTTTGTGCAACTTTTACGTGGGTCAGTTTGCTAAAATAGATGATAATATAATAGAACTGTGTGCTAATGTTTTTAATTTAATCGAAACAAAACAGTTAATAAATAAATAAGGGTGCTTTTACCACGGTTGCTAATATTGACTTGTGACCATACAAAATGAAACCCAAGTTTCCTAAACATAAAAAGAAACACATTGTATTTTTAACCGAATTATTTATTTATTTTTGTAAATTGTTGCATAGCAATATTTTTATTATTTATTTTTTCCAACATGGTTTGTTGTAGCTTTTGTGTTTGGGTCCATCAATTGCAAGAAATAGTGAACCTACAAACAGAAGCAACTTCAAAGAAGAGTAAAATGTAGATAGTTGACAATATATGGAAACAAAAAAACAAAATGACAAAATAAATCAACTAAAAGTCTGACCACTACCACAACAGTAGCAGCAATAATTTAAATAATAAATAATAATAATTTAAATAATAATAATAATGATAATTTAAATAATAATAATAATTTAAATAATAATAATAATAATAATAATAATGATAATTTAAATAATAATTTAAATAATAATAATGTAAATAATAATAATAATGAAAATAATTTAAATAATAATTTAAATAATAATAATAATGTAAATAATAATAATGTAAATAATATAAATAATGATAGGTAAATAATGATAATAAATGATAATGTAAATAATTTAAATAATAATAATTTAAATAAATGACAATAATAAGTTAAATAATAACAATAATAATAAAAATTTAAATAATAATAATAATGATAATTTAAATAATAATGATAATTTAAATAATAATAATTTAAATAATAATAATTTAAATAATAATATAAATAATAATGATGATAATAATAATGTAAATAATAATTCTGAATACGTTTACCAACGTCTCCCTGACAAGAGATGGATGGAATTCATTCTCAGGACTTTTTCCATCAATCCCAGCTCCAAACCAGAATCTTTAAAAAATCAAGGGTTTTCCTACGGATGCTGGTGGCAGCTACAATAGCAGGGGTCTGAAGACTGCCTAAAACATTTGTGATTCGTAGTTTTGGGGATTTTTTTTTAAATGTCCTTCCAGACGACTAGATATTACACCTAGCGTACCAACTACGACCGGGATTATTTGGTTTTTAACCCCGTTTATCCGCCTTTATCTCCAAGGCCAATGAAGCATAATTGCTCCACTTCTCATTCTCCTTATCTCTCACGTTCCTGTCCCAGGGTACAGAGAAGTCTACAATTTGCCACCTTTTGGAGACCTTGATTGCTAAATTATGGCGAACCAATTAGGCTTCAAGAACCCGTTCTTCCAATAAATATTTCCTTACGTTAAAAAATCAACCTTCTGACGAAAAACCAAACAATTTGGTTTTATTATTGTTTACATGCACCGAAAGTCAATCGGTGTAGACGCGAAGTCGTTTCTTTCGTTGTCCTTATTTTCTGAAGTCCTTGAAACCTAATTAATAATTATAATAAGACAATTTGTTTTACAATTTTGCAAAAAGCCTGCCTGTTAGGAACGGCGAAAATGTTAAGATACAGCTTGAATGTCTAAAGTCAAAGGAATCAATCTGATGTTGTTGTTGTTAATAATAATAATAATAATAATAATAATAATAATAATAATAATAATAATAAAAAAAAACTAACCGAAAAAATCCTAAGATTGAGACAATGATGATGCTAATAATGTACATAAAATAGTTTTTTTTTCGTTTTTAGTTTCAGGAACCCGGCTTTTGTTCGGTGTGGTCGCCATGGGGGCTGACCTATATAAGCACCAAAACAGTTACGTTAAAGCTGTTGTGTGCGCGCACACACACACCATGTGGATATGCACGTGTTAAGAAACGCAACAGAAAATAGCAATACTAATGCAAGTTGGGAACGTACGTACCAAAGCAACAACACAATGGAAATAATTGGACCACAAAAGAGTTTTAAAAAAAAGGGGGGGAGGCTAATTGCACACAACTAGAGTTTAAATTTCCTTATTAGTGACAGAAAACCTCTACCATTTTTAGTTGAAAATGCCCCTCCCTTACCCCGCACGCAAATAGTTATTGACTTTTTTTATGAAGATGGCGACTACATTTTTTTAGTCGAACATATTTCGGCATTTTACGTGTAACGATAAAACTAACTGTAAATCTAACGTTTTTAATGTCACTACTACTACTACGTGGTTTCAGTAAAAAATAAGTTGTTTGGGAATAATGCCGAAACCCATTTCACTCAGAATAAATTTTGTAAACAAAATAATTATTAAAATAAATTAAAGAACCTAGGGTATTTTTCATTTTTTAACTTTATTTCCACCTCGACATTCACCGTTAAATTGACGGCTTTTAAAGGGTTTTTGGTATGCTGAAAACGAATACTATACGATTTTAGCATACCCGATTATCAAAAATGAAAAAAAAAAAAAAAAAGTCAATATTCGATGTTTTCAGGACAAATTTTACGAATTTAGCTTTTTTGTGAATTTCGGTTTAAAATAAATAAATAAATAAATAAATAATAATCTAAAAGGCTAAACTGCTTTTAAAAAAGGCTAAATTCGCGAAATTTGGCCTAAAAATGTCGAATGGCTTTTCATTTTTTTTTTGTTCGATAATCTGGTAGACTAATGTCCATTCGATAATAATCCGTTGAAAAAAAAAAAAAAAAAAAAAAATATAGAAAGGGGGCAAGCTCCTTCAAGCCCGCCAAGTATGAAATAAATTCATACACACTTCTTTTTTTCAAAACGTAAATAAAATGTGATTGTATTATGATGCCGCAAAACTACAACCTGTAATAGTAGTAGGTGAAACGTCAAACGAGTATGAGTTAAGAACGTAGACCGAATAATATATAAATGCGATGAAAGATAATTGAAAAAAAAAAACAACAAAAAAAACAAAACAAAAAAAAACGGTAGCAGTTAAGATTCGCATTCTAACGATAGACAAATTTTAATCTACGGATGACCAACGTGTATATAATCCGCCTCAAAATATAACTTATAATAAAATATATATTATGAACTGCTTTTTTTTTTTATCATTTTAAATCAAACGATCTTTCTCAATAGTAAAATAATACAGTTAAATATTACTTCTTTAATAAAAGTACTGTTTTTGTTTAATTAAACATGTTTTTACTACAAGTTTTTTTTTCTTTTTTTTCCTTTTTTCAGGACAACTATTTTGGGAATATTCTTTATTGGATTTGTTTTTTTTATGATTTTTATTTTAAAATATCTATTTTTTTCAAAGACAATTTTTTTTTTTGATGTTTGAATAATAAAAAAGAAAGTTTATATCTTGTTATTATAAAACTTCTATTTTTATGTTTGATTAAAAAATCTGACCCACACCGCTGATGATAATAATTTTTTTTATTATTTTAAGAAAAAAAAAATCATAAATATAATCTTATTGTAAAGGTTATATTTTTATGTTATTAAAGTTCGAATATATATTTTTTTTAATTTATTGAACACCTGGTATCGTTTTACTATTGAAAAATTTTTCCAAGATAACTTATACTCTTGGTCATCCGTAGATTAAAAATTGTCTACCGTCTAAACAATACAGTGCGAATCTTAACCTTCACCAAAAAATAAACAAAACTGAAAACTAGGCTTGCTGCACTTTTAAATTAAAACCCAACTTCTCATGTGTATGTGTTCCTACTGACTTGTCCCCCACCCCCACCCCGCCGAACAGAGGTCGGTTTTAATGTGGGGGGAAATCCAGCTTCCAAAAAAGGGCACTCTGGATAGGAACAAAAATAATTGCCTCAGTCTAGAAGGATTTCTCCTCCAATCATCGAATACGGAAAGGCGAAGTATAATATCAGACCACATATTACACTTTGCTCCTAGCCAAAAGGCCAAGAAGAAACCGTGAAATGTATTTATCGCCTCTACATGACGTACAGAAAGGAGTTTGGTTGTGCGTACCGACCGTACTTTAATTAGAAAAAAAAGGTTAAAAAGATTTTTATGAAGAGTATATGACAAATATTACTCAATCTTTCTTAAAAGGTTATTTGTTCGGGAGAGAAGCCAAATTTAAATTAATCAGTGCGTATATTAGACTCACGAGTCTGAAAGAAGTTTAATTTATACATATATTAGCAGACGTATACGGCGTTGCCCGGTATTAAACGTAATGTTAAATTCTTAAAAAAGTAAAAGAAAACGAAAGAAAAAGAGGTGTGCATTGCATGCGAGTATTATGTACATTCTAAACTGTCCACTTCTGGTAAGTAAAACAAACAAATAAACAAACAAAAAAAAAATACTCGAACTGAGATCGAACCCAAAACCTAAAGACAGCGAGTTAAGTACGATAATCATTAGGCCAGCTTGACACGATCTTTAAAAAATGTTTTCAAACTTACTTATTCTTAACATAAGGAAACCGCCATGCACAGTCGTGAAACAGTTAACAGATATAAATTCGATGACCCTCAAGTACCAATTTTTACCCCTTAGCAGCCCTTTTTTTCAGATGAAAATCAATCAAAATTTTTCCACGTGTCTGAATACCCTATATACCAAATTTCAAGTCTGTACATCAAAATTCGTTGAATGGATAGGTTGAACGTTGTATTCACACACACACACACACACACACACACACACTTTTATATAGATAATAAAAAATATTATATAATAAAAAGGTCGAGAATGAGACCATGCCCGCTTTTTTAGCGGCCCAAATTGTTTTCTAAAAAAAAAAAAAAAAAAAAAAAAAAAAAAAAAGCGGCCAGCATAATGCGATTATCCGATTTCTAGCTTTACAATTATATTGTAATTTAAGATATTACTAAAGATTTTAGTCTAATATCGATTCATTTTTAAAAAAAGAACTTGGTATTTTCTTTTCTTAATAAAAATAAAAGCAATAGGAGAAAATAAATGACCTTTTCATGAAAGACATGGACGGGAAAGAAAAATAATTTAAAACTTGGTTAAAAAAAAAAAGAAAAATGCTTAAATACAACGTTCTAACTAACCCCCCCCCAAAAAAAACTATTAATTAAAATGTTTGCAATTTAAGATGTAACACACACACACACACACACACACACACACACACACACACACACACACACACACACACACACATACAATGTGATTTTTAAACTGAAAATCGAATAATGACATTTCGAATGGCGTCTCGAACAGAGTATTTCAGACGTTGAAAACATACACAACACAGGAATTGATACATATTTTTTCTTCTAATTTCAAGCAAGTTAAAACAAAACTAAACATTTTTTATGAGGACGCCCTCTCCCTTCCCCGCTTCTACTCACACAGTAATAGACATGTGCGTGTGGTAGTACGTGTGGTAGGTAGTGATGATGGACTGAAAAAGAGATGAAGGCCGGACAAATATCAATTCATATTTGCTATTTTGTGCGTGCTGTACTCTAAAAAGAATAAAGAAAGTGAAGCACCCCCCACCCCCACCTTACAAATAATTGAGAGGGAGGATGAATGGTAAGAATCGAGTAGAAACGACGGAGATAGTAAAGAGAAGTAAACAGAGAGGGGCGGGGGGAGAAAAATGAAGCGGTGGAGGGGAGGGAGAGAAATAAATATAAACAGGGGGAGATGAGGGAAGAAATAAAGGGAGCATGAATGAGAGGGAGGAGGGAGGACGAGAGATAGAAAAAATGAAGAGGGGAAAGAGGGAGGATGATAGGGATGGGAGAGAAAAGAAGGGAGAGGACAAAAAAGGGAGGGATGATAGGGGGAGGGGAGAGAAAGGAAGGGAGAGGACAAAAAGAGGGAGGGAAAACGTGCCATAGAGTGTGACCTACTTTCGGGCTATTTTAACAGCAGCAGCCTTTTCTTTTTTTTTTCTCTAAAGCTGAAAGTGACAAGTGCGTGTTTTTATCGAAGTACTCTCGCGCTTATATAAATTGCGTGTGTGAACTTATACGTATTATATTTTATTAATAAACATAGCTGTACCAACCTGGCGTTGCCCAGGAGTCTTAACTGTCATTTTTGTTTGACCTTTTAAAAATAAGATTTAGACATGTGAACGAACTTGTGAATGAAAAAATTATTCATAGCTTTAAAATTCTTAGCATATTCTCTGTATTTAAAAAAGATAAAAAATTTTTTGTTTTGTTAAATTTGCAAACTAACAACCCCAAACTCCCACCTCAAATTACATTCTATTTTTTTAAGGCGATTACGATTCAACATCCCGAAATATTTGACAGAAAGATTCTTCTTCATACAATTTAGAATTTAGAGTGGGGGATTAGTTTCATAACGAGTTTTCACGCAAAATGATCACAATTTGGCAGGCACAGGATATGTAAAGTCCCACTCTCTGCTGACACATTAGACCACTTGTAAGACAACATTTAACGGACTATTGTCCAAATGCAGCCTAATTTAATGTGTAGAGTTTGTAAAAATTGAACCTCTACATTATGCTATATATGTACAAGCCGTCGAGCTATAATGCCCGAAATTGTATTTAAAAATAATTTATATAATAAGACAGGAGATGTATGTACGCATGTGTATGTGTGTGAAAGTATTTAACCGATGAACTCTTAAACTACTGGTCACATTACACTGAAATTAAGAAATAATAATCGTACACCAGAAATGGTTTATAACGAATAAAATCTTGGGTTTGTAATACTGTACACAGATTCGAAAAAGTTTATATATATATATATATATATATATATATATATATATATATATATATATATATATATATATATATATATAACAAATAAATGTTATCAAAGGCAAGGCAAGTTACTTTTCTACCTAACTAGATATGTTTTATTATTTTTATTTAATGTAACATGTTTATTCAGCTCGAAAAACATAGTGTTTACCGATATATTGGAAAATTTAAAATAGCGCCCGCCTGACTCTCTTTGACACGATAAGTTTGGGAAAAGGAGTTAAAAATAAAAAACTAGGCAAAATACTGTTAAAACCCCACCGAATATGTCAGCCTATGTCAGGGTAACATATATTGAGCGAGTTTCTAACAGTATTTTGTCTAGTTTTTTATTTTTAACTTCATTTCCCAAACGTACCGTGTCAAAGAGAGTCGGGCGCCATTTTTAACTTTCCAATACATCAGTAAACACTATGTTTTTCGAGCTGAATAAACATGTTACATTAAATAAAAACACAAAAAACATATCCAGTTAGGTAGTAAAGTAACTTATCTTGCCTTTGATAACATTTACTTGTTATATATTTATTTTTTGACAACTTTTTCGAATCTACGTGTACAGTAATACAAACCCAAAATCTTTGTTGGGATGGACCTTGGACGACTAACGTCGACAAGTTGAAACGCAAAAATGTTCATTTCAACTTGCCGACATTTTTATTACTTTTGCGTATGCGCAAATTCATTCACAACTTGAAGTGGTTTAATTTTAAATCTTATCTATTTGTCGATAGGTCCAACAGCAGGGAACACAACTGGGGCGTTAAATGTTTTGGTTTCGATTCTAGCTGATGGTATCAAATTCACTAAAAATATTTTTTTGTAACTAGGTACAACATAATATTCAATAGAGAATTGGCAATGTAATAAATACGAAATCTGTACGAAGTAAAATATATTTAAGAGTATTTTACGATCTGGCAAGCCCACCCCTTTCCCCGCCAGCCTTTGGAATAAACCACATATTTGTATATAAAAAAAATATTTTTCTGTGATTTATTTTAATTTAAAGTTAGTTACTTCTAAATAAATTTAAAAAAAAAAACCTTTATGAACAAAAGCGAAGAAAATTATAGTAAAATTTTTAGCGGAAGATTTGGGGTTGAAAATAAGTCGAAGGAAAGGAAAGTGCGAAAGGAAAGACCTACTTTTTAGCGGGAGAGAGAGAGAGAGAGAGAGGGGAGGGGATTGTTGGTGGAAAACGCATTCCTTTCCGACCCAGAAATGTTCTCTACATCTCGTTATAATTCAGTGAACGGATTTACAAGTGAGAAAAGAAATGTTTCAGTTATTGAAAGATGCAGTAGGCACTCGCTATTTTAATAGAGACAAACACATTACGCTGCATTTATATATATATATATATATATATATATATATATATATATATATATATATATATATATATATATATATATATATAATCTTGGAATATAAACTTTTGTCATTTATTCTATATATTGCTCTGTAATCACATTGAGCTTCTTATATAATGATATATATATATATATGGTGGACCTGAATAATCTTGTCCCCTATTTTTATTTTTTCAATGGACCATTATCGAGTGAACACTAGTCTACCAGATTATTAAAAATAAAAAAAGTCAATATTTGAATATTTGTAGTGGGTGCTCAGTTTCTAATGCAAGGTTCTAATAAATCCATCACCCATTTTAGAAACATTCGATATTTTTAGGCAAAATTTCGCGATTTTAGCCTCATTTAAAAGGCTAGCTCCCACCCCCCCTTTTTTTTGTAATCTTGCTTTTGAAAATAATCTAAAAAAGGCTAAGCTGTTTTAAAAAGGCTGAATTCGCGAAATTTGGCCTAAAAACATTGAGTTGTTCTAAAATGGATGATCGAATTCACTAGAACACTTCATTAGAAATTGAGCACCCTCTACAAATATCGACGTTTTTTTTTTTTTCATGTTTTTGGGGATAATCATTTTATAGTGATCCGCTGAAAAATTGGAGAGAAAAAAAAAAAAAAGAAAAAAAAAATGAAAATAAAAATTAAAGAGGGGCAAGATTCTTCAGGTTTGTCATATACAAATTTCAAGATGTTGACCATCTTACCGTTTATTTCTTTAAGAACGTTGACATGCACAATTCTTGACAACACCTGTTTCGTAACGCATGTAATTATTCATAAACTAGCGGGGGTACCCGGCGTTGCTCGAGTGTTTGTTTCCGGGACGGGGGGGGGGGAGTTTTAAAAAATGTTATGGTAGGTAAGTAGGAAGGATCAAACCCGGAGTCATGAGTAAAAGTAGGAAAATAAAGTGTGAAAAAAACAAACAAAAAAAACAACATCTGCAACGTTAACAGTTCGGCCACCAAGAAAAGTCCATTCCAGTTGTTTAGGAAAAAAAAAAAAAAAAAATGACTACGGTAGGTCGGCGCGAACGTGAAAATATGTGAATTGTCCAGCACGCTAACCACTACGCCACAGAGCACTGCAGCTTAGTTTAGTGATTTTAAATAATTTCACATGAAAGAACTACGAAGCCAAACCGGTGTTCTCTTCTCAACTGTTCCTTGTGAACGATCCCCAAACGGTGTTAAGTGGTGGCAGGGGGAGGAGGAATTTATTAGAGAGAAAATGTTTTACCACTTCCATTGATCTTAACCGATTTTGGCCGTGACTTCTCAGCAGAAAAAGTATAGAAACCTAAGATTATCGAGGAATTTGAGAAATAATAAGCCTATAACACACCTCAGATATTGTTCTGCCGTTTGTGCATATTATATTTGCATGAAATATCTTGATTTTTAATCCTATTAAGGTCAAAATCCGACGGGAAAAAATGAGTTCATTTTATTTATATAGAGATAAACTAGCGGGGGTACCCGGCGTTGCTCGAGTGTTTGTTTCCGGGACGGGGGGGGGGAGTTTTAAAAAATGTTATGGTAGGTAAGTAGGAAGGATCAAACCCGGAGTCATGAGTAAAAGTAGGAAAATAAAGTGTGAAAAAAACAAACAAAAAAAACAACATCTGCAACGTTAACAGTTCGGCCACCAAGAAAAGTCCATTCCAGTTGTTTAGGAAAAAAAAAAAAAAAAAATGACTACGGTAGGTCGGCGCGAACGTGAAAATATGTGAATTGTCCAGCACGCTAACCACTACGCCACAGAGCACTGCAGCTTAGTTTAGTGATTTTAAATAATTTCACATGAAAGAACTACGAAGCCAAACCGGTGTTCTCTTCTCAACTGTTCCTTGTGAACGATCCCCAAACGGTGTTAAGTGGTGGCAGGGGGAGGAGGAATTTATTAGAGAGAAAATGTTTTACCACTTCCATTGATCTTAACCGATTTTGGCCGTGACTTCTCAGCAGAAAAAGTATAGAAACCTAAGATTATCGAGGAATTTGAGAAATAATAAGCCTATAACACACCTCAGATATTGTTCTGCCGTTTGTGCATATTATATTTGCATGAAATATCTTGATTTTTAATCCTATTAAGGTCAAAATCCGACGGGAAAAAATGAGTTCATTTTATTTATATAGAGAAGAGAAGAGAAGAGAAGATATAGAGAAGAAGATAGATAGATAGATAGAAGATAGAAGATAGATAGAAGAAGAGAAGAGAAGAAGAGAAGAGATAGAGATTAAAGAACTGGTAGTGCTCGATACCTACGTAGAGCTAGGTAGTAAGTCTCGAAAATATATAGCAATTAAGCTACACAGAATTTAGTCTGACGAATCCTCACGAGGATGAAATGCCGAAAATTCTGTGTAGCTTAATTGCCATATATTTTCAAAACACGTGCGTGTGTGTGTTTGTGTTTTGGGATAATTAATCGGAAAAATTTGTAACTATTTTCCGATGCACCCCGCCCCCCCCAAAACGATTCCTTTCATTGTCTTATGTCTTATGTGATTTGTTTAAAACAAAATCATCCACAGCTTGTAATAACAAAATAAATATTTATTGATTTTAAACTACCAGTAAAGCTAAAATCTATACATCATCCCCTGCAAGTGTATTTTTACGTTTGAGAAAATATTTGCACACATGTATTTTTTTTACAATAATCGGGAAAATTGACGACTCTATTTAAATTATAATTTATACAGAATCGGAAATTGTATCGGAATTGAGGAAAAATACTGCAATCGTCATACACGACAAAAGAGTATATTCTAAATTTAGAGATGTAGATCATTAAATACCCCCAACGTACGCCACAGGTTTACCCATCCCTCCCATGTATTTTAATTTAATATTATCATCCTAACTTTTATACCATTTAAAAGAATAAGTTGTAAATAAACTACTATTTAAAAAAATACTTTTTTACGAAAATGATGAAAATACGAGACTAAAATTGTGTTTACATTATTGACGCTTTAAAAGAACGTCCCTATGTAGTGATGTTTTTGAAGCCATAAACACACCCATGTTTAAAAAAATCTAGTTAAAATCAACTAATGGTCAGATTTTCATAAAATTCTCGATACTTATTTTAAATTAAACTTGTAATATATAAGAAAGTCTCGTTAAATATGGGGGGAATATTCCCCCCCCCCTATATTTCATGTTACGAAAATAAATAAATTTAGGTCCATACAAATGGTAACATTTTATAAAGCTGAAGTGTTATATATATATATATATATATATATATATATATATATATATATATATATATAAATAACCATAACAAAATTTACTTACCTTGAAGTTGTAAATAAAAAATAGACATAAAAATCAATATTATGCAAAAAAACCATTTTCCTCAATAATATATATTATAATTAGTTAAATTACAAAAAAGGAACAATCTAAAAACAAAACAGAACAAAAAAAACAAAAACAATTTCATTTTTTAAAGATATTAAATTTTAAATAAATTTTTTACTAAAGTTTTCAAATTAAAAAAAATATTTTGATATAATATAAAAAAATGACTATTGGCAATTAAAAATAACAAATTTAACTACAACTTGAAATTATTTTAATTGTTAAAAGATGTATATATCTGAGGGGAGGTGAACTTGATTTCAGCACCTATTTAAAAAAAAAAAAAAAAAAAAAATGTATGGAGGTCTCTAATTAATAAAATTACCATAAGCCATAGATAAAAAACAAACAAACAAACAAACGCCTCTTCCCTGGTTCAATTAAAACGTTTATTGACATCCGTAAAAAAGTATGCATAAACACAAAATGATGACGTGGCTGATAGTGCGTAAAATGTTGGTCATTTTACATAAAAATTTGGGCACCCCTATCTGTGACCATCTTACAATTTATTCCTTTAAGTACGTTAACATGCGCAATTCTTGACAGCACCTGTTTCGCAGCGCATGTCAACGTACTTAAAGAAATAAATTATAAAATGGTCTACATTTTGAAATTTGGAATATAGACTTTTGTCATATGCTCTGTAATTACATTGAGCTTCATAAATTAAAGGATTGGTACAAATAAAAAGTGAAATATATTTGTAAAAAAGAAAAAAATCCCACAAAAATCATATATATATATATATATATATATATATATATATATATATATATATATATATATATATATGTATATTATTAGTGGCCTGGTTAAGGCCATAGGGGAGACAACTGAAGCAGTAAATTCGAAGCTGGCCTGCAGGACACTATATACACAAATATAGACAAACTTTTTAGATATTTTATTGGTTTGGAAATTAGTTTATTTTTACCAATGGTCATAAAATTTTAACCATAGAATAGTATTATATCTTTAAAAAGGCTGCAAAACCTGGGATAAAACATGAATGTTTTGTCCCATAGAACCAAAGATATGAGTATTTCAATATTCAATTTGGTTACCAGTATATATCACCCCCCCTTTTTTTTTGGCAATTTTTTAAGTTCCAAATCTCAGTGATTATGGATCAGAATTTAACAAATTAAGGCTCGTCGGAAAGATAATGACTTGAATTGTGTAGTGGGCTATGTGAAATTTGCCTTTAAGGTCGCACATTCCATCACCCAGAGCCTATTTTTGACACTTTTTTTTTTACAGCCATAAAATGTTTCAATCATAGTCATTTGTTTTCCTAGTTTTGCATATGAATTACAAAATATCTGACATTTCCTCAAAACAGCAAGAGGAGACTTGATTCCAAATATTTCACATGTTATATCTACCCTCTTTTGGAAATAGGGTACAATTATGAATATCTCCAGTATCAAATAATCCATATACACTGTGAAATTTACTTTATGTATGAAAACCAAAGAGGGGAGATATAACATATGAGAAATATTTGGAATCTAGTCCCCCCCCCCCCCGGTGTAATTTCAGATCATTTGAAACCATATCAACAAGTTTTAGTCTCCCCTCAAGGTCAGAGGTTTGGGGATATATATATTTGAAAGAGGAGGATTACTCTTGAGATGAAATTATTTCAAGAGAATTATCTTTACTTTGATTACTTCGTTTTTTTTTTTTTTTTTTTTTTTTTGCTGTATATATTTTTGTACCAGCACGGAGATATAAAAAAAAGAAAGAAAAAGCTTATAAGAAAATGAGAAAACATCTCGAATAAAGTCAATTGATTTTTAGCCCCCCCCCCCCCCGCACCTCCGCCTGTTCGTTTGTAGTACAAGCAGCAGGAGCAGCGAAAAAAAATGTCATTGAGATGTGGAAAAAAATACACGACCTCACATTAAACCAGTCGACCTAGCATTAATGGGAACAACAATATTTAGAATAGAAAAAAAATATAAGGAGAACGTTATTATTTACAAGTGCGTGTTGTCTTTTTTTCTTTCTTTCCCTCGAAATAAAATAAAAATACGGAAAAACACCGAAATAAAATTACAGAAAAATTGTTCGTTTCGAAGTTTTACACTAATAAAAAATGTTGTAGATCCTATTTTAGACACTTAAATTATTTGAATAAATGAATTCAGGCATTACGAAATTATATTTTAGTTATAATAAAGTAAAATAAATATAATATATGTATATGTGAAACAAACGCCGAAATGAAAATTCATACCGAAAAATAGTCGACGGAAGACAACTATGGCAAATGTGTATTTTAGCGGCGTAAATTATCTGACAGACAAAAATTTGTAAAAATTATTTATTTTTATATAAAACAAATTATTAGACCCTAAGGCTGAACTAAAACCCGAAAAAAAATTTAATTTGTATTATTTTTTCAATATTTTTATATTAGACTAAATGTACAAAAATCGAAACCGCCTTCTTGTTTTGAAAATTTGGTCTTTCTTAGGATTGCCAGATTGGCCTTTTTACGCTCTTCCATAGACCATGCTTCCACGGAAGAGCTTAACAAAGGCCAAATTTTCAAAACAAGATGGCGGTTTCAAGTGTTGTACATTTAGTCTAGTAAAAAATGTTGAAAAAAAAAAAACAAACAAAAAAAAAACAAAAAAAAAAAAAAAACA